>NC_053389.1:797817572-798417572 GCF_905171765.1 Bufo bufo
ACAGATGGCGCATGAAAACCAAGCCCATCGGTCTGTCACATCACCCCCATGCATATCAGGGAAACTGTCTGAGCCTCAAGTTATGCAGCAGTCTCTTATGCTGTTTGAAGACTCTGCTGCCAGGGTTTCCCAAGGGCATCCACCTAGCCCTTCCCCAGGGGTGGAAGAGATAGAATGCACTAACGCACAACCACTTATTTTTCCTGATGATGAGGACATGGGAATACCACCTCAGCACGTCTCTGATGATGACGAAACACAGGTGCCAACTGCTGCGTCTTTCTGCAGTGTGCAGACTGAACAGGAGGTCAGGGATCAAGACTGGGTGGAAGACGATGCAGGGGACGATGAGGTCCTAGACCCCACATGGAATGAAGGTCGTGCCACTGACTTTCACAGTTCGGAGGAAGAGGCAGTGGTGAGACCGAGCCAACAGCGTAGCAAAAGATGGAGCAGTGGGCAAAATAAGAACACCCGCCGCCAAGAGACTCCGCCTGCTACTGACCGCCGCCATCTGGGACCGAGCACCCCAAAGGCAGCTTCAAGGAGTTCCCTGGCATGGCACTTCTTCAAACAATGTGCTGACGACAAGACCCGAGTGGTTTGCACGCTGTGCCATCAGAGCCTGAAGCGAGGCATTAACGTTCTGAACCTTAGCAAAACCTGCATGACCAGGCACCTGCATGCAAAGCATGAACTGCAGTGGAGTAAACACCTTAAAAACAAGGAAGTCACTCAGGCTCCCCCTGCTACCTCTTCTGCTGCTGCCGCCTCGGCCTCTTCTGCTGCTGCCGCCGCCTCGGCCTCTTCTGCTGCTGCTGCCGCCGCCTCGGCCTCTTCCTCCGCCTCTGGAGGAACGTTGGCACCTGCCGCCCAGCAAACATGGGATGTACCACCAACACCACCACCTGCGTCACCAAGCATCTCAACAATGTCACACGGCAGCGTTCAGCTCTCCATCTCACAAATATTTGAGAGAAAGCGTAAATTCCCACCTAGCCACCCTCGATCCATGGCCCTGAATGCCAGCATTTCTAAACTACTGGCCTATGAAATGCTGTCATTTAGGCTGGTGGACACACACAGCTTCAAACAGCTCATGTCACTTGCTGTCCCACAGTATGTTGTTCCCAGCCGCCACTACTTCTCCAAGAGAGCCGTGCCTTCCCTGCACAAACAAGTGTCCGATAAAATCAAGTGTGCACTGCGCAACGCCATCTGTGGCAAGGTCCACCTAACCACAGATACGTGGACCAGTAAGCACGGCCAGGGACGCTATATCTCCCTAACTGCACACTGGGTAAATGTAGTGGCGGCTGGGCCCCAGGCGGAGAGCTGTTTGGCGCACGTCCTTCCGCCGCCAAGGATCGCAGGGCAACATTCTTTGCCTCCTGTCTCCTCCTCCTCCTACTCAGCTTCCTCCTCCTCTTCTTCCACCTGCTCATCCAGTCAGCCACACACCTTCACCACCAACTTCAGCACAGCACGGGGTAAACGTCAGCAGGCCATTCTGAAACTCATATGTTTAGGGGACAGGCCCCACACCGCACAGGAGTTGTGGCGGGGTATAGAACAACAGACCGACGAGTGGTTGCTGCCGGTGAGCCTCAAGCCCGGCCTAGTGGTGTGCGATAATGGGCGAAATCTCGTTGCAGCTCTGGGACTAGCCGGTTTGACGCACATCCCTTGCCTGGCGCATGTGCTGAATTTGGTGGTGCAGAAGTTCATTCGCAACTACCCCGACATGTCAGAGCTGCTGCATAAAGTGCGGGCCGTCTGTTCGCGCTTCCGGCGTTCACACCCTGCCGCTGCTCGCCTGTCTGCGCTACAGCGTAACTTCGGCCTTCCCGCTCACCGCCTCATATGCGAAGTACCCACCAGGTGGAACTCCACCTTGCATATGCTGGACAGACTGTGCGAGCAGCAGCAGGCCATAGTGGAGTTTCAGCTGCAGCACGCACGGGTCAGTCGCACTGCGGATCAGACACACTTCACCACCAATGACTGGGCCTCCATGCGAGACCTGTGTGCCCTGTTGCGCTGTTTCGAGTACTCCACCAACATGGCCAGTGGCGATGACGCCGTTATCAGCGTTACAATACCACTTCTATGTCTCCTTGAGAAAACACTTAGGGCGATGATGGAAGAGGAGGTGGCCCAGGAGGAAGAGGAGGAAGAGGGGTCATTTTTAGCACTTTCAGGCCAGTCTCTTCAAAGTGACTCAGAGGGAGGTTTTTTGCAACAGCAGAGGCCAGGTACAAATGTGGCCAGACAGGGCCCACTACTGGAGGACTAGGAGGACGAGGATGAGGAGGAGGTGGAGGAGGATGAGGATGAAGCATGTTCACAGCGGGGTGGCACCCAAAGCAGCTCGGGCCCATCACTGGTGCGTGGCTGGGGGGAAACACAGGACGATGACGATACGCCTCCCACAGAGGACAGCTTGTCCTTACCTCTGGGCAGCCTGGCACACATGAGCGCCTACATGCTGCAGTGCCTGCGCAACGACAGCAGAGTTGCCCACATTTTAACGTGTGCGGAATACTGGGTTGCCACCCTGCTGGATCCCCGGTACAAAGACAATGTGCCCAACTTACTTCCTACACTGGAGCGTGATAGGAAGATGCGCGACTACAAGCGCACGTTGGTAGACGCGCTACTGAGAGCATTCCAAAATGTCACAGGGGAACCAGTGGAAGCCCAAGGCGAAGGCAGAGGAGGAGCAAGAGGTTGCCAACGCAGCTGTGTCACGGCCAGCTCCTCTGAGGGCAGGGTTAGCATGGCAGAGATGTGGAAAAGTTTTGTCACCACGCCACAGCTAACTGCACCACCACCTGATACGGAACGTGTTAGCAGGAGGCAACATTTCACTAACATGGTGGAACAGTACCTGTGCACACCCCTCCACGTACTGACTGATGGTTCGGCCCCATTCAACTTCTGGGTCTCCAAATTGTCCACGTGGCCAGAGCTAGCCTTTTATGCCTTGGAGGTGCTGGCCTGCCCGGCGGCCAGCGTTTTGTCTGAACGTGTATTCAGCACGGCAGGGGGCGTCATTACAGACAAACGCAGCCGCCTGTCTACAGCCAATGTGGACAAGCTGACGTTCATAAAAATGAACCAGGCATGGATCCCACAGGACCTGTCCATCCCTTGTGCAGATTAGATATTAACTACCTCCCCTTAACAATATATTATTCTACTCCAGGGCACTTCCTCATTCAATACTATTTTTAATTTCATTTTACCATTATATTGCGGGGCAACCCAAAGTTGAATGAACCTCTCCTCTGTCTGGGTGCCGGGGCCTAAATGTGTGACAGTGGCCTGTTCCAGTGGTGGGTGACGTGAAGCCTGATTCTCTGCTATGACTTGAAGACTTATTCTGTGCTGACATGAGGCCAGATTCTCTGTTACGCGACCTCTCTCCTCTGCCTGGGTGCCTGGGCCTAAATATGTGACAGTGGCCTGTTCCAGTAGTGGGTGACGTGAAGCCTGATTCTCTGCTATGACATGAAGACAGATTTTGCGCTGACATAAGGCCAGATTCTCTGTTACGGGACCGCTCTCCTCTGTCTGGGTGCCGGGGCCTAAATGTGTGACAGTGGCGTGTTCCAGTGGTGGGTGACGTGAAGCCTGATTCTCTGCTATGACATGAAGACAGATTTTGCGCTGACATAAGGCCAGATTCTCTGTTACGGGACCGCTCTCCTCTGTCTGGGTGCCGGGGCCTAAATGTGTGACAGTGGCGTGTTCCAGTGGTGGGTGACGTGAAGCCTGATTCTCTGCTATGACATGAAGACAGATTTTGCGCTGACATAAGGCCAGATTCTCTGTTACGGGACCTCTCTCCTCTGCCTGGGTGCCTGGGCCTAAATGTGTGACAGTGGCCTGTTCCAGTGGTGGGTGACGTGAAGCCTGATACTCTGCTATGACATGAAGACAGATTCTGCGCTGACATAAGGCCAGATTCTCTGTTACGGGACCGCTCTCCTCTGTCTGGGTGCCGGGGCCTAAATGTGTGACAGTGGCCTGTTCCAGTGGTGGGTGACGTGAAGCCTGATTCTCTGCTATGACATGAATACAGATTCTGCGCTGACATAAGGCCAGATTCTCTGTTACGGGACCTCTCTCCTCTGCCTGGGTGCCTGGGCCTAAATGTGTGACAGTGGCCTGTTCCAGTGGTGGGTGGCGTGAAGCCTGATTCTCTGCTATGACATGAAGACAGATTCTGCGCTGACATAAGGCCAGATTCTCTGTTACGGGACCTCTCTCCTCTGCCTGGGTGCCTGGGCCTAAATGTGTGACAGTGGCCTGTTCCAGTGGTGGGTGACGTGAAGCCTGATTCTCTGCTATGACATGAAGACAGATTCTGCGCTGACATAAGGCCAGATTCTCTGTTACGGGACCGCTCTCCTCTGTCTGGGTGCCGGGGCCTAAATGTGTGACAGTGGCCTGTTCCAGTGGTGGGTGACGTGAAGCCTGATTCTCTGCTATGACATGAAGACAGATTCTGCGCTGACATAAGGCCAGATTCTCTGTTACGGGACCTCTCTCCTCTGCCTGGGTGCCTGGGCCTAAATGTGTGACAGTGGCCTGTTCCAGTGGTGGGTGACGTGAAGCCTGATTCTCTGCTATGACATGAAGACAGATTCTGCGCTGACATAAGGCCAGATTCTCTGTTACGGGACCGCTCTCCTCTGTCTGGGTGCCGGGGCCTAAATGTGTGACAGTGGCCTGTTCCAGTGGTGGGTGACGTGAAGCCTGATTCTCTGCTATGACATGAAGACAGATTCTGTGCTGACATCAGGCCAGATTCTCTGTTACGGGACCTCTCTCCTCTGCCTGGGTGCCGGGGCCTAAATGTGTGACAGTGGCCTGTTCCAGTGGTGGGTTACGTGAAGCCTGATTCTCTGCTATGACATGAAGACAGATTCTGCGCTGACATGAAGCCAGATTCTCTGCTATGGCATGAAAAGACTGATTCTCTGCTGACATGAAGCCAGATTCTTTGCTATGGCATGAAGAGACTGATTCTCTGCTGACGTGAAGCCAGATTCTCTGCTATGGGACCTCTGTCCAATTGATATTGGTTCATTTTTATTTTTTTTATTTTTATTTTAATTAATTTCCCTATCAACATTTGTTTGCAGGGGATTTACCTACATGTTGCTGCCTTTTGCAGCCCTCTAGCTCTTTCCTGGGCTGTTTTACAGCCTTTTTAGTGCCCAAAAGTTAGGGTCCCCATTGACTTCAATGGGGTTCGGGACGAAGTTCGGATCGGGTTCGGATCCCGAACCCGAACATTTCCGGGAAGTTCGGCCGAACTTCTCGAACCCGAACATCCAGGTGTTCGCTCAACTCTATTCAGATGGTGATACTGCTACAAAATGATCTACAAAGGGAGGCAAATGATCTGATGATGAAGAGCAATGAAGGTGACATAACTGGTTGTAAGGAATTGCATTGGGAAATATCTGACTACGTGATGGTCTATGACTATGACCTTTATTTTGCTTTTCTTTTTCATTTCCATGTAAATGGCTTATCAGGTATAGGAATGTCTCTTGCATATTTGTCTGTGCTCTCTCTAATCTCTTGAGCAGCAAGTAAATATTAGGCAACACTGGTCAGTTAGGTACTGTATAAAGATATCATTTACTAGAGATGGGACGGGGGATTCGTCGAATCCACAAATCCATCGAATCTTGCTGGATTAGTGGACTCGAATCCCGACGTCATTTCCGTAATTCGAATCCGACGAATCCCGCCGAGTAGGGCTGAAACGATTATTCGAATAACTCCATTAAATCGAGTCAAAAAAAAAATTCATCGATGCAGTTTCCCTGCGGGAGTGAAATTAAGCATCTCACTCACCGCTTCCGTGTCCTCCGGAGGCCAGAGAGGCTGGACTTTGCATAATGCGCAGTTGTGCTCATACATCGTCATCACGCCGGCTAACAATGTGTGTCTGACGTCACGCAAGGTCCCAATGCATGCTGGGATGAAGACGGTCTCAGACCCCATGTGTCTGCGGCTGCGCCCTCCTCACTAGTGCCAGTGCCATTAGGTAATCTAAGTTAACAGCACTTGAGGCACGCCAGGGGGGAATCAGGGGCACTCACTGTAAATTGATATTGAAATGAAAGGCAGATGGAGAGAGAGTGGTTAATGGAGGCTGCAGGCACCACCTTGGCATGTATAAAGTTATTGGTTTAGAGAGGGGTTAATGAACGCACCTCCAAGGTGCTTCCATTAACCCCTACAAACCAATAACTTTATACATGCCTAATGCCAAGGTGCTTCCATTAACCCCTCCTAACCCAATGGGCATGTATAAAGCTATTGGTTGGAGGGGTTAATGGAAGCACCTTGGCAATGGGCATGTATAAAGTTATTAACCCCTTCAAACCAATAACTTTATACATGCCTAATGCCAAGGTGTTTCCATTAACCCCTTCAAACCAATAACTTTATACATGCCCATTGCCAAGGTTCTTCCATTAACCCCTCTCCAAACCAATAACTTTATACATGCCTAATGCCAAGGTGTCATACAGCTCATCAGCGGTGGTGCCTGGTTTGACTCCCCCACAAAAATAATGGAGACCACCTACACCAGGCATGTCCAAACTGTGGCCCGCCAGCTATTGCACAACTACAACTCCCAGCAGGACTGGATAGCTTACAGCTATTATGGCATGCTGGGAGTTGTAGTTTTGAAACAGCTGGAGGGCCTCAGTTTTGACATGCCTGACCTACTCAAAGGATAGGTCATCAATAGTACAACGCAACACAACCCATTACTTTCTTTTCCACTATTGCTCACCAAGATTATAAACTAATTTTAACCATTATTTTTTAATTAAGAAAAAACATCAAAAATACTTACGGCCTCAAATCCATAACTGGCTGCAAAAACTGCAACTGGGCAGTGTTCAGATAGGGCTTTTTTTTTTTAGGTTCCCTCACCACTGCAGCCTTTGTTTGTTACCTCCCGACGAAATTGATTCCGGCAACTTGACCACCGGGTTTTAGTCTGACTGTTAAGAAATGACATAATATACAAATTACTAAAAATTAAATAGAATCATAAACTAAATAAAAAAAGTAGACAAATAACAAAGTGAAAATGTTAACCTAGATCAAGGAGACAAATCTCATAAATGTCTGAATTGGCCAGATTATACAGCACATGGTACAGTACTGCAGGTGTGTGGATACTAATGTACAAGTTCAGGAAGGAGGAGACTAGTCGTGCAAACCATTTGGACTAAAATATTTTAGAATATGTGAGGGTGACAACTATAAGATGCTCAATTACAACAAGGGCACGTGTCACCGAATAAAAAGTGCCCATACATGTGATTAGACATGAGTACTGTATGCTGTAGCAAAGGGAGGGACAGCCATTTAAAGTTATAAATGGGGGGGTATGGTATTTAGTGCACGACTCATTAAAAAACCATGTACAGGCCTTTATGCAAAATGAAGCTGGGCCACAAAATAAACAGTATTCTGACCTCATGGAATTTATAGCTACATCATTTTGGGACACACAGGGCAAGGACAGTACAACTACATTGCTATCACTTACCTAAATCTGCCCGGCCTCGGCCATCTGCTTTGGCCCATTCGACCCGTCTCATGCTACGGGCCACTTGTTCCCAAGAAAGCATCCTTACGGACTCGGTCCTGATAAGAATTGCATCGGGTGTCCCATAGTTCGGGCCTCTCCTGTACCAAATTTATACATTTTTCCACATTCCAGCGTGGCATTTTGGAAGAAAATAGATCAGCAATGACTGCCACACCACACTACTGATTTTCGGCACAGGTGGCTAGCAATTAGCATAACCTGTGACCTTAAACTTCCTGTATATATATTTTTTTTCATTTTATTGGCACAAGTTTTGGCAGACAGTTTTGCCATGGCAAAAGATAGAAATAAAACGAACGCAGACGCGGATGTCAATCCGGTGTGCCGCCGCGTTTTTTCACGCTCCCATTGACTTGAATGGGTCCGCGAACCGTTTTCCGTGAAAAAAATAGGACAGCTTATATTTTTTTTTTACGGACTGGAACCACGGATCATGGACGCGGTTGACAAACGGTGCATTAGCCAAGTTTTCAACTGACCTATTGAAAGGCAATGGGTCCGCAGAAAATCACGGAAAATGAGGCCTAAGGCGAATATATTCGTTATTTAGAATATTCGTCTTTTTTTTTCAATCTACTGTATACTGTTATTCCACTTTGGCATACGCCTCCCCGACAAGCGTCTCTGTCATCATGGAAACACCTGTGGGTTATATTTTCTAACCCACAGGGAGGAGTATGCGAACAACTGTACAGATTGGGGAAAAAATGTGAATATTCTAAATATCGAATATATTCCCTATATTGCTATATTTTTGTTTTTTAGAATATTCGTCATTTTATTTTCAATATGAAAACATGATTCCTTCCTGCTTAAGTTGCTTGTGGGCCAATGACTCATTGACCCACAAGAAAGAAGCAGGTAGGAATCATGTTTTCAGATGTTAAAAAATTCTGAATATTCAATATAGCTAATATATAGCACTATATTCGAAATATTCGCGAATTAGCAAAGTTGCGATATTCGCGATTAATATTCGCTATTCGAATATTCGCGCTCAACACTATTAACAACTAGTGATGAGCGGGAGGTGCCATATTCGATTTCGCGATATTTCGCGAATATTCGAATAAATATTCTTATTATTTTCGTCGAAATCGAATATTCGTAATTATTTAATTTTTCGCGAATAATATGCGATTAAAATAATCGTACGATTATTTTAATCTTATGATTTTTTTTTTTTTCCTATGGCTAGGCTAATATGTGTATTTTACGAAATTTCTTAATATTGCTCTAACTTCGTCTTTTAGAATATTCGGAATATTGCTCTAACTCCGTCTTTTAGAATATTACGAATATTCTAAAAGACGAAGTTAGAGCAATATTAAGAAATTTCGTAAAATACACATATTAGCCTAGCCATAGTCATAGGAAAAAAAAAAAATCATAAGATTAAAATAATCGTACGATTATTTTAATCTTATGATTTTTTATTTTTTTTTATGGCTAGGCTAATATGTGTATTTTACGAAATTTCTTAATATTGCTCTAACTTCGTCTTTTAGAATATTCGGAATATTGCTCTAACTCCGTCTTTTAGAATATTACGAATATTCTAAAAGACGAAGTTAGAGCAATATTAAGAAATTTCGTAAAATACACATATTAGCCTAGCCATAGTCATAGGAAAAAAAAAAAATCATAAGATTAAAATAATCGTACGATTATTTTAATCTTATGATTTTTTTTTTTTTTTTATGATTTTTATTTTTTTTCTTAATATTGCTCTAACTTCGTTTTTTAGAATATTCGGAATATTGCTCTAACTCCGTCTTTTAGAATATTACGAATATTCTAAAAGACGAAGTTAGAGCAATATTAAGAAATTTCGTAAAATACACATATTAGCCTAGCCATAGTCATAGGAAAAAAAAAAAAAATCATAACATTAAAATAATCGTACGAATTTTTTTTTCGAATAAAAATACGAATATTCGATTTCGCGAATATTTGGAACTATATTCTAAATATTCGCGAAATCTCGAAATTGCGATATTCGAGAAAAAAATTCGAAATTCGAATATTCGCGCTCAACACTATTAACAACCCAATTAAGTATTGTATTTCTGTGTCACTGGTGCAAAGGTGTTGTATTGCACTCACATAAATGCCTGCAGGTCACCCACAGAGATTTTAAAAACAATAAAAGCCTAAGGCCTCTTTCACACGGGCGTTGCGGGAAAATGTGCGGGTGCGTTGCGGGAACACCCGCGATTTTTCCGCACGAGTGCAAAACATTGTAATGCGTTTTGCACTCGCGTGAATAAAATCGCGCATGTTTGGTACCCAAACCCGAACTTCTTCACAGAAGTTCGGGTTTGGGATCGGTGTTCTGTAGATTGAATTATTTTCCCTTATAACATGGTTATAAGGGAAAATAATAGCATTCTGAATACAGAATGCATAGTAAACTAGCGCTGGAGGGGTTAAAAAAAAAATAAAAAAATTTAACTCACCTTAATCCACTTGCTGACGCTGCCGCATCTCGTCTGTCTTCTTCTGTGCTGAACAGGACCTGTGGTGAGCATTTATTCCAGGACCTTTGATGACGTCACTCCGGTCATCACATGATCCATCACCATGGTAAAAGATCATGTGACGTACCATGTGATGACCGGAGTGACGTCATCAAAGGTCCTGTAACTGTACTTAATGCGCACCACAGGTCCTATTCAACAAAGGAGACAGAAGCAGATGCCGGGCTCCGCGATCAAGTGGATTAAGGTGAGTTAAATATATTTTTTTCTTTTTTTAACCCCTCCAGCGCTGTTTTACTATGCATTCTGTATTCAGAATGCTATTATTTTCCCTTATAACCATGTTATAAGGGAAAATAATAATGATCGGGTCTCCATCCCAATCGTCTCCTAGCAACCGTGCGTGAAAATCGCACCGCATCCGCACTTGCTTGCGGATGCTTGCGATTTTCACGCAACCCCATTCACTTCTATAGAGAATGCTGAGAATATAGAGAATGCTGCGATTTTCACACAACGCACAAGTGATGCGTGAAAATCACCGCTCATGTGAACAGCCCCATAGAAATGAATGGGTCAGTATTCAGTGCGGGTGCAATGCGTTCACCTCCCACATCGCATCCGCGCGGAATACTCGCTCGTGTGAAAGGGGCCTAACACTGTCCCTCATTGTAGCAGGGCCCTGTCCCTACACTTGTCGGAGCAGAATGGTGGTGTGTAGTGTCCCACTAGGTAGGCGTGGGCACTACACAAGGGTCAATTGGTTCCCGTGTTACTTCTGCTCACAAGAGACAGTAATATTATATTTAACTATGTACTTTAATGTATTTTCTATGTGCTTTTATATGCAATGTTTCCCCTTTGTCATGCATAGCAGGCCTATTAGGGTGTAGTTAGGCATCTTAGACACTAGAGGGAGATAGCGAGCCCCTAGTATAAATGTTCAGGCCCAGACAGGGAGGATTTAGGTCATAGTCAGGAGTCTGTGGAGACAGAAGTGAGAGGGCATCTTAGCCAGAGACATGCTGAGGGCCTCCTCCTGACATGCAGCTAGATAGTCCAGGCTGCTAGTTGCTACCAGGAGGCTAGTGAAGGATTATAGCCTGCCTGTGGATAAAGTGAGCCACAGTTAGCTCAGAAGATTGCCCCAAGAGAAGAGATGTGCCTCCTGGGAGAAACCTGCAGTTACCCTCAAGCCAAGCAGTGCCACTGCATCCAATTAAGATAAGTAAGCTGAGAGGCAGAGGAACTATAAAGTTAATGCAAGGACACATACGGAAGGAAGATTATTTACCAAGGATAAAAGCCAGCATTTAGGCATACGGGCCTTGGGATACAGCCAGCCAGAATAACTGTGAGATAGTGATGCCTGGTCTGAGAAGCATTGATCGTTTATCCTCTGAGTATCTTGCAAGAATATACCTGCCAGTATTTGAAATAAGCCTGCTTGTGAAGCATATGATATAAGGGACTGCATTACCATCTTGATGTATAAAGTTGGACTGTTTTAAGTAAAGCAACGTTTGGTTCACTATACCACCTGTGTGCCTCACTTATTGCTACTGGAAACCGGTGTGCCACCGTTACAGGCACTGGCGTCACGATCCTTAAAGGGACCTTGCCCCAGGCACTCAAAACACCTGCAGCATCCAGGGCACCTCATCCACCATCAGGCCTGGTCCCTACATACAGAGTGTGCCCCAGAGGAACTTTGTGTCAGCCTCTCCTTCACTGTCGCATGCCTGCCCAGGGTTCTCCTATGAACAGTGAGTAACCCTCGATTGCCCATAACCGTGACCTCACTATCGCAATACCCTGCAGGTCTGGCGTGCTGCATAAATTGGCGTCACAAACAGGATACGATCATATCCGCGCCATTATTGGATTACAAAAACTGTGTGCCATTATCCACCTAAAAAGTGACTAAGCCCTATTGTTTTATTGAAAGATTGCTGGGCCAAAGAACTGTAATAATTTGCGGTGTGAAGATTATAGTGCATGGACTGTTTGCCATTTGTAAAGCCACCGCTTGCTGTCAGTGAATAGACAGCGTTTTATATGACTGCTTTTTAAAAAAATAAATAGAATAATTATAATACCTGATAATTATTCTATTTATAATAAAAAAAGCTAAGTAATATAATCGCATAGCGAATTAAATTTAGCTGTCTCTATAGTAAAGTTTCCTATATGATTGCTAGAATTAGCGAAGTTGATGAATAGGTAGCTAAAACGAAGATGGAGAATACTTTGTTATCTTCGTTTTGTGGAATATGACAAATACATTCGTCATATTCGCTAATTCTACCAAGCCAACCATAGTAAACCAGGTCCAAGTTGAAATCGCAATTCGATTAATTCAAGTTATAATAATCGAATTTCGATTTTAACTTAGTACTGCTATATTCCATATTAGGCTAGAATTAAATATAGCAGTGCTAAGTTAAAATTGAAATTCGATTATTATAACTTGAAATAATCGAATTGCGATTTTTCACGTAATTCTCAAATCCGACAGTACATTCTAGTATATGGAGACGTTCCCATGGTGATGGGGACGCTCCATGAGCACGGAAGTCGGCAGAAGCGGCAACGTGCACTGACTGGAGCAGCCAGGAAGCCAGGAATCCAAAGGACAGGTAAGAACAACTTTAGGGAAGTGGGAAAGAAAAAAATATAACAATAAAAAAAATAAAAAAAAATGAATATTCGAAATATCGAATTTATATCACTATATTCGAAATATTCGCGAATTACGAAGTGCCGATATTCGCGAAAAAAATTCGATATTCGAATATTCGCGCTCAACACTAATGGTGCACCGGCCAATCACTGCCATGTCAATACTAGGCATGCCTGTGATGACTTCCAAGTGCCCACAGCTTAAACTCTTATTGGTTGGCTGCGCTGCAGCCTTTCAACAAGCTTTATTCAAAATTCGTGACAACAACACAGACTTTGGCGCCAAGGACACCATAATCTTCGTTACGAACCTGAACAGTACAGTCCAGGTTCACTTATCCCTACTTATGGTAACATTTGAAGCTGTCATTGTAGGAGCGGTGGTGGCAGAACTGGTGGCGGTGATAGTGCAAGGGAACATATAGAGGTGGGCTAATAGCTTAATTGCCATACGTAAGAGGACATGAAGGAAATCTTGAAACTGAAAGTGGGGAGAATAAAGACGAGGAGAGACAGAATGGTGGATCTATGACTCTAGATGATTAATTCAGAGAGTAGGTAGAACATACTGAACCAAACATCACTAAAGTGATAGCCATGCTAGCTGCCTTTCTTTAACACACTGAAAATGGCATAGTCTTATCATCCTACCCCAAAGACCAGAATCACTTATTCCTGGAGTAGTGATTATGGACAGGAAAAAAAATTGTCCTTTGGGGACCTATAGGAAACCTTAGTAGACTTTTCAAGGACAGTGTTCAGATGGTAATACTGCTACAAAATGATCTACAAAGGGAGGCAAATGATCTGATGATGAAGAGCAATGAAGGTGACATAACTGGTTGTAAGGAATTGCATTGGGAAATATCTGACTACGTGATGGTCTATGACTATGACCTTTATTTTGCTTTTCTTTTTCATTTCCATGTAAATGGCTTATCAGGTATAGGAATGTCTCTTGCATATTTGTCTGTGCTCTCTCTAATCTCTTGAGCAGCAAGTAAATATTAGGCAACACTGGTCAGCTAGGTACTGTATAAAGATATAATTTAGAGATGGGACGGGGGATTCGTCGAATCCACAAATCCATCGAATCTTGCTGGATTCGTGGGATTCGTGGACTCGAATCCCGACGTCATTTCCGTAATTCGAATCCGACGAATCCCGCCGAGTAGGGCTGAAACGATTATTCGAATAACTCCATTAAATCGAGTCAAAAAATAATAATTCATCGATGCAGTTTCCCTGCCAGAGTGAAATTAAGCGTCTCACTCACCGCTTCCGTGTCCTCCGGAGGCCAGAGAGGCAGGACTTTGCGTAATGAGCAGTTGCGCTCATACATCGTCATCACGCCGGCTAACGATGTGTGTCTGACGTCACGTAAGGTCCCAGTGCATGCTGGGATGAAGACGGTCTCGGACCCCATGTGTCTGCGGCTGCGCCCTCCTCACTAGTGCCAGTGCCATTAGGTAATTTAAGTTAACAGCATTTGAGGCACGCCAGGGGGGAATCGGGGGCACTGAGTCACTGTAAATTGACATTGAAATGAAAGGCAGATGGAGAGAGAGTGGTTAGTGGAGGCTGCAGGCACCACCTTGGCATGTATAAAGTTATTGGTTTAGAGAGGGGTTAATGAACGCACCTCCAAGGTGCTTCCATTAACCCCTCCAAACCAATAACTTTATACATGCCTAATGCCAAGGTGCTTCCATTAACCCCTCCAAACCATTAACTTTACACATGCCTAATGCCAAGGTGTTTCCATTAACCCCTTCAAACCAATAACTTTATACATGCCTAATTACGTACGTTATTTTAAGGAGGTTTTTCTTATTAGATTACTCGATGAATCGAGAAATATAATCGATAGAATACTCGATTACTAAAATATTCGTTTACTGCAGCCCTACCGCCGAGCCTGCGACGTCTCCACGTCCCCGCGCCTCGCGAGAGCAGTGTCTGCCGCTCGCCGCCAGAGAAAAGAGACGCCAGCAAGCCTCGGACTTCCTGCACTGCTGGAGCCTGCCTCAGCCTCACTGAGCACCCCAGCCACACATACGAAGGTACTACAGCCTGGAGCGGGAGCACTTCATGTTGGAGGAGTGTGGCCTGTAGTCCGCCTGCAGGTTCAGAGTCTTCACCGGCACATGGGGACACTGTAAAGCACATGGGGGCACTGTACATCATATGGGGGCACTGTATGGCACATGAGGGCAATGTGGGGCACTGTATGGCACATGGGGGCAAGGAATGGCACATGGGGACACTGTATGGCACATGAGGGCACATGGGGGCATTGTATGGCACATGGGGGCATTGTATGGCACATGGGGGCTAGGAATGGCACATGGGGCAAGGAATGGCACATAAGGGCACTGTATGGCACATGGGAGCAGACGCGTACATACAGGGGTCGTAGTTGCAGTGGGGGGTGGCTTTGATGGGGAAGGGGCACCATGGATCAGTTTCGCACTGGGGCCCCATGGAATGTGTGTACGCCACTCGCCTGGGCTAACCTATACTGGGGCACTATACCTGTCTAACCTATACTGGGGCACTATACCTGTCTAACCTATACTGGGGCACTATACCTGTCTAACCTATACTGGGGCACTATACCTGGCTAACCTATATTTATTGGGGTACTATACCTGGCTAACCTGTACTGGGGTACTATACCTGGCTAACCTATACTAAAGCACTATAGCTGGCTATTGTCTAACCTATACTGGGGCATCTATATCTGGCTACCTAATACTGTGGGCAACTATACCTGGCTACCTACAAATGGGGGCATCTATACCAGGCTCCATATACTGGGGGCTACTATACCAGGCTACCTATACCAAAATTCAAGTAATATAGCTAAGCTTGCTGTTGCTAACTGCACTATTCTCAATTGCATATATTGACATCTTCTGTGCAGGTCCCGCTCAAGTACCGCTGTTGCCTGCAGTGGAGACCAGACCTTGTTTGGAGCCGCCGAGCAGGACATCAACCTTGCCTGGAGCAACACAGCTGGTCCTTCTGGTTTGTTGTGCAGGTAGGTACTTTTGACAACACCAATGCCTGGCTACATAATACTTTGGGCAACTATACCAGGCTACCTAATAGTGTGGGCAACTATACCAGGCTACCTAATAGTGTGGGCTACTATACCTGGCTACTTATCCTGGGGGCAACTATACCTGGCTACCTACAAATGGGGGCATCTATACCAGGCTCCATATACTGGGGGCAACTATACAAGGCTACCAATAACAAAATAGAATTCAAGTGATATAGCTTACTACTGCACTTGAATTGCAAATGCACCTCTTCTGTGCAGGTCCTGTTTAACTACCAGGGTATATCTTATGTGTTTTGACTGGGAGGTTTATATTGCTGTGTTACTTACTAGAGTGGGTTCTATACTGAGGGGCAGTATCTAGTCTACTAAGGGGGCATTATATTGAGGTGGCAGGCATGAGAAGAAGGGAGCAGTGACATGGAGCAATACAAAATGTAGGGTTAAAGACTTTTTTTTTTCATGTCACTTTTCAGGCAGAGTGGGCCAATAGCACCCCATATGATGGCATCATCTCAAGCAGCATCAAACATCTAGAACTATTTCAAAATATCACTGAATGAAAATTATGCAAATTGCAACCTGTGCCCGGCTAAAATATCCAGAGGAATAGACTCCCATACCACCTCAGCTATGTGGAAACATTTGAAAACAAAACATTTCTCCAAATTTCTGGAACTGAAAGGCACACGTTCACCATCGCCACGATTGCCTCCAGCTCCACCCTCAGCCCCTCGGTCTGTCAGTGAGGATTTAACATCCGAAGACCTAGAGGAAGAATTTGCTTTTGTTCACAGTCCGGCATCAACGTGTAGTCCAGCTCCTAGTCCAGGATCAGCAGAGTCATCGTTTACTGAAAGTCCGTTCAAACCACCCCCAGTGAAACGCAAAGCAGTAACACCACCTTCTCAGCAATGGACTATGCCAGCCTTTCTAGACAAACCAGGAGACAAAAGAGCTAAAACAGTTACACGATTAGTCGCTGAAATGATCTGTCAGGACAACCAACCACTATCCATAGTAGAGGATAAAGGTTTCAGAAAGTTGATAAACCACCTAGAGCCAAGATATGTCATCCCAAGCAGGAAACACATTGCAGAAAAGGTAATTCCAGAAATGTATGAAGAGGTAAAGACAAAAGTTCAGGACCTTCTAGAGAAAACCAATTTTATTGGAGTAACAACAGACATGTGGACATCTACATCTTATGATGATTATCTCAGTTTGACAGTTCACTTCATAGATGACAACTTTCTGTATCATCACCTGTGCTTGGAATGTATTCCCTTTCCTGAGGTTGCACATACAGCATCTGCCATAGAAGCTTTCATCACCAGCACTATGACAGAATGGAATCTGTCACAAAAAGTTGTGTGTGTCATGAGAGACAATGGTCCTAATGTGGTAGCAGCTTTACAGTGCAGTCCGTTTCACCACTTGCCTTGCCTGGCTCATACCTTTCAATCCTGCCAGAGTATTTTAGGACATTACAAACACTCTTCAAAAGCCATGAAAACCTTACGATCCGCTCAAGACAAGTTAAATCTGAAACCTCATCGTCTCATACAAGACGAACCAACTAGATGGAACTCTCAGCTTCACATGCTAGCTCGTCTCCTGGAACAAAAGCCAGCTGTTTTACTATCTGCTTCTGACCTAAATTTTCAGATAGATTTTAGTGCTCGGCAGTGGACAATTATAGAAGAAGTGATACGAATCCTTGATGTGTTTGATAGAGCTACTTTTGTGGCCAGTTCAAGCCAAGTGACAATCTCTGAAATAATTCCTTTAGTCAACAGTAAAATTCGTGCTTTGCAGAATTTCAAATCCACTATAGCTTCCATACAGGGATTCAGAAATGATTTGCTTGCATCAATGAAAAGGTGCTATCACTCTGTTGAGTCTTAAAAATTCTATGCTCTTGGTACTTTACTGGATCCCCGATTCAAGGGAACTGTGTTTATCAATAGAGAAAAACTTGAGGAAGCTAAATCCACACTGGCCATTGAGATTACAGATTCAGATCTAAGTATGAAAGGCGAGGACACTGATCGACATTCATCAGCACAACGACTAGGAGGAGATAACAATCAAACATCACAAACTGAACAACAAGGAGGTCATAGCATGTGGAGTTATTATTCTCAATTGATGGTGGTACCATCTTCCAGCAGCAGCGAGCATTCTCTATCTCCGGAGGAAGAAATAAATGCCTACTTGTGGTCGTGGCAACCAAGTACGTACCTATCCTACCTAGGATACCCTATCCCTAAGCGGTCAGAGTTGTGCCGTAACCGCGTCGTGGAGGGACGCCTGAAAGAGGGCATCCCCTTTGAGAGTAACAGGAGAAAGGGGAGGGTGGGAGGGAGAACTCTGCACGTCGTACGCATGTGGGAGGGTGCCGGCCGTTGAAGTAGGTGGCCAAGCCCCTCCCACAAATACAGGCCAATGAATCGGCCTTTACACTTGTGGTCGTGGCAACCAAGTACGTACCTATCCTACCTAGGATACCCTATCCCTAAGCGGTCAGAGTTGTGCCGTAACCGCGTCGTGGAGGGACGCCTGAAAGAGGGCAAAAGACATACTGATAGGCAGAAGTAATTTATTGCAAAGTCGTTACAAAGCCAAAGTTTGAAAGGCTGCCGACATTTCTGTTTCGGGGTGAGGTATGTAACGATTGAAACAAGACGAGTGCCAACGCCCCAGTTTCTGTATGACATGCGCAGGCACTCGGTTTTTGGAGGCCGCGGATGCGGAACCTATGCGGAATGAATGACCCGAAATTGTGGCAGGGTCACCGCCCGTGCTGGCCACGAGTGACCTTACATGGGATATGAACTGAAGGGTGGTGAGCGGAACCCCCCCGAAGGGTAACAATGGACTATTCGGTCCGGCCTCGGACAAGGCAGACCGTAACTGACGAAGCACCGTCACCGGACACCATTGGTGTGCTGTGGGAAAGAAGGATACCGGAACAGGGGGGCCCATCTGGGAGGTCTTGGACGTCTTGAGCAGTAATGTGAACCCGTCGGAGTTCTGGACCAGCTGGCTGACCGTGAGGAACTTGCTACTGCCTGGCGAACAGGTGAACTCCCCAGGTCTCAGGAAGCCTTAAAAGGCTAGATAGATGGCGGATTTAAGTACCAAGCTGGGCAAAACCCCGAAAGGATTACCGTCCAAGGCGTCGGACAGTTTGCGGAAAAGAGGGCCGGTGACCGCTTGCCTGCGTACTTGGCTTTGAGGCCGCACTTGCTCAAACCCTTGAGAGCGGCTTTGACAGCATGTATGGTAAACACTGACGCTAGTTCGGGATGGCTAACAGAGAGGAAGTGTTGCACTCCCGCCAGGTACGACCTCACTGTACCGTGGGAGAGCCTGCGCACTGAGTGGCAGTAACCAATGAACGCCAGGATGTACTCTGGAAACCTGGAGTCCCCTTGAGGGAATTCCCCTCGAAACCTGCAGAACGTCTTCCACCCGGTGTTGTATGCCCTGGTTGTGTTAGGTGAGAGGGAATTGCGTATCAGAGCGTGAGCCGTCTCAAGGTGGTTAGCTACATTAGCATTAAGGACTCGAGAGGAGGGACGGTGGTGCCTGTCGCGTCTGCCTCTGGCATGATCTGAAAGAAACGGGAGAAGTTAGCCCTCGACAAGGCGTCAGCAGCCCCGTTTTGCGCACCTGGCACATGCGCACTGAAAACATGAAAGTGGTGACGTAGGGAGAGCTGCACTAACCGTCTGAGAAAACACATGACTTGGCTAGACTTTGACAGCCCACTGTTAAGGATGTCTACCACGGCTGCGTTGTCAGTTACGAACAGAACAGACTGACGCGCCCAAAGACTGCCCCAAATGTGGGCGGCTACCACGATGGGGTACAGCTCGAACAGCGCCGAGGTTTGGAGGAACCCCGGGATTTGTCCCACCTCGGCAGGCCATTCGTCTGCAACCTAGTGGGTGCCAAAAATGGCGGCAAACCCTGAGCCCGCAGCTGCATCCGAAAAGACTGTAGGCGACCGACAAGACAGCTCGGGTACGAATAAGGACACCCCGTTCCACTGGCTCAGAAAATGGTCCCACATGTGGAGATCCGCTAGGGCTTGACTGTCCAGGCACACTGGGCTGTCCTGTTCCGGGGCGGAACTTAAGAGCGACAGTAGGCGGGATATGAACGCTCTGCCCTGCGGGATGATGCGCATGGCGAAGTTTAACATACCCAGTAGAGACTGAAGGTCAGCCTTAGTGACCACGGTTGTGACTGTAAACCTGTGGATGACTTCTCTAATCCTTGTTAACTTATCCGCAGGCAACCTAGCTAACATGTGCTGGGAGTCCAACTCAATGCCCAAAAAGGTGATGACTGTGGCCGGGCCTTCTACTTTCTTGGGGGAAACCGGGACACCTAACTGGGAAAAACACCTCAGCAACTTTCCCAGCCCTAGGGGAACTGCCCCTGGCCTCTCAATCAGCAGGAAGTCATCCAAATAGTGGATGACAAACTCACAGAGGACCCTGTGTACCAAGACCCAGTGGAGCGCCTGAGCCAGCTGATCGAAGAGCCAGGGGCTGCTCTTGGAACCGAAGGTGAGCTTGGTGGAGAAATAATACAGGCCTCTCCACTTGATGCCGTGCCACTGCCAGAGGGCTGGCATGATGGGAAGCAACTTAAAGGCATCCGATATGTCGGCTTTGGACAACATGGACCCTGGGCCCGTTTTCATGATGATGGCGATAGCCTGATCGATCGAAGCATATCTCATGTCCACTTCCTTCGAAGGAATGAGGGAGTTAAGGATGGTGACCTGGGAGCCGTGTGGGGCCGACAAGTCAATAATGAGTCTTTCCTTTTTACTGAACTTGCCTGTAACTACCCCCACGGGACTGACTCTCCAGCGTTGAAAGGGGGGCACACTAAAGGGACTGATCAAGAACCCTTTGCTTAACTCGGCCTCTATTAGTGTGTCTACCGAAGCGGGATTTCTTTCGGCTGACTGAAGGTTCCTGCATTCGTGTGTGAATTCTGGAGTCGTGATCAGGCCCGTATGGAAACCCTCGTGAAACCCTGACACCAGGAACTGTACAAACCCTGGATTGTGATGACCTTGCAAGTACTCTTGTAGACGGCTAATATTGACCACACTCATATAATTTTTCAGCGACTTTAATGAGCACGCTACTCGGGGGTGGGCCCTAAAACAGTTGGTACAGATATGTAAAAGGCGGCATTGACCGAAATTACAAGACGCGTAATTGAAATTGTTACATATCTGTGCCCTCCCTAGCTGAACGATGGGTCGGCCCAGCTTGTCTACTGAGTTGGGGGGTCTGAAGACGTTGAGTGGACCAGCTGTAGAGCTGGAGGGGTAGGATGCCGTGCTGACGGCGGACTTATCGCACCACTCGACAGAGTGAAAGATAGACTGGCAGGCGGAACAGGAGGGAGCCTTTAGGCCTGCAAAATGCCTGCAGAAAAGCTCAGTGTCCAGGTTGGACCAGTCAGTAACGTGTTGGAACTGGGAGAGAGCCGCTGCCGCCTTAGCTGAAAATGAACAGTGGTAGTCATAGAATGCGCTCCCTCCATACCTATGACCCAACTCTGTGACCCTGAAGAGATACAGGTCTAGTTCCTCCCTCCTGTCCGGCCTGGCAGTGCAAATCACATCCCTAAAAAGGCTGAACGCCATGACGAATTCCGGAATGGACAATTTGCGGTTGAGCCGGTGGTCGCGGCTTCTCAGTACCACTGACACTTCCCCGCAAGCTATGACCTTATTGTCAGATAGGTCCCTGGAGGCTATCAGTAGAGACGCAAGATTGACATCCCTACCCTCCAGGATGTCCTTCCCGATGTTGATCGGGACAAAGTGGGAGGGAGTCACGTTGGGGACGGACTGGACAGAGCGAATGTCTGCGGCGGCAGAGGTGGAGGCGACCGCAACCTCGAGGGAGGAAACTGGTAGGACTGCGCTGCGAGCCTCGATAGACTCCAACCTCGCCTGCATGGACGTGACGGCAGACGTCAGACTGTTTAGCATGACATGTATCTGAGTCAGTGAAGTTTGCATCGTGGCCGCAGGGGGATCATTGGTACTAGGTACCAGGGAGTCTTTCCATAGGCGATACAGTTCCGCTTTTCTGGCAGATGCCGGGAAAGGGACGCCCCGCTTTGTCAGCACCGCCATAAGCCTGGGGATGGTCCAAGCACGTAGGGACGGTATACTGCCCCCTTCGGATGTCTCTGCTACGACCTCGTCCACTGACGCTTCGACGATGTCTGATGCGTGTGACATCGTGGCTGTGAAAACAGTAACGTAAAATGACCGTCTAGCCTAGATGACCGCCGGTAACCGTGCAGCAGTCTAAACCACGTAACGAAAGGGTGAACTATCCCCGTGAGGAATGCACATTGACACCAGAAGAGCCATGAAGGAGTGGCCAGGAACCGCCACCCGGTTGTCCATGCAAGTAGACCTGCCGTACTTATCAACTGAGAAGCACTATACTCTGACTTTCACGGAGGTATCAAATGAAAACAGAACAACCTGTACGTAAAGTAATGCATGAGACACAAGCCTGACAAAGGCAGCACCTTCCCATCCACCAAGGTGTACCCCCACTACCTTGGTTGACAAGGAAAATCAACTGAGATCCAAACCAACTTCTCTCTGACTAATAACTGCTTTGAACCTGGAAAACAACAACAGAACAACAAAAGAACCAGTCAATGCGTAAGGCTCAATTGTAGAACGTGGGTTGTGAGTAGAAGGTATGGTCGGCTAACGAGAGTAGGTGTACTGATTGACATTGACCACTACCTGACGTTGGCGGTGAAAACCCCTACCTGTCTAAGCGGCACAGCGGCCTGTGCCAGACTTTGGTGTGGGCGAGGAGCGGGGCCGCTGCGAGCCCCACCGTGCTTCACGGTAACCACGTGGGGAGCGCGGGGTTCCCTGGCACCGTGAACCAAGTGCGGGTGGACCTCTGGGCAACGGCCGACACCCCACGCCAACATGACTCGGGTGCCACGTGGAGAGCCAGCGCGTGTCCCTGACAGGGTGCTCAGTGCTGGGCCGCCCGCCGGCTGAGCACTACTGCCGCGTGGGGAGCGGCGCAGCCCTCTGGCATGAAGTCGACGCAGGGGGGGCCCCCGGCGTCGAGGGCCCCACCTAGCCGAACTGGAAATGCCGTGTGGGGGGCCTCACCGGTCCCTGATGGAGAGCTCAGTGCGGGGGAGCCCTCCTACCTCTGAGGGGCCAACCCACCGCCGGCTGGGCATCTCCACCACGTGGGGAAACGGTGCTGCCCCCTGGCATAGGGGGAGGCTTTATCAGACATGGCCTCCCCCCTTCTAATGTGCGGACGTGCCACGTGGGGGGCCCGCCGCTCCCTGATGGGGTGCCCAGTGCAGGGGTGCCCCCCTATTCCATGAGGGGCCGACCCACCGCCGGCTGGGCCCCTCCACCACGTGGGGAGAACGGTGGTGCCCCCTGGCAGACCTGGGGTAACGGGGGAGCTTGTGTGGCTCATCCCCAGCTCCGTGTTGTGATGGGCGGAGCCACGTGGTGCCGCCCCGCCCCCCGGTAGGGTGGCCGGCCCACCGCAGACTGCGTGCGCCCACCACGTGAGGGAGCGGGGTAGCACTGGCTGTGTGCGCGGGGTGGAAGGGCGGAAGCGGCCGGGGAGGCGGGCGGAAGCGGCCGGGGAGGCGGGCGGGGGGAGGTCCTGTTGTGACCGCGAGCCCCGCCCCCCCCCGCCGGAGAGTGGTGCCGTGACCGGACCTGGGCGGTGGAGGAGAGAGGCGCGTCTCCGTGGGCTCGGACCCCCACCCCCGCCGGCGGCTGAAGTGGCGCCGTTTTGCAACGGGCAGGAGGGACCCTCCGTAGTGCCGAGGCCCGCCCCCCGCTGTCTACAGTTAGCCATGCAGTGGCCCGGCGCATGGCGGCCCCTACTTACAAAAGGCCTGAACCAGCGCACGGACGTCCACTCACCTAATCTTCCGACCAGGACTGCCAGGTACGAGCGCACGCTTCCTGCAGAACTCTGCACGTCGTACGCATGTGGGAGGGTGCCGGCCGTTGAAGTAGGTGGCCAAGCCCCTCCCACAAATACAGGCCAATGAATCGGCCTTTACACTTAGCAGAACCACTGATTCAACCATCCTCTGATATTTTCAAGTACTGGAAAGAAAACAAAAAATATCTGAATTTGAGAACACTCTCTAAAAAGTTCTTAATTACACCTCCTTCCACTGTAATTTCAGAAAGACTATTCAGCACTAGTGATATTTCGCAAATATTTCGTAGAATATTCGTATAATATTCGCAAATTCGAATATTCGTTATATTCTACGATTTTATTTTCTCAAAAAATCGGCAAGGTAATGATCGTGTAATATGCGAATTTTCGTATTCGAATTTTCAAATTTTCAAATTTTTATTGCGAATTTTTCAACTTTTAGACAGAATATTATAGCACTATATTAGCTAAATTGCTCTATATTCTTTTTTTTCGAATATTCGCTATATTGCTATAACTTTGTTTTTTTGAATATTCGTAATATTCTAAAACAAGTATATATAGCAATATAGCGAATATTCGAAAAAAAAACGAATATAGAGCAATTTAGCTAATATAGTGCTATAATCTTCTTTGTCTAATAGTTGTAATTTTTTTCTCATCTGAAGTCCAGATTGGAAAAAAATTACAACTATAAAAAAAAAGATTATAGCACTATATTAGCTAAATTGCTCTATATTCGTTTTTTTTTTAAATATTCGCTATATTGCTAAAACAAGACTATATAGCAATATAGCGAATATTCGAAAAAAAAATAATATAGAGCAAAATTCGCAAACAACACTACTCTTAAAGTCAAGTATATTGCAGCCTTCTTATTGGCCCACAAGCTAGAAGCAGGAAGGGATCCAGTGTACTGATAAAAAAAAAAAAAAATCGAATATAAAAAAAAAAAAATAAATAAAATTAAACAAAAAAATCTAATATTCGAAATTACTAATATATATCACTATATTCGAAATATTCACGAATTTTCGAAGTATCTATATTCGCGATAAAAATTTGAAATTCGAATATTCGTGATCAACACTATTCAGCACATCAGGCATCATAGTTGATAGGAAACGAAGTAGACTGGACCCAGAACGAGTTCGTATGCTGGTTTTCCTGAACAAAAATCTTCCTTGAACAAACAACTTTAGTAAATTGGGATATGGAGGAGGGTGCATTGTTTTAGCTTGAGGCCGGGATATGGAGTGTGCCATGTTTATATACGGGTTGCCTGTTGTCCTGTTGATCTTTCCTGCATCTCTTAATTACATACCAGTAGGTGCAAACATGATCTTTAAAATTCCTGTAAAACTTCAGTCTCAAGTAGATAGAAAATCCAACTGCCTGCTTCCTCAGGGCCTATGTCTAAATAGCTGAGGTGGTATGGGAGTCTTTGCCGGGCACAGGGTGCAATTTGTATTTCAGTGATATTTTGAAATAGTTCCAGATCTTTGATGCTGGTTGAGATGATGCCATCATATGGGGTGCTATTGGCACACTCTGCCTGAAAGGGACATGAAGAAAAAAAATATATAAGTGAAGTCATTTTGTATTGCTCCCTGTCACTACTCTCTTCTTCTCAGGCCTGCTACCTCAATATAATGCCCCCTTAGTAGACTAGATACTGTCCCTCAGTATATAACCCTCTCTAGTAAGTAACACAGCAATATAAACCTCCCAGTCAAAACACATAAGATATACCCTGGTAGTTGAACAGAACCTGCACAGAAGAGGTGCATTTGCAATTCAAGTGCAGTAGTAAGCTATATCACTTGAATTTTGGTATATGTAGCCTGTTATAGTAGCCTGTAGGTATAGTTGCCCCCAGGATAAGTAGCCAGGTATAGTAGGCCACACTATTAGGTAGCCTGGTATAGTTGCTCACAGAAGCATCACAGGCAGAGGATCAGCTGGACAGCCAGGCATCATGTCAGCCTCCAAATCCCCCTAACTTCAGGTGCTTTAAAGGACAACTGAAGTGAGAGGTATATGGATGCTGTCATGAACTATGGTCTAAAGGACCTTTGGTGACGTCAGATCACATGCTCCAATCACATGGTACATCACCGCGGTGATGTACCATGTGATTGGAGCATGTGATCTTACGTCATCAAAGGTCCTTTAGCCCATAGTTCATCTTTTTAACCACTTCCCATCTGGGCCCTTTGCCCCCTTCCTGACCAGGCCAAATTTAGCAAAACGGACATATCTCACTTTATGTGGTAATAACTTTGCAACGCCTTTATTTATCCAAGTCATTCAGAGATTGTTTTCTCGTGACACATTGTACTTCATGATAGTCATAAATTTGAGTCAAAATATTTCACCTTTATTTATGAAAAAATCCCAAATTTACCCAAAAATTTAAAAAAAATCGCAATTTTCTAAATTTCAATTTCTCTGCTTTTAAAACAGAAAGTGATACCTCATAAAATATTTATTATTTAACATTCCCCATATGTCTACTTTATGTTGGCATCATTTTGGAAATGTCATTTTATTTTTTTAGGACGTTAGAAGGCTTAGAAGTTTAGAAGCAATTCTTCAAATTTTTAAGAAAATTGCCAAAACCCACTTTATAAGGACCAGTTCAGGTCTGAAGTCACTTTGTGGGGCCTACATAGTGGATACCCCCATAAATGACCCCATTGTAGAAACTACACCCCTCAAGGTATTCAAAACCGATTTTACAAACTTTGTTAACCCTTTAGGCGTTCCACAAGAATTAAAGGAAAATGGAGATCAAATTTTTAAATTTCACTTTTTTGGCAGATTTTCCATTTTAATCAATTTTTTTCTCTAACACATCGATGGTTAACAGCCAAACAAAACTCAATATTTATTACCCAGATTCTGCGGTTTACAGAAACACCCCACATTTGGTCGTAAACTGCTGTATGGGCACACGGCAGGGCGCAGAAGGAAAGGAACTCCACATGGTTTTTAGATGCCATGTCCCATTTGAAGCCCCCTGATGCACCCTTACAGTAGAAACTCCCAAGAAGTGACCCCATTTTGGAAACTAGGGGATAAGGTGCCAGTTTTATTAGTACTATTTTTGGGTACATATGATTTTTTGATCATTCAATATAACACTTTATGGGGCAAGGTGACCAAAAAATTGGTTGTTTTAGCACAGTTTCTATTTATTTATTTTTACAGCGTTCACCTTAGGGGTTCAGTCAAGTGACATTTTTATAGAGCAGATTGTTACGGACGTGGCGATACCTAATATGTATACTTTTTCTCATTTATTAAAGTTTTACACAATAATAGCATTTTTGAAACCAAAAAATTATGTTTTAATGTGTCCATGTTCTGAGAGCTATAGTTTTTTTATTTTTTAGAGATTTTCTTATGTAGGGGCTCATTTTTTGCGGGATGAGGTGACGGTTTTATTGGTACCATTTTGTGGGACATACGCGTTTTTGATCACTTGGTGTTGCACCTTTTGTGATGCAAGGTGACAAAAATTGCTTGTTTTGACACAGTTTTTTTTTTTTTTTTTACGGTGTTCACCCGAGGGGTTAGGTCATGTGATATTTTTATAGAGCTGGTTTTTACGGACGCGGCAATACTAAATATGTCTATTTTACTTTATTTTTTCTATTTTAATTTTTTTTTTTTTATTCCTAACTTGGGAACTTTTTTTTTTTTTACATGTGAAACTTTATTTTATTTTATTTTTTCAACCCTTTATTTTTTTTAATTTTTTTTACACTTTTCGTCCCCCATAAGGTCATACAAGACCTCTGGGGGACATTTGCTTCACTTTTTCTTTTTTTTTTTTCACAGTTGATTTCTCCTGTAACTGGGGCTGACATAGTAGCCCCAGTTACAGGACAAATGCACCCCTAGAGAGGCTGTACAGCAGCAATCCTGCGCTGTACAGCCTCACAGCAGGGCTGATCGAGGTCTCTGAGAGACCTCACACAGCCCCTGCACTCTCCGGTCACGGCGGTCACATGACCGCCGGGCCGGAACAGGAAGCGCACAGCGCTTCCTTCTCTGCTGACACAGCGCTCGGTGAGCGCTGTGTCTGCAGCGATCGTGAAGGCAGGGACACCTGGGAACTGTCCCTGCCTTGTCTTAGGGTTGCCCTGCTGTCACTGACAGCGGGCAACCCGATCAGCAGCTGCACGATTAGCGTGCAGCTGCTATTTCTGACAGGACGTTTTAAAACGTGCTGTCAGAAATAGACGTCCACCCATAGGACGTTTATATCCTATGGGCGGACGTGAGGCGGTTAAAGAACTAAAGACCGGGAGAACTACGCGAACAAGAGGACAAGGTGAGTTAATTTTTTTTATTTTTTAACCCTCAATTGATCACCTACTATGCATTCTGTATTCAGAATGCTATTATTTTCCCTTATAACCATGTTATAAGGGAAAATAATACAGTGTATAGACAGTCACCTAGCAACCGTGCGTGAAAATCGCACCGCATCCGCACTAGCTTGCGGATGCATGCGATTTTCACGCAACCCCATTCACTTCTATGGGGCCTGCGTTGCGTGAAAAACGCAGAATATAGAGCATGCTGCGATTTTCACGCAACGCATAAGTGATGCGTGAAAATCATCGCTCATCTGAACAGCCTCATTGAAATGAATGGGTCCAGATTCAGTGCGGGTGCAATGCGTTCACCTACCGCATTGCACCCGCGCGGAAATCTCGCCCGTGTGAACGCAGCCTTACTCTATACCAGACCTTTGTTCTCTTTCACACGAGCGTGACGGATTGGCTCCAGATGCGTTCAGGATGCGTTCAGTGAAACTCGCACCATTTTGCAAGTTCAGTCAGTTTTGTCTGCGATTGCGTTCAGTTGTTCAGTTTTTTCCATGCGGGTGCAATGCGTTTGGATGCGTTTTTCACGCGTGTGATAAAAAACGGAAGGTTTACAAACAACAACTCTTAGCAACCATCAGTGAAAAACGCATTGCATCTGCACTTGCTTGCGGATGCAATGCGTTTTTCACTGAAGCCCCATTCACTTCTATGGGGCCAGGGCTGCGTGAAAAATTCAGAATATAGAACATGCTGCGGTTTTCATGCAACGCAGAACTGATGCATGAAAAAAAATGCTCATGTACACAGACCCATTGAAATGAATGGGTCAGGATTCAGTGCGGGTGCTATGCATTCACTTCACACATTGCACCTGCGTGGAAAACTCGCTCGTGTGAAAGGGGCCTAAGGATGGCTACAGACAGTGGCGTAGGGATCGCCATAGCAGCCATAGCAATGGCTATGGGGCCCTACGCCACTGGGGGCCCGGGATGCCGGCTGAGGATAAAAAAAAAAATAATTCAAGTGGTGGTGCGATCGGGGCCCCCCCTCTCCTCATTGGTGGCAGCGGCAGCTCCGATCGGAGTCCCAGCAGTGTAATGCTGGGGCTCCGATCGGTTACCATGGCAGCCAGGACGCTACTGAATTCCTGGCTGCCATGGTCAGTTAGTCATACTTACATGCGCTGTGGCCGCCGGGCGCTCCTCCTTCTTGTAACTCGTCACAGGTCTGTGCGGCGCATTGCTATAAGCATAAGCAATGCGCCGCACAGACCTGTGACGCGTTACAAGAAGAAAGAGCGCCAGGCAGCCACAGCACATGTAATGATGTAAGTATGCTGCAGAGTAACTTACCAACTGCCGCTGACACCACTGATGGGGGGGCTGGAGGGCACAATGCCCACCAATGATTTTGATACCGGGGGGGAGGGGGGGCACACTGGCCACCAATAAATGGTTTTAATACAGGGGAGGGGGGGGGACTGCCCACCAATAAATGATTTTAATACAGGGAAGGGGGTTGGCGCACACTGCCCACCAATGGATGATTTTAATACAGGGGAGGGGGGGCGCACACTGCCCACCAATGGATGATTTTAATACAGGGGAGGGGGGGCACACTGCCCACCAATAAATGATTTTAATACAGGGGAGGGGGGGCACACTGCCCACCAATGAATGGTTTTAATACAGGGGAGCGGGGGGCACACTGCCCACCAATGAATGATTTAAAAACCCGGGGGGGGGGGGGTTGGGGAGGGCACACTGCCCACCAATGATTTTAATACCGGGGAGGGCGCACTGGAGGCTGATGGAGATGGTACTGGGGGCCGGTGAGAGGCACTGGGGGCTGATGGAGAGGGCACTGGGGGCTGATGGAGAGGCTACTGGGGGCTGATGGAGAGGCTACTGGGGGCTGATTGAGAGGCTACTGGGGGCTGATGGAGAGGCTACTGGGGGGCTGATGGAGAGGCTACTGGGGGCTGATGGAGAGGCTACTGGGGGGCTGATGGAGAGGCTACTGGGGGCTGATGGAGAGGCTACGGGGGGCTGATGGAGAGGCTACTGGGGGGCTGATGGAGAGGCTACTGGGGGCTGATGGAGAGGCTACTGGGGGCTGATGGAGAGGCTACTTGGGGCTGCTATGAGGCTACTGAGGGCTCTTATCTGAGGTCTGATTGGGGGTCATTCATATTGGGGTCTGAGCTGAGGTGTGATCTGAGGTCTTATTGGGGTCTTATTACCATTGGGGATCTTATTGGGGCTGTTAGCTGAGGTCTGATTAACATTGGGGGTCTGATTGGTTGTCTGACCTGAGGTATAATGAAAAATATTTTTTTTCCGGAGCAGCTTGGAGAAAAAAGGCCTCACAGTCTCCCACACTCCTTCTGCCCGGCTAAGCCTGCCAGCACCCTTGAGACCAGGCCTGCCAGCACCCCTGAGACCAAGCCTGCCAGCACCCCTGAGACCAAGCCAGCCAGCACCCCTGAGTCTTCAGAACTGTAAGTAAATTATATATAAGGGGAGCTTATAATATGAAAGAGACGAATTATCTTAAAGCGGCTCTTCACCTACACGTGTATAAGCACTAGATATATACCCCTTACTCTCCCTAATACCCAAACTACACAAGATACATATCCCTACCTTCTGTCTAATGCGCATACACACCCCATGATATGTACTTTCACCTTCTTGTGTTACAGACCCCTGTACAATTTAACAATTTTCTTTAATACACAGACATTTAGATTCATACATTTCCTACATTGGCACAAATGCGTTGCCAGTGACTAACTGTATGTGCTCAGTCCTACGCGTAACCGTCGCAAGTGCATGAGGAGCTGCGGATGTGGTGGCGAGGTCCGAGAGGTGTGTGGGGGTGGGAAATCTGGGAGGGGGGGCCATAATTTTTTTTTTGCTATGGGGCCCAGTCATTTCTAGCTACGCCACTGGCTACAGACACTAACCTATGCACCCGACAGAGCTGAAACAGCACGAGGTATTTTATAGGGTCTGAAATGGTTCTGTACTACATATTCCTGGTCAATCTTTTTCTACTTCTTAACATTTAGATCCCTGCTATATGTAGGCAGCAGCACATGAAGTCCCAGTCCCAGTCTGGAAGAGCACTTGTAGTGTTCCCACTGCCACTAGGGTCAGTTACTATGCTGAGATGGTGTCGGATCAATAGCATTGACAAGTTGACTAGACACACTTCACGTTATGCTATCAGCAGGTATATTATCAATGCCTCTGTTCTGTGGTCCCTCTGACACCATGTTTGAAATGCCCCGGTATATGGAATGAGGATCCAAAGAGTCTGCATGGCAGTAGAGGCAAATCCCCACTGGAAGAAGTCATCATCATTATCTAGGTCTTGATCTCACCTGCAGTAAGGTGTGTGATATCTCTATGCAAATACAGTAGTAATGAAGGACAAAGAAGGCACCAAGTCTGGAACCAGGCCTCCTTCTTATCAAATTCTATTCAGCCTGAAGAATCGCCATAAACTGCGACCACACTTTAGCTGCTTCATCTGAATACCTTAACATGATGGTAGTCAGCACTAAGGAGAGCTTAGGAGCTAGCTGTAGACTGTTCATATGTTGACTCCTCATGCTGTCGCCCCACCTCCCCACTCTGTGACTGGGCCACTGTGTTGACTCCTCATGATGTTCTAGGGACACTAGTGTCCCTGTTTGGCCGTGTTGACATCACAGTTTATTTTACCGCTCTCCTGATCCGTCAGAAGAACTGGGAAATGAACATAACACAATGGATCCTGTCGTTTGAGCATCCATAAGGCACAGTCAGTATTTTGCATCAGGATTTGATCATGATTTGGAAGCCAAAGGCAGGATCGGGTCCAAAACATAGAAGACATGCAAATATTTCCATCACATGTTAACTCTGTTTTTAACCCGCTCCTGTTTTTGCCTTACCAATACTGCTCAAATACTGATGAAAAAAACTGACCAAATACTGACTGTGCCATTAAAGTCCTGCATGACGGACTTCTTTTCTATCTGAATGAAACTGATTTCAGAGGCAAATGGCCAAAACCCATGCAAATTGAGCATGAGGCCTCTATCACACGGTCAGTATTTTGCATCAAGAGTTGCTCATGATTTGGAAGCCAAAAGAAGAAGTTGTGCAAAACACAGAAGACATTCAAATATTCCCATCATGTGCCATGTCTGTTTTTGACCCACTCCTGTTTTTGCCTTTCTAAAACTGATCAAATAATGATGCAGAAACTGACAAAATACTGACCATGTGAGGCCATTAAAGTCCTGCATGCAGGACTTCTTTTCCATCTGGGTGAAACTGATTTCAGACGCAAATTGCCAAAAGTAGTTTTAAGGCCGATTTATTGGCCTGTATTTGTGGGAGGGGCTCTGCCCCACTATTTAGGCTCCTTTCTTCCTCCCCTGCATCCTACGTCTGCTCAACACAGATCATGGCCATATCCGTGTGCGTCTGGACTAGTTGCCTTCCTGCTCCTAAGTCTACACCGTGCGCTGTGTCTACCCCGTTCGCCGGGTCTACCCCGTTCGCCCACCTCTCAGGTAAGATGCCGCCTCAGTGAGCGGCCCCGTTGCTTAAAGTCCGGTGCACCGGAGCGAACTGCCTGGATGCATCGGCTCCCACACGGCAGTTTAGGCAGGGTGCAGGGGTCAGCGTGGTCCCGAACTCGTTCTCAAATGTCTGGCACGGGCCGCTGTGCCATTAGTGAGGCAGGGTATTGTGTAACTTACTTTCCGGTGTCCTCTCCCTTCTGTGTCCTCTCCTGTTGCCGCCGGCTCACTTGCTCCAGATCGCTCGGCGTCCCAGGCTCGTTTCCTGTCCGGCTCTGTGCGCCCCCGGTGGCCACAGTTGAGAATGCAGGATGGAGACCTCACTAGGCAGTGTGTAGCAGGTCTTGAGATCAGGACCCTCTGGTGGTCACTCCTGCTACTGCAGATGAAAGTGAAAAAAAATAAAAAAAATATAAAAATAAAACACATACACATACTAATATCACATGTGGCATTATTTTATTTGTGTATACACTCAATAATAATAAAAAAAAAAAAAGGGACTGACAATCACAATTACTCATTTAAAAAAAAAAAAAGCGGGAGGGAAGTAAAATTAATTCAGTGGTACATATGCTCGTACCACGGGTTAAGCAAACTGTCCTTGCACATTTTATTGGGTCGTGTTTCAGTCACCTCAGGTACAGAATTACCACGCTAGTTCATTTCAGACCTTCGTAGTTTACGCATTATACGCACGTATGTTCATCGATCTCGCTCACGTCTCCAGTCATGTATAACCGTTCCTTGTCTGTTTAAGTATGTTTTCTCCGTTCTCTCTCCAGGGACGTTACTTCTTTTCAGGGTCAACTGTCGTTTCTGGGTGGCCCAGTTTCGTTTCCAACAGGTAGTATAGGGAAGTTTTCAGTGGTAGATTCGCTTTCTCATTCTGTCTTCTAAAAAATCTCACGGTTTGACTTAGGTATTCTCCTCATCCCGCTATTCGCTCCTCCCGTGCTGTGGGTAAGTCAGCTCAGTCTGTCGGTGGCAGTAATCATTGATCACAAGGTGACATTATCCACGATGGCATGCGTACGCACACCACATCGTTCTGTGGTAGGGTTGTCACGGGTGTCTGGTCTCGGGTCGCATGATAGAGCCTCATTCTCACGTACTGTACCTACAGGATCATGTCTCATGCCTCTGACATCATGGAGGCCTTGGTCAATGAAAATGCTGCCAGGCTGTCCGAAGTGGGTAGCATCCCGTCACTACGGAATTGGACCGTACCCAGGTTGATGGCGGAGCTATCCAGGAAGGGTATCCCGTTTACAGCCTCGGCCAGAAAGGCAGAATTATACCGCCTACTCATGTCATCTGCGAGTCCTCAGCGTCAGGAGGAAGTCTCGATGGCCACAGTCGATGGCTCGCTCAGATTCACCTCATGCTCGTCATCACGTCACGGACATTCAATCCAGACTGGACACGGTCGAGTCCCAGGGTGCCGTTCTCACTCCTCCGGGTACAGAGTTGGCCATCCCGTCCACCTCCGCTGTGGGGTGTACCGATACGACTGTCCCTGTTCCTAATATCACTCCGGCTCACTTCATGCCGGCCAATACCAAGAAAGATATTCTGGAAGGCAGGGACGTCAACTTGGCTTCCCTGTTGATTGCTACTCTGGATTTCTCAGACAGCAAAGTCATTGCGTGTGGTGATGTCTCAGTAGTACTCAGGGGCCGTGATCTCAGGCTAAACAGAAAGCTTACCATCCCGGAGTTCCTTTTAGCTTTCAGCCTGTATAGAGATGTAATTTGCTCCGTACGGCCCGACCGCAGAGAGGAATTAGATCTCTATTTGTTCAGGGTGACCGAATTGGGGTACAAATATGGTGGTGGTTCATTCTACGATTATCACTGCTCATTTTCTGCTAAGGCTGCTGCGGCCCTCAGTCAATTTCAATTCCTCACAAACTGGGCTAATATAGACACCGAGATATTTTGCAGACACTTTGCTGGCCTTAGGGCTCCTGCTTGTTCTCTGTGTCAATCCATCTACCACACAGCAGAATGGTGTCACAATGCTGCCTCAAGTGCCGATAGTAGCCCTCCCGCACAGCTGTCTAGGCACCCTGATCCCCAGAATGCCTCAGGTTTAGTTGACAAATTGGGAAGGCCCATTCAATACCTCGGCCGGTCACAGATCTGTAATAATTTCAATTTTTCCTCCTGCAATTATAGTCAGTGTAGGCTGTTACATGTTTGTGTAAATTGTTTCAGAGCCCATCCCAAATCAGTCTGTACATTATAGGCGGATAAGTCGTATCTGAGTGTCCTTAACGTTGATTGCCTGCTGCACTTCCTATGCAACCACCACGACCCTAGCTTCGTACAGTTCCTCATGTCAGGGTTTAGATCAGGTTTCCACACTGGCCTAATTGCCCTGCCTGAATCATCTTATGAGTGCCAGAATTTATTGCCAGCGGAGCTTCACCCTCAGGCAGCGGATGAACTGATTTCCATCGAGTTGGCTAAGGGATTCCTAATAGGCCCCTTTTCTTCTCCTCCCTTTGGATGGTGGAGAGTCAGCCCTATAGGCGTAGTCACAGGCAAATTTAGTAATAAAGAAAGATTGATCATTGATTTATCAGCCCCACACGGTCACTCCACTCCTAGTATCAACTCTCTCATACCCTCCGAGGAAGTCAGTATGAAATATTCCTCCATAGATCAGGCTATCGCCATTATACTGCAGTTAGGCCGCAACTCTATTCTGTCAAAAGCTGATATATCTGACGCCTTTAAGCTACTCCCCATTAGTCCAACTTTGTGGCAGTGGCACGGTATAAAGTGGAGAGCTCTTTATTACTTTGCCTCTAAACTCACCTTTGGGTCAAAAAGCAGCCCATGGTTGTTTGACAAACTGGTCCAGGCTCTCCACTGGATACTAGTGCATGAGTTCCATTGTAGTTTTGTTATCCATTACTTGGATGACTTTCTGTTATTAGAACACCCCGGGTCCAATCCGCAAGCACTACAGTCGCTGCTTAGCTGTTTCCACCAACTTGATATCCCCGTATCCTCAAAAAAAGTTGCAGGTCCGTCCCCAGTTATCACTTTCCTAGGTATCATTCTGGACACAATAAACATGGTCGCAAAATTACCAGAAAACAAACTGGACAGGATTAGGGTCGTCCTCCACAATTTCACGCAGACCAGAACCCTTAAAAAAGTTGAATTACAGTCTCTTTTAGGCATGTTAAATTTTGCTATGCGAGTCATGCCCCAGGGCAGGCCATTTGTGTCACGACTACTAGCTCTCCTTCCTTCAGCTCCTTCCCAAGACAGCCTCATATGCCTTGACGACCAAATAGTAGCCGATTTAGCCATGTGGGACTATTTTCTTAGTATTGGATTGGTATTTCTCTCCTCATCCCGGAGGTGTCCAACAGTTCCCCTATAGTCTTCTCTGATTCCGCTCCCAGTTCTGGATTCGCAGCCATTTTTGGCACACATTGGCTAGCGAACGTGTGGCCCGACGAGGTCAAGTCACTGCCGGGGTTTCTTCAATCTTCATCTTCCTTTGAGATTTACCCCTTAGTTGCAGCCGCTCATGTGTGGGGTCACGAGTGGACCGGTCACACGGTGTTGTTCATTTCCGATAATGCAGCGGTAATGGATATCCTAAATAACGGGTCATCTCAATCCCCGCAGGTGTTACCATTCCTCAGACGTCTAGTGCTTCTTTCATTGCAACACCAGTTTCGATATATATGCTCACACATATCGGGGCAGAAGAATGTTGCAGCTGATGCAGGTATTTCCCAACGCAGATGCCAACGGTGCAACAGTCCCTCCATTCCCATCACTAGTCTGGATGTAAACTCTCATCTAGCTACAGCTCGTTCTCTACTAGCCAAGTCCCTGTTACCCAACACGGCCAGGGCTTATCATACAGGTTGGAGGGCTTTTCTTAAATTCCTGGACAAGTTTCCCCAAGGCATTCTCGATTTTACCAACTACATCCTGGCCTTCATCGGCTATTGTCATTCTGAGTTGAATCTGTCATACTCCACAGTCAAGTCTTACTTAGCCGGTGTACAGCATTTTCGGGCCTCCAGTCAACCAGAAGCTCCCTCACTATTCTCCATTCATGTAGTCAAGGCTACTCTCAGAGGTCTTGAAAAGTGCAAACCAAATACACGTACAGGCCGCCAGGCCATCTCCGGGCAAATATTTTGTCAGTTGTCTGACATGTTAGACCATGGCCCATTTGGCGCCCAACAGAGTCTAGTGATAAAAGCAGCCATGTACCTGGCTTTCTATGGCTTCCTGAGACCAGGAGAGTTTACCTCAGCCCATAGTAGCCGCAGGTATCTAACTGTCGGGCAACTGAAGGCTGACACGGACAATTTCATTCTCTCGCTCATGTCCACCAAAACATCACAGTCAGGCCCTCCTACTCAGATCACATACTACCCAACCACCCACCGCTGGTGCCCTGTTAAAGTGCTACACCAATTGTTAAAAAGTATTGACAATACAACACCCCACAGGCCACTGTTGCCTTTCAACGCAGCGCATCTCAAAAGCTCCCAGTTTGGTTTGCATGTACGCCAACCTAGGTTTAGACCCGGCATCTGTCTCTGGCCACTCCTTTCGGATTGGCGCCGCTTCCGCAGCTTCCAAGAACCGAGTTCCTGCTCACGTCATCAGGAAATTAGGGCGATGGCACTCCTCCTGTTATTCCAGATACATACCTCACCCGAACGTTGAGATGTCTCTTGCCTGTCAGAACCTTGTACTATAAGTGCGATTCGTAAATAAAGTTTTCTGATCGCATATGGTCTTTTTTTGGCCTCCTTCAGTCATCCCTACGACGTTGCGGTTACGGCACAAATCAAACCGTTTAGCTAACTATTAGTTAGGGTCCCGGTTCAGGTGTAGCCCCGACCACAAGTTTTAAGGCCGATTTATTGGCCTGTATTTGTGGGAGGGGCTCTGCCACACTATTTAGGCTCCTTTCCCCCTCCCCTGCATCCTACATCTGCTCAACACACCCACCCTTCCCACCCTCCATTTCATCATCACACCAGGGGATGGCCTCCTTCAGTCATCCCTACGACGTTGCGGTTACGGCACAAATCAAACCGTTTATCTAACTATTAGTTAGGGTCCCGGTTCAGGTGTAGCCCTGACCACAAATGTAAATTGAGCATGAGGCCTCTATTACACGATCAGTATTTCACATCAGGATTTGATCATGATTTGGAAGCCAAAAGCAGAAGTGGATCCAAAACATAGAAAAAATATATTTTTTTATTATTTCCTTCACGTGTCATCTCTGTTTTGGACCCACTCCTGTTTTTGCTTTACCAATACTGATCAGTTGCTGACCAAATACTGAATGTGTTAAGGCGGATAATTAAAAGACAGGATCCGTTTTTTTGGAGTTGTTCTTTTGATGGATAAGAAGAAGGGAAAAATAAACAGTGACGTCACCACAAACTTACTGCTAACACCCTCTCCACTCTGTCAGGGGGGCTCTACTTGAATCACTAGGTGAGAGAACAGGTTCTCTAGCAATCTATGAGGAATCAGCAGACGGTGTAAAATCAGACCGCTCTTTCATTCTATAGTAGAATGAGTGGTAACACAATACCTTGTCTATCAATCTATTCGGATAGAAAGGGACATAACCGCATCAAGGGAAAAGGGGGTCTCATCTAATGCAAGCGCATCCTTAACCCTTTCGGATAACCCAGAGCAGAACTGACTCCTGAGAGCCGGGTCGTTCCATTGGGTATCTGTAGCCCACCTACGGAAGTCAGAGCAATACTCCTCTACTGGCTGCTCTCCTTGTAGGAGTCTCCGTAATCTTGATTCAGCCAGTGCGACTCGGTCAGGGTCGTCATATATGAGACCCAAGGCCCCTAAAAACTCATCCACTGACCGAAGAGCCTGGGAATCAGTGGGTAAAGAGAACGCCCAGGACTGCGGGTCCCCCTGCAGCAGGGAAATAACAACCCCCACCCGCTGTTCTTCATTACCAGAGGAGTAAGGGCGCAGTTTAAAATATAATTTACAGGCCTCACGGAATGTCAAAAACTTGTCCCTTTCCCCAGAAAATCTGTCAGGGAGAGGGACCTTGGGTTCCGCAACAACCTGGTTACCAGTAGCAACCGCTGGGCTTGCGGTCTGTTGCAATTGCTGCTGTTGCTGGAGGACCGACACCTTCAATCCTGTCACCTCCAAAGACAGGCCATGAAATTGTTTGGATAGAGCAGCAATTGGATCCATACTGGATTCTAAGTAGGTAAAAAAAAATATATATATTTTTTTTACCTACACAAAATAAGGGCCAGATATAATGTAATGACCGACGTCGCGCACAGGGAGGGAAAAGGGAAAACCCTGCCCAAGGGAGAGGGAAAGTTGGCGACCCCTGACTCACCTTGCGGCTGGCACCTGACTGCCCTGACGTCTCTAGACGGGTTCCTCACCCGTGCAGCGATCACGTGCCTAAACCTTGGCTTTCCCTAAAATGAGCCCTAGATAGTGAATGGGTCGGTGGGATCGCTAGTCCGCACCACTGACACTAAGAGGGAAACACCAGGGAGAGGACAGACAATACAGACAAACACATAAACCCTGGTGGGCGACCACAGCAGACCACAAAGGTCCAACAGGGATCCGGAGGGTAACGTTCTGGACCAACAACCAGAGAACGCAGCAACACAGCTCCAGTGGGTCAGTATAGAAGTCCAGGCAGGAAGCTCTATATCTGGCAACCAGAGAAGTGTGAGAGGGGAATATAAGGAGGTTGGGAGTGCTGGACAAGGAACAGCTGAGGATAAGGAGCTACGGATCCCTGAGTGAGCCAAAAAGGGTTGCAAAGCAAACCCAGAAAGCTACCATAAGGAAACAGCCCTATCTTACATAGAGCGCGCAGGCAATCGCTGCGACTTCCTGACCCCGGGTATAACGGAGTCAGGCGTGGTTCTTGACACCCTCGTGACAGTTACCATGTTTTTATTGAACACACCATGTAAACATTCACTGTGCAGGTGGAAAAAGTATGTGAACCCCTAGACTAATGACATCTCCAAGAGCTAATTGGAGTGAGGTGTCAGCCAACTGGAGTCCAATCAATGAGATGAGATTGGAGGTGTTGGTTACAGCTGCCCTGCCCTATAAAAAACACACACCAGTTCTGGGTTTGCTTTTCACAAGAAGCATTGCCTGATGTGAATGATGCCTCGCACAAAAGAGCTCTCAGAAGACCTACGATTAAGAATTGTTGACTTGCATAAAGCTGGAAAGGGTTATAAAAGTATCTCCAAAAGCCTTGCTGTTCATCAGTCCACGATAAGACAAATTGTCTATAAATGGAGAAAGTTCAGCACTGCTGCTACTCTCCCTAGGAGTGGCCGTCCTGTAAAGATGACTGCAAGAGCACAGTGCAGACTGCTCAATGAGGTGAAGAAGAATCCTAGAGAGTCAGCTAAAGACTTACAAAAGTCTCTGGCATACGCTAACATCCCTTTTAGCGAATCTATTATACGCAAAACACTAAACAAGAATGGATTTCATGGGAGGATACCACAGAGGAAGCCACTGCTGTCCAAAAAAACATTGCTGCACATTTACAGTTTGCACAAGAGCACATGGATGTTCCGCAGCAGTACTGGCAAAATATTCTGTGGACAGATGATACCAAAGTGGAGTTGTTTGGAAGAAACACACAACACTATGTGTGGAGAAAAAGAGGCACAGCACACCAACCTCAAAACCTCATCCCAACTGTGAGGTATGGTGGTGGGGGCATCATGGTTTGGGGCTGCTTTGCTGCGTCAGGGCCTAGACGGATTGCTATCATCGAAGGAAAAATGAATTCCCAAGTTTATCAAGACATTTTGCAGGAGAACTTAAGGCCATCTGTCCACCAGCTGAAGCTCAACAGAAGATGGGTGCTGCAACAGGACAACGACCCAAAGCATAGAAGTAAATCAACAACAGAATGGCTTAAACAGAAGAAAATACGCCTTCTGGTGTGGCCCAGTCAGAGTCCTGACCTCAACCCGATTGAGATGCTGTGGCATGACCTCAAGAAAGCGATTCAAACCGGACATCCCAAGAATATTGCTGAACTGAAACAGTTCTGTAAAGAGGAATTGTCAAGAATTACTCCTGACCGTTGTGCACGTCTGATCTGCAACTAAAGAAAACGTTTGGTGGAAGTTATTGCTGCCAAAGGAGGTTCAACCAGTGATTAAATCCAAGGGTTCACATACTTTTTCCACCTGCACTGTGATGTTTGCATGGTGTGTTCAATAAAAACATGGTAACATTTAATTCTTTGTGTGTTATTAGTTTAAGCAGACTGTGATTGTCTATTGTTGTGACTTAGATGAAGATCAGATCACATTTTATGACCAATTTGTGCAGAAATCCATATCATTCCAAAGGGTTCACATACTTTTTCTTGCAACTGTATATAGCAAGAGCAAGTAGGAAGTGCTTATGAGTATATATACTGTACACACTGATTCAGACACCACTGCAGACAAGAGATCATCATGGGTTCATGAATGCAGCAGTCACTTTCAGTCTGTGGTAGTTTCTATCCTAGGAAGGGGCAATAATCTCCGAGCATTTAGGAGACTGATTGTTTTGGGGTAAAAGCTGTTCTTCAGCCTAGTGGTGTGGGCATGTAGCGCTCTAAGACGCCTACCAGAGGGTAGGGGAGTGAAAAGGCTGTGGCCGGGGTGAGTTGGATCATCGCAGATAATTTTTGCCCTGTTGCTGCAGCGAGCAGTGAAGATGTCATCCAGTGATGGTAACTGAGTACCAGTGATTCTGCCAGCCATTCTGATGATGCTCTTGAGGGTCTTCCTGTCCTCAGAAGAGCAGCCGGAGGACCGCACTGTAATGCAGTATGTGATAACAGATTCTATGGTGCACCTGTAAAAATTGACTAGCAGCTGTTTTGGGAGTTGTGCTTTCTTCAGACGCCTCAGAAAATAAAACCTCTGAAAGCCTTTTTTGGTAATTTCGGTTGTGTTTTTATCCATGACAGGTCCTGACTAGGGATGAGCGAACCCGAACTGTATAGTTCGGGTTCGTACCGAATTTTGGGGTGTCCGTGACACGGACCCGAACCCGAACATTTTCGTAAAAGTCCGGGTTCGGTGTTCGGCGCTTTCTTGGCGCTTTTTGAAAGGCTGCAAAGCAGCCAATCAACAAGCGTCATACTACTTGCCCCAAGAGGCCATCACAGCCTTGCCTACTATTGGCATGGCTGTGATTGGCCAGTGCAGCATGTGACCCAGCCTCTATATAAGCTTGGGTCACGTTGCGCTGCACGTCACTCTGCTGATTCAAGCATAGGGAGAAGTTGCAGCTGCGAATTTAGGGCGAGATTAGGCAGATTAACTCCTCCAAAAGACTTCATTCTGTGATCGATCTGCAGCTGTGGATCATTTAAGTGCTAATATCGACTTGCTCACTTTTTTTAGGCTGCCCAGAGCGTTTTTAGATCACTTTTTTTTGGGGTGATCGGCGGCCGTTTTGTGACTTGTGGTGCGCCAGCACAAGCTATCACCAAGTGTATTTAACCATCAATAGTGTGGTTATTTTGTGCTATATCCTACATCAGCTGCAGGCTGAGCCTGTGTCACCAAAGTGCATTTAACTATCAACAGTCTGGTTATTTTTTGGCCATATACTACATCTGGTGCAGGCTGAGCCTGTGTCACCCAAGTGCATTTAACCATCAATAGTGTGGTTATTTTTTGGCCATATACTACATCAGGGGCAAGTTGAGCCTGTCACCCAGCGCCTAAAAAATAGACCTGACATTTCTATTCAACCAAATCTGTACTGTTTTAGCTGGTCAAGTTATTTGTAGTGACCGTAAAAGCACACTTTTTGTTCTGGGTTGAAAAACTATTCCCAAATTTGCCATTCTCAAAATAACTAGTTTCTGGTATATGAGGCCTACTTGAAATCTATCCCAAAAAGGATATCTTACATTGAAGGTGCTGATAGTGTCATTCAGAAAAACCTAAGACACATGCTACCGTGCAGATAGAAGTCTGATTCTGTGATTAAACCTATACCTGTCACACAGCGCAAAAAAAAAAACAGGCCTGACATTTCTATTCAACCAAATCTGTACTGTTTTAGCTGGTCAAGTTATTTGTAGTCACCGTAAAAGCACACTTTTTGTTCTGGGTTGAAAAACTATTCCCAAATTTGCCATTCTCAAAATAACTAGTTTCTGGTATATGAGGCCTACTTGAAATCTATCCCAAAAAGGATATCTTACATTGAAGGTGCTGATAGTGTCATTCAGAAAAACCTAAGACACACGCTACCGTGCAGATAGAAGTCTGATTCTGTGATTAAACTTATACCTGTCACACAGCGCAAAAAAAAACAGGCCTGACATTTCTATTCAACCAAATCTGTACTGTTTTAGCTGGTCAAGTTATTTGTAGTCACCGTTAAAGCACACTTTTAGTTCTGGGTTGAAAAACCATTCCCAAATTTGCCATTCTCAAAATGACTAGTTTCTGGTATATGAGGCCTACTTGAAATCTATCCCAAAAAGGATATCTTACATTGAAGGTGCTGATAGTGTCATTCAGAAAAACCTAAGACACACGCTACCGTGCAGATAGAAGTCTGATTCTGTGATTAAACCTATACCTGTCACACAGCGCAAAAAAAAACAGGCCTGACATTTCTATTCAACCAAATCTGTATTGTTTTAGCTGGTCAAGTTATTTGTAGTGACCGTAAAAGCACATTTTTTGTTCTGGGTTGAAAAACTATTCCCAAATTTGCCATTCTCAAAATTGTGGTGAACGGGAACAATGAGGAAAACATCTAATAAGGGACGCGGACGCGGACGTGGACATGGTCGTGGTGGTGTTAGTGGACCCTCTGGTGCTGGGAGAGGACGTGGCCGTTCTGCCACAGCCACACGTCCTAGTGAACCAACTACCTCAGGTCCCAGTAGCCAGTAGAATTTACAGCGATATTTGGTGGGGCCCAATGCCGTTCTAAGGATGGTAAGGCCTGAGCAGGTACATGCATTAGTCAATTGGGTGGCCGACAGTGGATCCAGCACGTTCACATTATCTCCCACCCAGTCTTCTGCAGAAAGCGCACAGATGGCGCATGAAAACCAAGCCCATCGGTCTGTCACATCACCCCCATGCATATCAGGGAAACTGTCTGAGCCTCAAGTTATGCAGCAGTCTCTTATGCTGTTTGAAGACTCTGCTGCCAGGGTTTCCCAAGGGCATCCACCTAGCCCTTCCCCAGGGGTGGAAGAGATAGAATGCACTAACGCACAACCACTTATTTTTCCTGATGATGAGGACATGGGAATACCACCTCAGCACGTCTCTGATGATGACAAAACACAGGTGCCAACTGCTGCGTCTTTCTGCAGTGTGCAGACTGAACAGGAGGTCAGGGATCAAAACTGGTTGGAAAACGATGCAGGGGACGATGAGGTCCTAGACCCCACATGGAATGAAGGTCGTGCCACTGACTTTCACAGTTCGGAGGAAGTGGCAGTGGTGAGACCGAGCCAACAGCGTAGCAAAAGAGGGAGCAGTGGGCAAAATCAGAACACCCGCCGCCAAGAGACTCCGCCTGCTACTGACCTCCGCCATCTGGGACCGAGCACCCGAAAGGCAGCTTCAAGGAGTTCCTTGGCATGGCACTTCTTCAAACAATGTGCTGACGACAAGACCCGAGTGGTTTGCACGCTGTGCCATCAGAGCCTGAAGCGAGGCATTAACGTTCTGAACCTTAGCACAACCTGCATGACCAGGCACCTGCATGCAAAGCATGAACTGCAGTGGAGTAAACACCTTAAAAACAAGGAACTCACTCAGGCTCCCCCTGCTACCTCTTCTGCTGCTGCCGCCTCGGCCTCTTCTGCTGCTGCCGCCGTCTCAGCCTCTTCTGCTGCTGCTGCCGCTGCCTCGGCCTCTTCCTCCGCCTCTGGAGGAACGTTGGCACCTGCCGCCCAGCAAACATGGGATGTACCACCAACACCACCACCTGTGTCACCAAGCATCTCAACCATGTCACACGGCAGCGTTCAGCTCTCCATCTCACAAACATTTGAGAGAATGCGTAAATTCCCACCTAGCCACCCTCGATCCCTGGCCCTGAATGCCAGCATTTCTAAACTACTGGCCTATGAAATGCTGTCATTTAGGCTGGTGGACACACACAGCTTCAAACAGCTCATGTCACTTGCTGTCCCACAGTATGTTGTTCCTAGCCGCCACTACTTCTCCAAGAGAGCCGTGCCTTCCCTGCACAAACAAGTGTCCGATAAAATCAAGTGTGCACTGCGCAACGCCATCTGTGGCAAGGTCCACCTAACCACAGATACGTGGACCAGTAAGCACGGCCAGGGACGCTATATCTCCCTAACTGCACACTGGGTAAATGTAGTGGCGGCTGGGCCCCAGGCGGAGAGCTGTTTGGCGCACGTCCTTCCGCCGCCAAGGATCGCAGGGCAACATTCTTTGCCTCCTGTCTCCTCCTCCTCCTACTCAGCTTCCTCCTCCTCTTCTTCCACCTGCTCATCCAGTCAGCCACACACCTTCACCACCAACTTCAGCACAGCCCGGGGTAAACGTCTGCAGGCCATTCTGAAACTCATATGTTTGGGGGACAGGCCCCACACCGCACAGGAGTTGTGGCGGGGTATAGAACAACAGACCGACGAGTGGTTGCTGCCGGTGAGCCTCAAGCCCGGCCTGGTGGTGTGCGATAATGGGCGAAATCTCGTTGCAGCTCTGGGACTAGCCGTTTGACGCACATCCCTTGCCTGGCGCATGTGCTGAATTTGGTGGTGCAGAAGTTCATTCGCAACTACCCCGACATGTCAGAGCTGCTGCATAAAGTGCGGGCCGTCTGTTCGCGCTTCCGGCGTTCACACCCTGCCGCTGCTCGCCTGTCTGCGCTACAGCGTAACTTCGGCCTTCCCGCTCACCGCCTCATATGCGACGTACCCACCAGGTGGAACTCCACCTTGCATATGCTGGAGAGACTGTGCGAGCAGCAGCAGGCCATAGTGGAGTTTCAGCTGCAGCACGCACGGGTCAGTCGCACTGCGGATCAGACCCACTTCACCACCAATGACTGGGCCTCCATGCGAGACCTGTGTGCCCTGTTGCGTTGTTTCGAGTACTCCACCAACATGGCCAGTGGCGATGACGCCGTTATCAGCGTTACAATACCACTTCTATGTCTCCTTGAGAAAACACTTAGGGCGATGATGGAAGAGGAGGTGGCCCAGGAGGAAGAGGAGGAAGAGGGGTCATTTTTAGCACTTTCAGGCCAGTCTCTTCGAAGTGACTCAGAGGGAGGTTTTTTGCAACACCAGAGGCCAGGTACAAATGTGGCCAGACAGGGCCCACTACTGGAGGACGAGGAGGACGAGGATGAGGAGGAGGTGGAGGAGGATGAGGATGAAGCATGCTCGGGCCCATCACTGGTGCGTGGCTGGGGGGAAACTCAGGACGATGACGATACGCCTCCCACAGAGGACAGCTTGTCCTTACCTCTGGGCAGCCTGGCACACATGAGCGACTACATGCTGCAGTGCCTGTGCAACGACAGCAGAGTTGCCCACATTTTAACGTGTGCGGACTACTATGTTGCCACCCTGCTGGATCCCCGGTACAAAGACAATGTGCCCACCTTACTTCCTACACTGGAGCGTGACAGGGAAAATGCGCGAGTACAAGCGCACGTTGGTAGACGCGCTACTGAGAGCATTCCCAAATGTCACAGGGGAACCAGTGGAAGCCCAAGGCGAAGGCAGAGGAGGAGCAAGAGGTCGCCAACGCAGCTGTGTCACGGCCAGCTCCTCTGAGGGCAGGGTTAGCATGGCAGAGATGTGGAAAAGTTTTGTCAACACGCCACAGCTAACTGCACCACCACCTGATACGGAACGTGTTAGCAGGAGGCAACATTTCACTAACATGGTGGAACAGTACCTGTGCACACCCCTCCACGTACTGACTGATGGTTCGGCCCCATTCAACTTCTGGGTCTCCAAATTGTCCACGTGGCCAGAGCTAGCCTTTTATGCCTTGGAGGTGCTGGCCTGTCCGGCGGCCAGCGTTTTGTCTGAACGTGCATTCAGCACGGCAAGGGGCGTCATTACAGCCTGATTCTCTGCTATGACATGAAGACAGATTCTGCACTGACATAAGGCCAGATTCTCTGTTACGGGACCTCTCTCCTCTGCCTGGGTGCCTGGGCCTAAATATGTGACAGTGGCCTGTTCCAGTGGTGGGTGACGTGAAGCCTGATTCTCTGCTATGACATGAAGACAGATTCTGTGCTGACATAAGGCCAGATTCTCTGTTACGGGACCTCTCTCCTCTGCCTGGGTGCCTGGGCCTAAATGTGTGACAGTGGCCTGTTCCAGTGGTGGGTGACGTGAAGCCTGATTCTCTGCTATGACATGAAGACAGATTCTGCGCTGACATAAGGCCAGATTCTCTGTTACGGGACCTCTCTCCTCTAACTGGGTGCCTGGGCCTAAATGTGTGACAGTGGCCTGTTCCAGTGGTGGGTGACGTGAAGCCTGATTCTCTGCTATGACATGAAGACAGATTCTGTGCTGACATAAGGCCAGATTCTCTGTTACGGGACCTCTCTCCTCTGCCTGGGTGCCTGGGCCTAAATGTGTGACAGTGGCCTGTTCCAGTGGTGGGTGACGTGAAGCCTGATTCTTTGCTATGACATGAAGACAGATTCTGCGCTGACATAAGGCCAGATTCTCTGTTACGGGACCCCTCTCCTCTGCCTGGGTGCCTGGGCCTAAATGTGTGACAGTGGCCTGTTCCAGTGGTGGGTGACGTGAAGCCTGATTCTCTGCTATGACATGAAGACAGATTCTGCGCTGACATAAGGCCAGATTCTCTGTTACGGGACCGCTCTCCTCTGGCTGGGTGCCGGGGCCTAAATATGTGACAGTGGCCTCTTCCAGTGGTGGGTGACATGAAGCCAGATTCTCTGCTATGGCATGAAGAGACTGATTCTCTGCTGACGTGAAGCCAGATACTCTGCTATGGGACCTCTGTCCAATTGATATTGGGTCATTTTTATTTTTTTTATTTTTATTTTAATTCATTTCCCTATCCACATTTGTTTGCAGGCGATTTACCTACATATTGCTGCCTTTTGCAGCCCTCTAGCTCTTTCCTGGGCTGTTTTACAGCCTTTTTAGTGCCCAAAAGTTCGGGTCCCCATTGACTTCAATGGGGTTCGGGTTCAGGACGAAGTTCGGTTCGGGTTCGGATCCCGAACCCGAACATTTCCGGGAAGTTCGGCCGAACTTCTCGAACCCGAACATCCAGGTGTTCGCTCAACTCTAGTCCTGACTAATATGATCTCTGAAGAATCTGAAACTTTGAACTATCTCCACGTTTCCACCATTAATGCTAATGGGGTCCATTTTGTTTCTTCTTCCTAAAATCCAGAATTAGCTCCTTTGTTTTCTTGGTATTGAGTATGAGGTTATTGTTCTTACTCCATCTCTCTAGGTTCTCAACCTCTTTCCTATAGGCTGTTTCATCATTGTTGGAGATTAGGCCTATCACGGTCGTGTCATCTGCAAATTTTATAATGGTATTGGTATTGTGAATAGGTTTACAGTCATTTGTGAAGAGGGAGTAAAGGAGAGGGCTCAACACACAGCCTTGCGGTACCCCAGTGTTTAGTGTTAAGGATGAAGAAAAGTGCTTGCCCATGCGTACGATTTGTGGTCTTTTTGTAAGAAAATCCAGTATCCAGTTGCACAGGTGTGAGCTGAGACCCAAGTTGTTCAGTTTCGTTGCCAACTTGTTGGGAGGGATGGTGTTAAAGGCCGAGCTGTAATCAATGAACAGCATCCGCACATAGCTGTCTCTCTGCTCCAGGTGTGACAGCGCAGTGTGAAGGGTAAGTGAGACAGCATCCTCAGTTGACCTATGTGCTCTGTAAGCAAACTGGTATTGGTCCATGGAGGTGCAGATCTTGCTCTTCATGTGCCTGAGGACAAGTTGTTCAAAGCACTTCATAGCAATAGGAGTGAGAGCCACCAGGCGATAATCTTTTTGGCAAGAGATAAAACCGTAGCATGCTGCGGTATTATCTCTGTCCTGATCAGTCAAAAAGACTGAACTGAAGACTTCCTGATGCCTCCTGAAAAGATTGCTCTCCATTCAGAATGCATGGGGATAAAACTGATCAGTTCTTATAGTATAGAGCCCCTAGGAAGGAACTCTATGCCGGAAAAGAATAATGCAAGTGTGAAAGTACCCTTATGCGTTGACAGCACAGGCTGCAGATGGCAACACTATTGTCAGCAGCTGACACATTAAAAAAAGCCCACACTGCGGAGCCATGTGCCAGCGTCCTGGGAGCGCAAGATGTGACGTGTATGTGGATGACTCGCTCCAGATACATTTGCAGTCTGCTTTTTGCCTCCGGTGCACTGCGAGTTCTGCCTGCTTCTCCTCTTTCTCCTCCCTATCTGCTGCTCTGTCTCTCCCTCTGAACTCCCCTCCTCTTCCTCTCTTGTGGGCACCCATGTGACGTCCATCGAAACGCCATCATCGTCACCTTCACCACCACTGAAATTAGATATCTCAGAGTAGGTAGCAACAGCGGGGACCACCCTCCTTGGGCTGATCTGGGTACTGTCGTCAGACCGCCAGGTGGCAGCCGTTGCTACCTCCTCTTCCTCATCCGATACAAAGAATGGCTGCGCATTGGTAAGGTCTGGAAATGGATGGGAAAATAATTCCTCTGACTCAAGTGGAGGGGCTATGGTGGTGGTGGTGTCTTTGGGGGTGCAAACAGCGCAGATACAGAGGATGAGGAGGGTGCAGAAGCAGAAGGCTGAGTGAGCCACTCAACCAACTCTGGTGCGTCCTTTGATGTAATCGCACGCACCTTCTCCAACTTCCCACTTAGGCACTGGCCTAGTGCGCCTGCCCGACCCCTACCACCCCTGCGGAATGGCCTGCCTCTTCCACTGCCTTTCATTTTCAAAATGACCCTGTGCCAAAGTCCCTAGAGAAGAGCAGTATTTGTGGAAGCAGGTATATCACAGGCCTCAATCAAAATTTAGTTGAAGCAAGTATATCAATCCCCTTAATAATTATTTTGTGGAAGCAGGTGTATCGCAGGCCTCAATCAATATTTGGTGGAAGTAGGTGTATCGTTCCCCTAATCAGTAATTTGTGGAAGCAGGTATATCGCAGGCCTCAATCGATATTTGGTGGAATCCGGTATATAGAACCCCTTAATCAATATTTGGTGGAAGCAGGTATATGGCACCTCTCAATCAGTATTTTGTGGAAGCAGGTGTATCGCAGGTCTCAATCAATATTTGGTGGAAGCAGGTATATTGCACCCCTCAATCAGTATTTTGTGGAAGCAGGTATATAGAACCCCTTAATCAATATTTGGTGGAAGCAGGTATATCGCACCCCTCAATCAGTATTTTGTGGAAGCAGGTATATAGAACCCCTTGATCAATATTTGGTGGAAGCAGGTATATCGCACCCCTCAATCAGTATTTTGTGGAAGCAGGTATATCCTAGGCCTCAATCAATATTTGGTGGAAGCAGGTATATCGCACCCCTCAATCAGTATTTTGTGGAAGCAGGCATATCAAACCCCTTAATCAGTATTTTGTGGAAGAAGGTATATTGCACCCCTCAATTAGTTTTTTTGGGGCAACAGGTATATTACACCCGTTGCAAATAGTTGCTCCAATAGCACTTGTCCCTCTATATACCTGCGGTATCGCAGCAGAACCGCATACAACTGCTGCGCAATACAAATGCACTGTATACTTTCTATGTTAGAAAGTATATTATAAGTATATTACACCTCTCAGTATATCACACCTATCGATAGCACACCTATACCAGTCCTTAAAAGGACTTTTGTGGCCCTATTAGCTAGCTTTTGGTGTCCTACTCCCTAACAGTCCCTGCTCCACAAAGCAACCTCTCCCTACCCTGGCAAAACACAGAATGTAAAATGGCTGCCAGATCGGGTTCTATTATAGGGTAGGGGTGTGTCCATGTGCAGAAACGTCTCAATTGGCTGTCCTGTCCCACCTGATGGATGTTTCATGGGTCAAAGTTCGGCGCAATGCAAAAAAATATGGCGTATGCGAACATCGCAATATGTCCGCATTTTCGTCGAATCGCATTTTCACTGCGAAACGACCCCTGGGCGTACTGCAGGGCCATCTCTAGTCTGTAGCTACTGCTTCTATGCAGGGGCTTTGCTATAGGGCTGGCAGAACATGTTCTTCATTTACTTTGAGCATCCGTTGGGGGGAGCTGCGCTCTCTGGATTATGCATTGAACTATGTTGGAGCTGTGTGATTTCTAAGTAGAAAAATCATCAACTCAGGCTACACAATCAAAATTTTAATTTTCAAGGTTTTATTATCTTGCTGTTGCGTCTGCATCCCGCTGCTACCCTGCTTGCCTCAACCGATGGCTCGGGCCCATCTTCCACTGCCCTATTCCTAGCAGGTCTGGCTGCCTGGTATGCTGTTTCCATCCATGCAGGATGTGGCCTGCTTGCTGGAAGGCCTCTTCTCCTCTGCATCTTTTAGGACGCACATACATGCTCCCCCCGGCTATGAAAAGAGCCACCATATGTGCATCCTGATCTTCACCAGGAAATCACTGGCAACCCTGGGGTATTTAAGGTACCTTTCCCTGTGGTAAGGTGCCTGAGCAATAGATTTCATAGCTTGCTAGTACCTACAAAGGTGTGTTTTATCCAGTGGCATGCCTAGGGTGATTGGCACTCGGGGCGGGTCCTTTCTCTGGCACCCCTCACAGTAGTATCCCCTCACAGTAGTATTCCCCTCATTCAACAAACTTCACACTAGTTTTGTACAGATGTGTGCCCCCTCACAGTAGTTATGTCCTCAATGTGCCCCTTTCACAGTTGTAATTACCTCTTTGTGCCCCCTTCACAGTAATAATCCCCATTGTGCCCCCTTCATAGTAATAATCCCCATTGTATCCCTTCAAGGTATTAATGCCCACTGTGCCCACTTCACAGTAATAATGCCCATTGTGCCCCGTTAATAGTAGTAATGCCCACTGTGCTAGTAATTCCCTTCATGCCCCCTCCATAGTAGAAATCCCCACTGTGATCCCTTCACAATAAGGTATATTACACCCGTAGCTCCAATAGCACTTGTCCCTCTATATACCTGCGGTATCGCAGCAGAACCGCATACAACTGCTGCACAATACAAATGCACTGTATACTTTCTATGTTAGAAAGTATATTATAGGTATATCACACCTCTCAGTCCACTTTGCCACCTGCACAGTAATAATGCCCATTGTGCCCCCATAATAGTAGTAATGTCCATTGTGCTAGTAATTAGAGATGGCCCGAATAGTTCGCCGGCGAATAGTTCCCGGCGAACATAGCTTGTTCGCGTTCGCCACGGCGGGCGAACATATGCGATGTTCGGTCCGCCCCCTATACATCATCATTGAGTAAACTTTGACCCTGTACCTCACAGTCAGTAGACACATTCCAGCCAATCAGCAGCAGACTCTCCCTCCCAGACCCTCCCACTTCCTGGACAGCATTCATTTTAGATTCATTCGGAAGCTGCATTCTCAGTGAGAGGAGGGACAGTGCTGCTGCTGCTGATTCAATAGGGAAAGCGTTAGCTAGGGCATTGTTCTGTGTCCACAGACTCATCTGCTGTAAGGACAGCGTCCTGACAGCATCCCAAAAAGCCCTTTTCAGGGCTGGTACATCAGTCTGCTTTTTTTTTATTTTATATATACAGTACAGACCAAAAGTTTGGACACACCTTCTCATTCAAAGAGTTTTCTTTATTTTCACGACTATGAAGGCATCAAAACTATGAATTAACACATGTGGAATTATATATATATAACAAACAAGTGTGAAACAACTGAAAATATGTCATATTCTAGGTTCTTCAAAGTAGCCACCTTTTGCTTTGATTACTGCTTTGTACACTCTTGGCATTCTCTTGATGAGCTTCAAGAGGTAGTCCCCTGAAATTGTCTTCCAACAGTCTTGAAGGAGTTCCCAGAGATGCTTAGCACTTGTTGGCCCTTTTGCCTTCACTCTGCGGTCCAGCTCACCCCAAACCATCTCGATTGGGTTCAGGTCCGGTGACTGTGGAGGCCAGGTCATCTGGCGCGGCACCCCATCACTCTCCTTCATGGTCAAATAGCCCTTACTTTCAAAGTTTTCCCAATTTTTCGGCTGACTGACTGACCTTCATCTCTTAAAGTAATGATGGCCACTCGTTTTTCTTTACTTAGCTGCTTTTTTCTTGCCATAATACAAATTCTAACAGTCTATTCAGTAGGACTATCAGCCTGACTATCCACCTGACTTCTCCTCAACGCAACTGATGGTCCCAACCCCATTTATAAGGCAAGAAATCCCACTTATTAAACCTGACAGGGCACACCTGTGAAGTGAAAACCATTTCAGGGGACTACCTCTTGAAGCTCATCAAGAGAATGCCAAGAGTGTGCAAAGCAGTAATCAAAGCAAAAGGTGGCTACTTTGAAGAACCTAGAATATGACATATTTTCAGTTGTTTCACACTTGTTTGCTATGTATATAATTCCACATGTGTTAATTCATATTTTGATGCCTTCAGTGTGAATCTACAATTTTCATAGTCATGAAAATAAAGAAAACTCTTTGAATGAGAAGGTGTGTCCAAACTTTTGGTCTGTACTGTATATATATAGCAGTTGCCTGCCCGTGTGTGAGAGGCTGCAGGCTTAGTCACAGACAGTACTGTGTGCACACCATTCATACAGGGTGTGACAGAAAATACCTCGCAGATAAAAAAAAATTCTATTTAATATTTTTCTGTGATATAATCACATTTGCAAGCCCGTGTGTGTCAGGCCCACACAGACTGTATTGTGGCCACTGGCTAGGCCTCCACTCATACCGTTACAGGGTGTCACTCACTCACAAATACCTCGCAGATAAAAAAAAATTATATTTAATATTTTTCTGTGATATAATCACAGTTGCAAGCCAGTGTGTGTCAGGCCCACACAGACTGTACTGTGCCCACTGCCCACCACTTATATAGGGTGGCACAGTACCTTGCACGCATAGTAACACTTATCTAATAAAAAATGACAGGCAGAGGCAGGCCACGCTGCAGGGGCCGTCGTGGTCGTGGTGCTGTGATTTCCACTGGCCCTGGAATAATGCCCAGTGTTCAGAGGCCACGTACCCTGAACCCAAAAAAATCTGAGAAAATAGTTGACTGGCTTACATAGGACACCCAATCTTCAACAGCTTCTGCTAAGAACCTTGACGCACCATTCTCCTCCAGCTCAGCTTTGGTCACCTGCTCTCAAGTTACCACTCTCCCGCCCGCCGCCACCACCACCACTACCACCACAGCCACCACAGCCGCTTCACTTGATCCCTCAGAGGAGTTATTTACACATCAGTTTGATGAAATTAGTGATGCGCAACCATTATTGCCAGAGGATGGAGATAATAGGGATATGTCTCAGTCAAGCAGCATTACACACATGGACGTACAGTATGATGATGATGATGATGATGATGTTGTACCCGCTGCTGCTTCCTTTGCTGAGGTGTCAGATACAAGTGAAGTGGTTGATGATGACGATGTGTCCGTGGATGCCACGTGGGTGCCTGCTCGAAGAGAAGAAGAAGAGGGGGAAAGTTCAGAAGGGGAGACAGAGAGAAGGAGGAGACGAGTTGGAAGCAGGGGGAGGTCGTCGCAAGGAGCTAGTGGCACAGTCAGACAGCATGTATCGGCACCCAGGGTCAGCCAGACAGCACGCCAATCAACACATGCTGTTGCCACCACCAGAATGCCGTCATTGCAAAGCTCAGCAGTGTGGTATTTTTTGTGTGTGTCTGCCTCTGACAACAGCGATGCCATTTGCAACCTGTGCCAAAAGAAACGGAGTCGTGGGCAATCCAACACCCACCTAGGTACAACTGCTTTGCGAAGGCACATGATCGCACATCACAAACGCCTATGGGATCAACACATGATGACGAGTATAAGCAGCACACAAGCTCAAAGCCACCATCCTCCTCCTGGTTCAGCATCTTCAGCCACGTCAACCACTGCTGTCCTCCTTGCCCCCTCTCAACCACCCGCCACTCCGCCTCTCACCTTCAGCAGTTCCATCTCATCTGCCCACAGTCAGGTGTCTGTAAAGAAATGTTTGAGCGTAGGAAGCCAATGTCACAGAGTCACCCCCTTGCCCGGGGTCTGACAGCTGGCTTGACGGAAATCTTAGCCCGCCAGCTTTTACCATACAAGCTGGTGGAGTCTGAGGCCTTCAAAAAATTTGTCGCTATTGGGACACTACAGTGGAAGGTACCCGGACAATTTTTTTTTTAAAAAAAGGCAATCCCAAACCTCTACTCAGTGATTGAAAAGGAAGTCATGGCATCTCTGGCATACAGTGTTGGGGCAAGGGTCCATCTGACCACTGATACCTGGTCTGCAAAGCACGGTCAGGGCAGGTATATCACCTACACTGCGCATTGGGTCAACCTGCTGATGGTTGCCAAGCATGGAATGCGTGGCTCTGCAGTGGAGTTGGTGACACCGCCACGACTTGTAGGCAGGCCTACTGCCACCTCCTCTACTCCTCCTACTCCATCCTCTTCCATAACCTCCTCGGCTGAGTCCTCTTCTGCTGCGGCGTCTGGCTCCACATCAACTGAATCCCCCCAGCTCCCCAGGGGCTATTCCACATCCCGGATACGACAGTGTCACGCTGTCTTGGGGTTGACTTGCCTGAAAGCAGAGAGCCACACCAGACCAGTACTCCTGTCCGCCCTGAACGCACAGGTGGATCAGTGGCTGACCCCGCACCAACTGGAGATCGGCAAAGTGGTGTGTGACAATGGAAGCAATTTGCTGGCGGCATTGAATTTGGGCAAGTTGTCACATGTGCCGTGCATGGCACATGTGTTGAATCTCATCGTACAACGCTTTGTGTCTAAGTACCCAGGCTTACAGGACGTCCTCAAGCAGGCCAGGAAGGTGTGTGGCCATTTCAGGCATTCCTACACGGCCATGGCGCACTTTTCAGACATTCAGCGCCGAAACAACTTGCCAGTGAGGCGCTTGATTTGCGACAGCCCGACACGTTGGAATTCAACACTCCTAATGTTCGACCCCCTGCTCCAACAAGAAAAAGCCGTCAATAAGTATTTGTATGACCGTGGTGCTAGGACAGCCTCTGCGGAGCTGGGAATTATTTTGCCACGTTACTGGACGCTCATGCGCAATACCTGTAGGCTCATGCGTCCTTTTAAGGAGGTGACAAAAATAGTCAGTCGCACCAAAGGCACCATCAGCGACCTCATCCCATTTGTTTTCTTCCTAGAGCGTGCCCTGAGAAGAGTGCTGGATCAGGCTGTAGATGAGCGTGAAGAGGAAGAGGAAGAGTTGTGGTCACCATCACCACCAGAAACACCCTTGTCATCATCGCTTGCCGGACCTGCGGCAACGCTGCAAGAGGAGTATGAGGAAGAGGAGTCAGAGGAGGAATGTGGCTTTGAGGAGGAGGAAGACCAAACACAGCAGGCATCCCAGGGTGCTCATTGTTGTCACCTATCTGCGACCCGTGGTGTTGTACGTGGCTGGGGTGAAGAACAGACCATCAATGACATCAGTGAGGACGAGGAACGGGAAATGAGTAGCTCGGCATCCAACGTTATGCAAATGGGGTCTTACATGCTGTCATGTCTGTTGAGGGACCCTCCTATAAAAAGGATGAAGGAGAACGACCTGTACAGGGTGGCCACGCTACTAGACCCCCGGTATAAGAAGAAAGTGGTGGAAATGTTACCAAATTACCGAAAGTCAGAAAGGATGCAGCAGTTCCAAACAAAACTAAAAAATATGCTTTACACAGCTTATAAGGGGGATGTCACAGCACAACGGGAATCTAACAGGGGAAGAGGTGAAAGTAATCCTCCTCCTACCACGACCACGGCGGCAAGGACAGGATGCTTTACAGATGTGTTGTTGATGGAGGACATGCAGAGCTTTTTCAGTCCTACACATCGCCACTAGAGATGGCCCGAACTATCCGACGGCGAACAGTTCCCGGCGAACATAGCTTGTTCGCGTTCGCCTCTGCCGGGCGAACACATGCGATGTTCGGTCCGCCCCCTATACATCATCATTGAGCAAACTTTGACCCTGTACCTCACAGTCAGCAGACACATTCCAGCCAATCAGCAGCTTACCCTCCCTCCCAGACCCTCCCACCTCCTGCACAGCATCCATTTTAGATTCATTCTGAAGCTGCAGTCTTAGTGAGAGGAGGGAGACTGTAACTGCTGCTGATTAATTGGGAAATCGATAGCTAGGCTAGTGAATTCAGTGTCCACTCCAGTCCTGAAAGACTCATCTGATCTCTGCTGTAAGGACAGCGTCCTGACAGCACCCCAAAAAGCCCTTTTTAGGGCTGCAACATTAGTCTGCTTTTTTTTTTTCCCTTTATATACATATTGCAGTTGCCTGGCCTGCCTGTGTGTGAGGAGCTGCAGGCCCACAGACTGTAGTGTGCCCACTGCCAGTGCCCACCCCTGTCATCCCGTGTGGCACAGGACTTTGCTTAAAAAAAAGGCACTTAATTTTTACACTTTAATCTAAGGTTAGTTGCCTGCCAGTGTGTGTCAGGCTGACTTCCACTGACTGTAGTGTGCCCACTGCCAGTGCCCACCACTCATACCGGCTGGCACAGGACTTTGCATAAAAAAGGCATTTAATTTTTACACTTTAGTGTAATTTCAGCTGCTTGCCTGCTGCTAGTGTGTGTCAGGCCGACTTCAACTGACTGTAGTGTGCCCACTGCCAGTGCCCACCCCTGTCATCCCGTGTGGCACAGGACTTTGCTTAAAAAAAAGGCACTTAATTTTTACACTTTAATCTAAGGTTAGTTGCCTGCCAGTGTGTGTCAGGCTGACTTCCACTGACTGTAGTGTGCCCACTGCCAGTGCCCACCACTCATACCGGCTGGCACAGGACTTTGCATAAAAAAGGCATTTAATTTTTACACTTTAGTGTAATTTCAGCTGCTTGCCTGCTGCTAGTGTGTGTCAGGCCGACTTCAACTGACTGTAGTGTGCCCACTGCCAGTGCCCACCCCTGTCATCCCGTGTGGCACAGGACTTTGCTTAAAAAAAAGGCACTTCATTTTTACACTTTAATCTAAGGTTAGTTGCCTGCCAGTGTGTGTCAGGCCGACTTCAACTGACTGTAGTGTGCCCACTGCCAGTGCCCACCCCTGTCATCCCGAGTGGCACAGGACTTTGCTTAAAAAATAGGCACTTAATTTTTACACTTTAATCTAAGGTTAGTTGCCTGCCAGTGTGTGTCAGGCTGACTTCCACTGACTGTAGTGTGCCCACTGCCAGTGCCCACCACTCATACCGGCTGGCACAGGACTTTGCTTAAAAAAGGCATTTAATTTTTACACTTTAATGTAATTTCAGCTGCTTGCCTGCTGCTAGTGTGTGTCAGGCCGACTTCAACTGACTGTAGTGTGCCCACTGCCAGTGCCCACCCCTGTCATACCGAGTGGCACAGGACTTTGCTTAAAAAATAGGCACTTAATTTTACACTTTAATCTAAGGTTAGTTGCCTGCCAGTGTGTGTCAGGCTGACTTCCACTGACTGTAGTGTGCCCACTGCCAGTGCCCACCACTCATACCGGCTGGCACAGGACTTTGCATAAAAAAGGCATTTAATTTTTACACTTTAGTGTAATTTCAGCTGCTTGCCTGCTGCTAGTGTGTGTCAGGCCGACTTCAACTGACTGTAGTGTGCCCACTGCCAGTGCCAACCACTGATACCGGGTGGCACAGTAGCTTGCCGATAAATAAGGCATTTAATTTTTAGACAGTAGTCTAAATTCAGTTGCTTGCCTGCTGCCAGTGTGTGTCAGGCCCTCTTCCACTGACTGTAGTGTGCCCACTGCCAGTGCCAACCACTCATACCGGGTGGCACAGTAGCTTGCCGATAAATAAGGCATTTAATTTTTACACTTTAGTGTAATTTCAGTTGCTTGCCTGCTGCCAGTGTGTGTCAGGCCCGCTTCTACTGACTGTAGTGTGCCCACTGCCAGTGCCAACCACTGATACCATCTCCCCGTTCGAAAAATCTATTCAATAAATGGCACCCAGATTGGGGACGTTAGAGGGATTAAACTGATGAGAATAGTACTACAGAAAATACCACTCATATCGGGTGTGACAGTAAATTGCACGGCGCAGACGCAGTCACCGTGGATAAAAACAAAGGGGAGGGAGCCAGCGTTTTTTTAAACCATCTCCCCGTTCGAAAAATCAATTCAATTGACCTTTCGGGGACCCTTGGTGTTGTACGTGGCTGGGTGGAGGAAGAAACCTTCAATGACATCACCGGGACGTGGCTAGCTTGGTATCCAACCTTGTGCAAATGGGGAGTTTGCGGTTGTGCAAATGAACTGTTTGCGGTGCATTAAAAGGGGAGTTTGGTCTGTCAATGTCTGTGATGCGGGCGTAACCCTTACACTACCTGATCGATACAACATCATACCTGATCGTATACACACACTGGATGTTTTAAAGCACGTTATTCCAAACAATTTAGGAATGTTAGTTGATTTATGCCCTTTATGGATTAAAACCCGACTCTGCGTCCACTACGTAATTTTCCATGGGAGTTTTGCCATAGATCCCCCTCCGGCATGCCACAGTCCAGGTGTTAGACCCCTTGAAACAACTTTCTCATCACTATTGTGGCCAGAAAGAGTCCCTGTGGGTTTTAAAATTCGCCTGTCTATTGAAGTCTATGGCGGTTCGCCCGGTTCGCCAGTTCGCGAACATTTGCGGAAGTTCTCGTTCGCTGTTCGCGAACTGAAAATTTTATGTTCGCGACATCACTAATCGCCACATTGCTTCGGGATCCAGCCTTAGAGAACGACTCGACCGACAGGTAGCAGACTACCTCGGCTTAACTGCAGATATTGACACTCTGAGGAGCGATGAACCCCTTGACTACTGGGTGTGCAGGCTTGACCTGTGGCCTAAGCTATCCCAGTTTGCGATAGAACTTCTGGCCTGCCCCGCTTCAAGTGTCCTGTCAGAAAGGACCTTCCGTGCAGCAGGAGGCATTGTCACTGACAAAAGAAGTCGCCTCGGTCAAAAAAGTGTTGATTACCTCACCTTCATTAAGATGAATGAGGCATGGATCCCGAAGGGACTGACAGTGGGGGATACGTTTGACTAACAAAAGGCCCGATGACATGCCTTGGCCTCAAAATGGTCCCCACGCTGCTGTATTTAATGTCTGCATACCGGATGACTTTCGTGAATTCTCCGCCACCAACTAGGGTTCAAGCTGCAATGTTTTAGTCACCTTTCTGCCTTGAAAACATCAATTTTTCCGGCCGCTGCTACAACAGCAGCTGCAACAATAACATTATTTTTCAGGCATGTGTACATGCCTAATTTTTCTGGCCTCTGGTGCTGCACTGTGGCTGCAAAAAAAAAAAAAAAAGGCAGATACAAGTGTCAATTCCCCTTCATGATCATTACCTTGTTGTGGTGAAGGGGCTTGCGTATCACAATGAAGCGATCATCACCTCTATGAGTGTGTTGGCAATGTTGCCACACCCCAGATGATAAGGCCGTTGCTTCATTATGATCAGACCAAAAGTGATCGGCTGGATAATTTTTCATAGAAAAAACATAATTTTATTTTATTTTTATTTTTTTAAGTTGTATGGGTGGGTTTTTAATACATAAAATTAAAAAATCATAATAAAGTCTCTTAATAGTTTATTAGAAATAATGCAGACAATTTAAAAAATCCCCATCAATTCCAATACAAAGCAAGTACAAAGCTCAGAACTAAATTATTCCAGGATGTTGTAATGGTTCGTTAATTCGACAATGGTTAATCAATTCGACAAACGTCCCCGGATAGGGGACGTAACAGGGATTAAACTGATAGGAATAGCACTAGTTAAGACACCACTCATATAGGGTGTCACAGCACATTGCTCCGTGCACGCGCAGTGCCCCAACTTGGGAGTAAGAGGACCGACCAAGCTGCTTTTTCCATCTCCCGGTTCCTAAAATCAATTCAGTTTGGTGTATAAGAGTTTGGTCTGTCACTGTGAAGGCAGTCGAAGGTACCCGGCCTAAATTTTTTTTCACAAAAGGCAATACCACCCTGATATGGGACGTAACAGGGATTAAACTGATGAGAATAGTACTACAGAAAATACCACTCATATCGGGTGTGACAGTAAATTGCACGGCGCAGATGCAGTGACAGTGGCGTGGATTTAAACAAAGGGGAGGGAGCCAGCGTTTTTTTAACCATCTCCCCGTTTGAAAAATCAATTTAATAAATGGACCCCAGATTTGGGACGTAACAGGGATTAAACTGATGAAAATAATACTACAGAAAATAGCACTCATATCGGGTGTGACAGTAAATTGCACGGCGCAGACGCAGTGACCGTGGCGTGGATTCAAACAAAGGGGAGGGAGCCAACGTTTTTTTAACCATCTCCCCATTCAAAAAATCTATTTAATAAATGGACCCCAGATTGGGGACGTAACAGGGATTAAACTGATGAGAAGAGAGAACTACAGAAAATACCACTCATATCGGGTGTGACAGTAAATTGCACGGCGCAGACGCAGTGACCGTGGCGTGGATTCAAACAAAGGGGAGGGAGCCAGCGTTTTTTTAACCATCTCCCCGTTCAAAAAATCAATTTAATAAATGGACCCCAGATTGGGGACGTAACAGGGATTAAACTGATGAGAATAATACTACAGAAAATACCACTCATATCGGTTGTGACAGTAAATTGCACGGCGCAAACGCAGTGACCGTGGCATGGATTCAAACAAAGGGGAGGGAGCCAGCGTTTTTTTAACCATCTCCCCATTCGAAAAATCTATTTAATAAATGGATCCCAGATTGGGGACCATACAGGGATTAAACTGATGAGAATAATACTACAGAAAATACCGTTCCTATCGGGTGTGAGAGTAAATTGCACGGCGCAGATGCAGTGACCGTGGCGTGGATTCAAACAAAGGGGAGGGAGCTAGCGTTTTTTTAACCATCTCCCCGTTCGAAAAATCAATTAAATTCACCTTTCGGGGACCCTTGGTGTTGTACGTGGCTGGGTGGAGGAAGAAACCTTCAATGACATCAACGGGACATGGCTAGCTTGGTATCCAACCTTGTGCAAATGGGGAGTTTGCGGTTGGGCAAATGGACTGTTTGCGGTTGTTTGCGGTGCATTAAAAGGGGAGTTTGGTCTGTCAATGTCTGTGAAGCGGGCGTAACCCTTACACTACCTGATCGATACAACATCATACCTGATCGTATACACACACTGGATGTTTTAAACCACGTTGTTCAAAAAAATATTGTATTGTTAGGTGATTTATGCCCTTTATAGATTAAAATCCAACTCTGCGTCAACTATGTAATTTTCCATGGGAGTTTTGCCATGGATCCCCCTCCGGCATGCCACAGTCCAGGTGTTAGTCCCCTTGAAACAACTTTTCCATCACTACTGTGGCTAGAAAGAGTCCCTGTGGGTTTTAAAATTCGCCTGCCTATTGAAGTCTATGGCGGTTCGCCCGGTTCGCCCGTTCGCGAACATTTGCAGAAATTCGCGTTCGCCGTTCGCGAACGGAAAATTTTATGTTCGCGACATCTCTACTAGTAATGACCTCTGTGCCCCCTCCATAGTAGAAATCCCCATTGTGCACCTTCACAGTAATAATGCCCTCTGTTCCCCCTTCACAATAATAATGCCCTATGTTCCCCCTTCATTGTAGTAATTGCCTCTGGCTCTGTGCCCCCTCCATAGTAATAAAGTCCTCTGTGACCCCTCCATAGTAATAAAGTTCTCTGCGCCCCCTCCATATTAATAAAGTCCTCTGTGCCCCCTACATAGTAATTAACTATTTCTTTTAGTTTTTGTTTTTTTTTTATGATTTTTTTCCTTCCCCCTCCCCAAGTTCTCAAACTCAATGACAGCAATAGTAAATTATGCCTGAGTGACATTGACAGCTGTGGGTAAACATACATATAGCGTGTTTAAAAAACACACTGCGCCGGAACATGTGTTATGCTTTATCATATTCCTAAGCTTCCGAAAATTGAGGGCAGGTGATGTTTAGTGTTATGGGATAAAGAAATAAAAAAAGGGGCACATTTATTAACACCAGAGTTTTACACGCCAGTCTTAATAAAGCGCCATAGCTGGTGAAGGATCTGCCGAAGTTATAAAGAGGCGCATAAACCAGGTGTAGAAAATGGTGACTAAGTCAGGGTGGGTGGCCGGCCGGCTGCCTGCCTGCCTGCCTTCCTGCCTGCTCTGGCCTGGCCCCTTCGCCAACCGCGCCCACAATTGTAGACCTTGCGTGAGCAGGGAGAAGTCACAGATAGTGGCACAGCTAACTGATGTGCCGATATCTACACCTACAATACGCCTACTTTAGGCATATTTCAGCATAGTAAATTACCCCCACAATTCTTCTCCCTTCACAGTCCCTGGCAGTAGAATACAAGCTTGATTGTGATTTTTGACTATCCCTGACTCCCTTCATTACAAAGCAAAGCATGCTTGGATTGGTTAGAAAACAGAGCAGGAATCTGAGGAAAACTGAAAGTTCTGCATGTAAATATCCTACCAGAATGCTGTGATACTGAGAACAGGGTAAGTAAAGTGCTAACATGAAAAGCGTTGCAGCCTGGTGGTTCCCCTGCAGCAGAGTCCAGGTCCCTGTGTAGGGTTTAAAGGGTAAAGACCAAGGAATGCCTCAGTAATAGCTCCAAACCAAATCTGTTCAAGTGACACAGCGGATCTGCAGCTGCTTTGCAACATGGTGGAACAACTCTTAAATGAAAAATCATCTAGTGAATGATGGTTTCAAGGATACAGCCAAAATCATTTTAGTCTATATTGTTCATTTGGTTTCAAATTTCCTACTTAACACTATGTTTAGGTTGTGCACCTGAGGTTTTGTGCTTAAAGGGGTTATCCCATAAATAATGTAAAAAATGAAAATCAGACATCATATACAGTTGTGTGCAAAATTATTCAACCCCCACTGAAATTGAGTGTTTTGGCCAGTTTGACATTGATTTTGATCATTTCAGTCATCTTGTTTACAATTAAATCAAAGAGGCACTTGTAAGTCAGACAAATATAATATAACATTTATAATGAAATAACCACAAATGTATTTTCTGTGCTCACATCATTATCAGTTTTATTCAACCCCCAAGTGACATTCAATCTTAGTACTTAGTACAACATCCTTTTCCAGTTATAACAGCTTTTAAACGTGAAGCATAGCTTGACACAAGTGTCTTGCAGTGATCTACGGGAATCTTCGCCCATTCTTCATGGGCAAAAGCCTCCAGTTCAGTCACATTCTTAGGCTTGCGCGCTGCAACTGCTTTCTTTAAGTCCCACCAGAGGTTCTCAATCGGATTTAAGTCTGGTGACTGCGATGGCCACTTCAAACTGTTCCAGCCTTTAATCTGCAACCATGCTCTAGTGGACTTGGAGGTATGCTTGGGATCATTGTCCTGTTGAAAGGTCCAACGTCTCCCAAGCCTCAGGTTTGTGACGGACTGCATCACATTTTCATCCAATATCTCCTGGTACTGAAGAGAATTCATGGTACCTTGCACACGCTGAAGCTTCCCTGTACCTGTAGAAGCAAACAGCCCCAAAGCATGATTGACCCCCCGCCATGCTTCACAGTAGGCAAGGTGTTCTTTTCTTCATAGGCCTTGTTCTTCCTCCTCCAAACATAGCGTTGATCTATGGGCCCAAACAGTTCTAATTTTGTTTCATCAGTCCAAAGAACACTATCCCAAAACTTTTGTGGTTTGTCCACATGACTTTTGGCATACTGCAGTCGACTCTTCTTATTCTTTGGAGACAGCAAGGGGGTGCGCCTGGGAGTTCTGGCATGGAGGCCTTCATTACGCAGTGTGCGCCTTATTGTCTGAGCTGAAACTTCAGTACCCACATCTGACAAATCTTTTTTCAGTTCCTCAGCAGTCACACGGGGACTTTTCTCCACTTTGCGCTTCAGGTAGCGCACAGCAGTCGAAGTCAGCATCTTCTTTCTGCCACGACCAGGTAGCGTTTCAACAGTGCCCTTTGCCTTGAATTTGCGAATGATGCTTCCTATGGTGTCTCTTGGTATGTTTAACATCTTTGCAATCTTCTTATAGCCATTGCCCTTCCTGTGAAGAGAAATCACCTCTTCTCTTGTCTTCCTGGACCATTCTCTTGACTTCACCATGTTTGTAAACACACCAGTAAATGTCTAGAAGGAGCTGAGTATCACAGTCCTTTTAAATCTGCCTAATTGGTGTTTATTATGCTTGATTGCTGCTCCTTGACATCCACAGGTGTTTTCAATACCTGATCGAAAACACTTGAATGAACCTCTGTTCTTAAGAGTGGTAGTCTTTAACCACCTCAGCTCCCCTAGCTTAAACACCCTTAATGACCAGACCACTTTTTACAATTCTGCACTACACTACTTTCACGGTTTATTGCTCGGTCATACAACTTACCACCCAAATGAATTTTAACTCCTTTTCTTCTCACTAATAGAGCTTTCATTTGGTGTTATTTCATTGCTGCTGAAATTTTTACTTTTTTTGTTATTAATCGAAATTTAACGAAATGTTTGCAAAAGAAATGACATTTTTCACTTTCAGTTGTAAAAATTAAAAAAAAAACTACATTTCTATATAAATTTTTCTCTAAATTTATTGTTCTACATGTCTTTGATAAAAAAAAATGTTTGGGTAAAAAAAAAATGGTTTGGGTAAAAGTTATAGCGTTTACAAACTATGGTACAAAAATGTGAATTTCCGCATTTTGAAGCAACTCTGACTTTCTGAGCACCTGTCATGTTTCCTGAGGTTCTACAATGGCCAGACAGTACAAACACCCCACAAATGACCCCATTTCGGAAAGTAGACACCCTAAGGTATTCACTGATGGGAATAGTGAGTTCAAAGAACTTTTTATTTTTTGTCACAAGTTAGCGGAAAATGATGATTTTTTTTTAATTTTTTTTCCTTACAAAGTCTCATATTCCACTAATTTGTGACAAAAAATAAAAACTTCCATGAACTCACTATGCCCATCACGAAATACCTTGGGGTTTCTTCTTTCCAAAATGGGGTCACTTGTGGGGTAGTTATACTGCCCTGGCATTTTAGGGGCCCTAATGCCTGAGAAGAAGTCTGGAATCCAAATGTGTAAAAAATGCCCTGTAAAATCCTAAAAGTACTCATTGGAATTTTTTTCCCATGTAGGCTGCAAAAAAATGTCACACATGTGGTATCGCCGTACTCAGGAGAAGTAGGGCAATGTGTTTTGGGGTATATTTTTACATATACCCGTGCTCTGTGAGAGAAATATCTCTCTAAAAGTCAACTTTTCCCATTTTTTTATACAAAGTTGTCATTATAGAGAGATATTTCTCTCACCCAGCATGGGTATATGTAAAAAGACACCCCAAAACACATTGCCCAACTTCTCCTGAGTACAGCAATACCACATGTGTGACACTTTTTTGCAGCCTAGGTGCGCAAAGGGGACAAAATTCCAATGAGTATCTTTTAGGAGGGCATTTGGATTCCAGACTTCTTCTCACGCTTTAGGGTCCCTAAAATGCCAGGGCAGTATAAATACCCCACATGTGACCCCATTTTGGAAAGAAGACACCCCAAGGTATTCCGTGAGGGGCATGACGAGTTCCTAGAAGTTTTTTTTTTTGGCACAAGTTAGCGGAAATTGATATATATTTTTTTTCTCACAAAGTCTCCCTTTCCGCTAACTTGTGACAAAAAATAAAATTTTACATGAACTCGCCATGCCCCTCACAAAATACCTTGAGGTGTCTTCTTTCCAAAATGGGGTCACATGTGGGGTATTTATACTGCCCTGGAATTTTAGGGGCCCTAAAGCGTGAGAAGTCTGGAATATAAATGTCTAAAAAATTTTACGCATTTGGATTCCGTGAGGGGTATGGTGAGTTCATGTGAGATTTTATTTTTTGTCACAAGTTAGTGGAATATGAGACTTTTTAAGAAAAAACAAAAAAAAGAATAAATAAAAAAATATCAATTTCCGCTAACTTGTGCCAAAAAAATGTCTGAATGGAGCCTTACAGGGGGGTGATCAATGACAGGGGTGTGATCAGGGAGTCTATATGGGGTGGTCACCACCCTGTCATTGATCACCCCCCTGTCATTGATCATCCCCCTGTATGGCTCCATTCAGAGGTCCGTATGTGTTTTGCGGATCCACGGATCCATGGATCGGATCCGCAAAACACATACGGACGTCTGAATGGAGCCTTACAGGGGGGTGATCAATGACAGGGGGTGATCAGGGAGTCTATATGGGGTGATCACCCCCCTGTAAGGCTCCATTCAGAGATCCGTATGTGTTTTGCGGATCCACGGATCCATGGATCGGATCTGCAAAACACATACAGACGTCTGAATGGAGCCTTACAGGGGGGTGATCAATGACAGAGGGGTGATCAGGGAGTCTATATGGGGTGATCACCCCCCTGTCATTGATCACCCCCCTGTAAGGCTCCATTCAGACGTCCGTATGTGTTTTGCGGATCCGATCCATGGATCCGTGGATCCGCAAAACACATACGGACCTCTGAATGGAGCCTTACAGGGGGGTGATCAATGACAGGGGGGTGATCAGGTAGTCTATATGGGGTGATCACTCCCCTGTAAGGCTCCATTCAGAGGTCCGTATGTGTTTTGCGTATCCACAGATGCATGGATCGGATCCGCAAAACACATACGGACGTCTGAATGGAGCTTTACAGGGGGGTGATCAATGACAGGGGGGTGATCAGGGAGTCTATATGGGGTGATCACCCCCCTGTCATTTATCACCCCCCTGTAAGGCTTCATTCAGACGTCCCTATGTGTTTTGCGGATCCGATCCATGGATCCGTGGATCCGCAAAACACATATGGACCTCTGAATGGAGCCAGCCTTACAAGGGGGTGATCAATGACAGGGGGTGATCAGGGAGTCTATATGGGGTGATCACCCCCTTGTAAGGGTGATCAGGGAGTCTATATGGGATATATGTCATTGATCACCCCCCTGTAAGGCTCCATTCAGACGTCCGTATGTGTTTTGCGGATCCGCGGATCCATGGATCGGATCCGCAAAACACATACGGAACGTCTGAATGAAGCCTTACAGGGGGGTGATCAATGACAGGGGGGTGATCAGGGAGTCTAATATGGGGTGATCAGGGGTTAATAAGGGGTTAATAAGTGACAGGGGGGGGTGTAGTGTAGTGGTGTTTGGTGCTACTTATTACAGAGCTGCCTGTGTTCTCTGGTGGTCGATCCAAGCAAAAGGGACCACCAGACGACCAGGTAGCAGGTATATTAGATGCTGTTATCAAAACAGCGTCTAATATACCTTTTAGGGGTTAAAAAAATCGCATCTTCAGCCTGCCAGCGAACGATCGCCGCTGGCAGGCTGTAGATCAGCTAGTTTACCTCCGGTTCGTGCGTTCACAGGAAATCTCGCGTCTCGCGAGAGGACGCGCTGGCGCGTCCACCCAGAATAACAGGGCCGCCGCAAAGACGCAATCTTGCGTACGGCGGTCCTGTAGTGGTTAAGAGGTTGAATAATTGTGTCAATGAAGAATTCACAAAAAAAACATTTTTTATTTATTTTTATTGATTAACTAAATTTTTAAAAGTATTCAGATCCATGTGCTGGTTTGAAAACTGTAGAATATTTTTCGTGGGACAATCCCTTTAATAGTTTTGTTATTTGATCGTTTTGTATCGTGACATTTGTATCCCTGAAAAGTATCAACCTGAAGACCTGGAGTCTTGTCTACCATCTCAAAGGAGTTTTTGATCACATGCTGCTGCTTTGGAATCCTGTTCTAACATTACTGGGAGTGTGCAACATGTAAGCATGGCGTGTAACATCATCTGTGAAATGGACAAGGTTTAGTGCCCAAAAGAGAGTTGCTTAAAGTTCAGATCCCTCAGAGAGACCCAGGGCCAAAATAGCCCATCTTAGACCGATGGAAAGTAGTGCGTACATATCTAAGAGGAGATGGGGTCCAGTCCAGACAAGTATAGTGGTAGACTGGAAGTGAGTGAGAAACTGGATGACTGCAGATAGGACCAAGGGCAGAATCCTGGGGAATCAACTTAGTTGCTGACCATCTGGTTAGTATGGAGTTAAGAGTGTGGGCTCAGATGGTTGGCATTGTGAGAAACCTGAGTGGAGACAGTTCTTGCCACACCGTATTTCCATATAATTCCTCTAAAAGACAACATGACCATTGTACTTTGCCTTGCTGTAAATTGAAAGCCCCCACCACTATATTTACTCAAGCATTACCGGAATAAGGTCAGCACACTTTATAAATGTCCACATTCACTGACCAGTCTCTAACTGCATCATGGAGTGGAGAGTTGCAGGTCTCCTAGTGCTGTCCTGTCTCTTGGGCTCCTATGCACAACCACCGTGAGTATTTTTAGTTATGACTCATTAAGATGTTGTCAATATCAGTGTCTTCAGAAAAGGAATAACCAAAAAAAAAAGATAAACTTGTGAAATAGGTCATCTAAAATTTTAAAAACCTTGTAATTATCTGTTCTAATCTAGGGCTAATAAAAAAAAAAATTGTTTATATACTGTATAATGATTTTAGCTTTTTTGTCCCATGAATTGCCTACAATCTGTAGTATTAGTAGTATCTTTACCTACAAGGCAGATGACTCTGGCAGACCTGGGGGTCTTTGTCAGGTTCTTGGCTGCCATCATGTTGTGAGGCACAAGTGGGATGATAGCAGTGGCAGATCCAGAGCCTGGTCTCGGGAGGGGCACTTTCAGATTATTTTCTGTCCACCGCCACAAAACAATGGTGCTTATAGAACAGACTACACAGTGTAGAGGTATACTGTATATTGTGTGGCACAGTGTATGCTATATGTGTATAACAAACGTATTTCACATGAAAACTTACAGTTACTTGGCTTGGCCCTTGGGGATCTTGGACACCACTTCAACACTTTGGCCGGGGGCTCGGTGGAGCTGATGTTGTGTTTTATCCTAATAAGGATTTGGAGAAGGGGCAGAGGGATAGCAGAGCAGGGAGAGGCTGGTGCTGCTAATAGGGGCACATACCATGGGGGAGTAATAAAGCCCCCCCCCCAGTAGAAATAAATACCCCCTTGTAATGCCCCCAGTATAAAATACCCCTATACAGTGCCCTCATAGTGCTCCTCTCCCCCCTTCCTCCTAGTGCCCCCCATAATGTACCAGTATAAAATTCCCCAGTAGATGCCCTCAGTGTCCCCCATAATTTGCAAGTATAAAATACCCCTTCTTAGTGCCCCCCGTAGATGACCCCATAGTACTCCTCTCCCCCTTCCCCATAGTGCCCACCATAATGTGTCCCAGTATAAAATTATACTGTACAGAGCCCCCATATAAAATACCCCTTCTTTATGACCTCAGTAGATGCCCCTATAGTGCACCCAATAATGTGCCAGCAATAAAAGCAATCCCCTCCAATCATGTGCCAGTAATAAAAGCACTCCCCCTCAATCATGTGCCAGTAATAACAGCCCCCCCATCATGTGGCAGTAATAACAGCCCCCTCATCATGTGGCAGTGATAACAGCCCCCCCATTATGTGCCAGTAATAACAGCCCCCCCATTATGTGCCAGTAATAACAGCCCCCCATTATGTGCCAGTAATAACAGCCCCCCCATTATGTGCCAGTAATAACAGCCCCCCCATTATGTGCCAGTAATAACAGCCCCCCCCATTATGTGCCAGTAATAACAGCCCCCCTATTATGTGCCAGTAATAACAGCCTCCCCCCATTATGTGCCAGTAACAACAGCCTCCCCCCATTATTTGCCAGTAATAACAGCCCCCCTTTATGTGCCAGTAATAACATAGTAACAGCCTCTTCCCCATTATGTGCCAGTAATAACAGCCTCCCCCCATTATGTGCCAGTAATAACAGCCCCCTCCCATTATGTGCCAGTAATAACAGCCCCCCATTATGTGCCAGTAATAACAGCCCCCCACCAATTATGTGCCAGTAATAACAGCCCCTCCCCCATTATGTGTCAGTAATAACAGCCCCCCCATTATGTGCCAGTAATAACAGCCCCCCCCCCATTATGTGCCAGTAATAACAGTAAAAGTATTGTATATAGTACAAAAAAAACCACTTATACTTACCTCCTTGGCAGCGATGCGATGCAGGCCTCTTCCGGCCTGTGTCCCGCGCTGTACGGCTCAGGCGGCGCGATGATGTCATCGCGCCGCCTGTGCCGGCCCCTGATAGCCCCCCCCCGAGCTGCTCAGAGGTGGGGGCGGCGGTGGGGCACAGGAAGCGCTCATCTCCATAGTCATCTGTATCGCCGTCCTCAGGACAGCGATACAGAAGGCTGTGTGGAGGAGCAGGGAAGAGGACACCCCTCTTCCCTGCTCCTCCACACAGCCTTCTGTATCGCTGTCCTGAGGACGGCGATACAGATGACTATGGAGATGAGCGCTTCCTGTGCCCCGCCGCCAGCCCCCACCTCTGAGCAGCTCGGGGGGGGGGGGGCAAGTGCCTTGTCGTCGTCCCCCCAGGATCCGCCACTGGATGATAGAAGGAGGCCCTTTCTATCTATCAAGCTCCTTATAGACTGTGGCATTCGAGAGGTTAAATGGCTGGTATCAGAGGTCAATTACTGCTGGGCTTCCCCTGTGGATGGCATGGACACAGCTTTTGCGATCCTATGACGTGCATATCCTGCATGGAGCTTTTACACTAGGTATTCCATAATTTACACGAATGACATGGTGATTAAAGGGGTTGTACAAGATCATAAAGACCTGGCTGCTTTCTTTCAGAAACATCAGCATCACACCTAGCCATGGCTTGTGTCAGATATCTACTCAACTCCATTGGAATAGAGAGAAGATAAAGAAAATCTTGATGACCACTGTGTTGCCTCCTTGATTTGCAGTACAAGGACAAATAACACTTGTCTATAGTACGTGAATCCCACCAAACAGCTCCTTAAATCTCAGCTTCCAACAGTTTTCTTCACATAATATTTAGGGTTACGGCAGCTTTATCTGATTAGGACAACGCTGACTGACCCGATGTGAAAGAGACACCACTATTTATACATATTATTCTTCATCATAGACTGTATTCAGACAAGTACATATTATTCCAACAATGGTCCTGAGGACCCCCATTTTACAGTCTAGTGATGAGCGGCATAAGCAATATTCAAATTTGCGATATTTTGCAAATTTTTGTCCAAATATTCACCAAAAATTAACAAATTCAAGAATTTGTGATCTCCAGTCATTATTTACTTGATTGCGGAAATCGGCAATGTTATACATTTGCAATAAAAATTTGTGATTCGAATATTTGCGCTCAACGCTATTACAGTCCAATGCAGCCACACAGTCGTAGAGGGCTAGCCAACTATATGCTCTATAGGACTTATGCAGAAGGGCAATCTTTATTGGAGCAACAAGTTATGTAGTCACATTTAAAAACATATTCATCCCATACAGACGGCGATGTAAAGCACCCCACTCCCAGGCGTGCTCCCCGAATAGGGACAAGTTATATCACCTCCCTACCATAAGATAACATCAAAATAACAGGATTTGAAATACATAAACATAATAGACACAAATAAGGCATCATCTTGCTGATAAATTATGAATAAGAAGAAAAAAATGTTTTTAATAGACTCAATCAGATACCCTTAGAAACATCGCCCTAAACCAATAATGTGCAAAAATGAAATCCAATATGCATGAACTCTTTCATGACAGGCGATTTTCCGTTTTCTTTTTTTAGTTTTAGCTTTTTACTCCCAGCCCTCCCAAAGCCATAACTTTTTTATTTTTCTGTTCACATAGCTGTATGCAGGAAAAGATGCCCTTTCTGACTATTGCATAAAATGTGGTAGGAAGCGGGGAAAAAGTTATAATTGGGGTGAAATTGGAAATTCCAGAACAGTTTTTTGGGGTTTTGTTTTTATGGCGTTCCCTATATTATAAAACTGACTAGTTAGGGTCCATTTACACGTCCGTGGAATGGGTCCGCATCCGTTCCGCAATATCCGTAACGGGGGCGGACCCATTCATTCTCAATGGGGCAGGAATAGATGCGGAGAGCACACTAAGTGCTCTCCTCATCCGCGTTTCGGGAGCTGTGAATCGGAAGAACAGAACATGTCCTATTCTTGTCCGCAATTGTAGACAAGAATAGGCAGTTCTATGGGGGTGCCAGCCGGGTGTGTTTTCGGATCCACAATACACTACGGACGTGTGAATGGACCCTTACTTTTATTCTTCAGGACAGTACGAATCTGGCAATACTACATATGTATATTTTTTATTGCGTTTTTATAGTGAGAATAAGAAAAAACCCTTGAATATAATAATTTTTTACTTTTAGTCTCCATATTCTGACCCCTATAACTTTTTGTATTTATGTATGCAGAGCTGTGTGAGGGCTCCTTTTTTGCGGGGCGATCAGTGATACCATTTTGAGGCATGTACGACTTTTTAATCACTTTTTATAAAATTTTATAAAAAGGAGAGGAGCAGCGACAAGAAAATGACATATCGGCCGTTTTTTTTTCCATTTTGCCATTTTCCATTTAAAAATGTTTATATCTTAATAGTACGGGCATTTTTGCACGCCGGGATACCTATGATGTGTATTTTTTTTTTTTTTTCACAGAAATTGCTTAGCAGCAACCTCCTTTCTCACAGGAGGACAGGGGCTGCTGCTAACACATTCCAGCTCCCCCGATCCCCGTCGGTGGAAGCTGGAGGACATATGGAAGCGCACGCGTCCTGGTTTGCACACACTCAAATGCCGTGGTCAGGATTGACCACGGCATCTGAAGTGTTAAGTGACTGGCATTATCGCTGGTCTCAGACATTAGCCGTGGGTGTCTGCTGTATAAAACAGCAGGCACCTCACAGCTATGGCGTCTGCTCTGCTCCGGAGCGGGCACCATCTTTAAAGTCCAGACCACCGACATACAGTATATAGCCGTATGGCAGTCTGGAAGCAGTTAAAGTACAAAGTGCACACAAATGAGTAGGGAGATAGCGCTGCCATGGAAAAAACAACCCAATGCACATTAGCGCTCAACAGCAGCGTCCTCAGGGTATATGAGGCTCCAACATGTAGGGACAGGAAACAGTGGACAGTTCTGGTGCCAGTTTCCAGCACTGGCACTATTGCAAAACAGCCATTTCGACTCCAGTTACCCTGTCAATAGGATATTGAGGATCATCAATAGTTAAGAACAGAAGATCCCCTTCAATGGCCACAGGGCTGGACTAGCCATAGACCCTACAGGGAAATTTCCTGGAGGGCTAATGCTCAGAGGGTCACCCAAGCCCTCCTCATGGCCACTGGCTAGGTACATAACGACCTGATGCTCCCAGCTTTAATTAATGCTAGGATCATCAGGTACTTATTCACCTGGCCAGCAGCCACAGGGGGCCTCCTGAATTCATCTTTATCACCGTCTTCACTATGGTCATAGGGCAGTATATTATGCTGCAGTGTGGTATTTGGTCTTGTTGGGGCGGTATTTTGTACTGCATTATGGTATTGTTGGCCCCGTCTACTTCTGTAGTCCCTGCCTACTTCTGACAACTTCCTAAGTTTTCCCTTATGGTGTCAGGATGCGGTGTTTTACTATATAAATCAAACCTACTAATGTCCCTAGGACCAACTTACACCTTTTAATCCTGCACCTCCTTAATCCTAAAATTTAACCTTTAATCAATAATTATTTTAATATGTTACTTGAGGATACTTTTAAAATTGCCAGTTCGTCTCTGCACTTGAGGGTAATATCTATACTTAGTGATCTCCTAACTAGGAATAAACATTGTTGCCTTACTGGCTGCGCGCTGCCAGTATTTTGCTATAGGTACAATGTATCATATGTCTCCTACTAGTGTTTTGCTAGAGACTATACTGAATTAAATCATGAGACCAACACTGTCCCCCGACATGTTTCGCCGAGTACCGGCGTCTTCAGGGGTTAGGGCAGAGTGTGAGCGTGTTCCTGCTCGGCTTGATTTATAACCTCTGTTTTGCTGTTAAAATGCAATGCATTATAGGGATAATGCATTGCATTTTAAAAGCAATCAAAATACTGTCTGTTATAGTATTCTTGTGGGACTATTAAGTGGTAAAAAAAAAAACTAATAAAATGTATTAAATAAAAAAATTCCATAAAAAAATACACTTTTTTTCCATTGAAAATATGCTTTTCAATGAAAAAAATTGCAAAAAAAAATAATCTCCCCAGTATATTTGGTATTGCCGTGTCCTTAACGACCCGGACTACATAAATATCACATGAATTATCCTCTATGTTGAACGCTGTAAAAAAAAATGGCAGAATTGCTAATTTATTCTTAGTTGCCATCGAAAAAAACATAATAACAAGTGATCAAGAAGCGCCATTTACTCCAAAATAATAGCAATGAAAAATACAAGTCATCCAGCAAGTATGGGTCTTGGGAAGCGGCAATGTAAAAACATTAAAAAAAAAGATGTTTTATTGCAAAAAAGTAGTAAAACATAAAAAAAAAACTATATGTATTTGGTATCTCTGTAATCGTACTGACCCAGAGAATAAAGATATTATGTTATTTATACAGAAAAATGAACGCCGTAAAATTTAGAACGTAAAAACGTAGTGGCAGTATTGCTGTTTTTCCCATCTCCCTCCCAGAAATAGTTAATAAAATTTAATCAGAAAGGTTTGTGTATCCCCAAATGGCGCCATTAAAAACCACTTGTCCCGCAAAAAAACAGGCCCTCATAAAGCTATATAGACGGAAAAATAAAAAAGTTATAGCTCTTGGAAAGCGACGCTGAAAAGAGGAAGGAAACGCTTGGTCAGTAAGGCCCAAAACAGGCTGGTCACTAAAGGGTTAAGTTCCCAGTCAGTCCCTGAATGGCCATTTTTACTTGACATTATTCTAAGTAGATTGTTGGAGACATTTGCACATTTTGTTTTCTTTTATTAATTCTGTTTTCTAAGCTGGGCAACCCTTTCAACAAACCCATTTATGTTCTAGGTTATATCTGAACATTGGGTTGTCTTCCTGGGTTTTCACGGCATAGTCTGAGGGAATAAAGTTTCTCCACTAGTGTTGAGCGCGAATATTCGAAAAGCAAATGTTTATCGCGAATATCGGCACTTCGAGAATTCGCAAATATTTAGAATATAGTGCTATATATAATGACGAATATTTGTTTTTTTGTTTTTTGTTTTTTAACACAGTACTTTTCAGGTGATCATCCATCCCTTCTTCTAGCTTGTGGGCCAATGAGAAAGCTTTGTCACAGCTTAGCAACATCCCTAGCAACCAATAGAAAAGTTGCCTACCCCTTACTATATAAAAAGAACCTCCCCAGTGAAAAAATATGCCGAAAATTTGCAAGCGCAAATATATTGGAGCACTCTATCTGCATATAAAGCTATTCTAATGTTCTGCCAACCATTTTCTCCAGTCTCAAGAAACTTATACCAGCTTAAAAAATGTAGCATAAGTGACCCAAGTCTGTATTTTGCGCACATTACGCGAATATTACATTGCCGATTTTCGCAATCAAGAATATAATCTTGAAATTCTCTAATTCACGTATATATGACGAATATGCTAAAAAAAAAAATCGCAAAATATTGCAAATTCGAATATTGCCCCTGCTCATCACTAAAAACCACCAAATTTGTGTAATGAGTCTTATAGGCTAGGCAAAATAAATATGCAAAGTATATCTCCTCTAGGAAGAACTGGCTCTCTAGTGATACCTATTGGGGGAAGCTTTCTTATGAGCCAATGTCCAACCTTTTACTAGGCCTTGTAACATGACTAAGACAAAGCAAACCAAATTCTTCTTCATAAGTAAAATATGCTTGTCCCTTGTTGGCACAGAGCTGTGATTTATTGGGTAATTCACTTCGACTTGGGAGACAAAGTTGGTGTACAGGATGAGTAATTAAAGTTTCCACCATATTATAACTTTTTCTTCTCTGAACAGATGCACTTTGATTACTCCTGGAATACTACGTTCTGACACGGAAGAAACTATTGTACTTGATGGACATGGCTTCGGATTTGAGGCCGATATCAGAGTCCAGAATGTTCCACTGAAGACACGTTTGTTTGCTCAGAGCAAGATCTCTGTCAATAGTAAAAATAGCTTCTTGGGAACAACTACCATAAATGTAAGTTACCCACATATAACCAATGTGTAGCCATATGTTGTAGGATGTATTATTGAGTAATGCTCACAACAAGAAATCACACCGGAAGATCCCCATATCTGGGAGCTCTGTTTATAGGAAGAGTTAGATCCCCTGCTTGCATTCTGTCCTCCCATTGAGGACAAAATGTTCAGATATTCAGGTACCTCTCCACTTGGTCATCTACTGGATGTAGCCACCAGCTCCCTTAGCTTTCATAATTGGGGTCAAGAGTAGAGTTGGATGCTGGATGTTCGGGTTCGAGAAGTTCGGCCGAACTTCCCGGAAAGGTTCGGGTTCGGGATCCGAACCCGATCCGAACTTTCGTCCCGAACCCGAACCCCATTGAAGTCAATGGGGACCCGAACTTTTCGGCACTAAAAAGGCTGTAAAACAGCCCAGGAAAGAGCTAGAGGGCTGCAAAAGGCAGCAACATGTAGGTAAATCCTGTGCAAACAAATGTGGATAGGGAAATGAATTAAAATAAAAATAAAAAATAAAAAAATGACCCAATATCAATTGGACAGAGGTCCCATAGCAGAGAATCTGGTTTCACATCAGCAGAGAATCAGTCTCTTCATGCCATAGCAAAGAATCTGGCTTCATGTCAGCACAGAATCAGTCTCTTCATGCCATAGCAGAGAATCTGGCTTCATGTCAGCACAGAATCTGTCTTCATGTCATAGCAGAGAATCAGGCTTCACGTCACCCACCACTGGAACAGGCCACTGTCACACATTTAGGCCCAGGTACCCAGACAGAGGAGAGAGGTCCCGTAACAGAGAATCTGGCCTTATGTCAGCGCAGAATCTGTCTTCATGTCATAGCAGAGAATCAGGCTTCACGTCACCCACCACTGGAACAGGCCACTGTCACACATTTAGGCCCCGGCACCCAGACAGAGGAGAGCGGTCCCGTAACAGAGAATCTGGCCTTATGTCAGCGCAGAATCTGTATTCATGTCATAGCAGAGAATCAGGCTTCACGTCACCCACCACTGGAACAGGCCACTGTCACACATTTAGGCCCAGGTACCCAGGCAGAGGAGAGAGGTCCCGTAACAGAGAATCTGGCCTGATGTCAGCACAGAATCTGTCTTCATGTCATAGCAGAGAATCAGGCTTCACGTCACCCACCACTGGAACAGGCCACTGTCACACATTTAGGCCCAGGCACCCAGGCAGAGGAGAGAGGTCCCGTAACAGAGAATCTGGCCTGATGTCAGCACAGAATCTGTCTTCATGTCATAGCAGAGAATCAGGCTTCACGTCACCCACCACTCGAACAGGCCACTGTCACACATTTAGGCTCAGGCACCCAGGCAGAGGAGAGAGGTCCCGTAACAGAGAATCTGGCCTGATGTCAGCACAGAATCTGTCTTCATGTCATAGCAGAGAATCAGGCTTCACGTCACCCACCACTGGAACAGGCCACTGTCACATATTTAGGCCCAGGCACCCAGGCAGAGGAGAGAGGTCGCGTAACAGAGAATCTGGCTACATGTCAGCACAGAATAAGTCTTCATGTCATAGCAGAGAATCAGGCTTCACGTCACCCACCACTGGAACAGGCCACTGTCACACATTTAGGCCCCGGCACCCAGACAGAGGAGAGGTTCATTCAACTTTGGGTTGCCACGCAATATAATGGTAAAATGAAATTAAAAATAGTATTGAATGAGGAAGTGCCCTGGAGTAGAATAATATATTGTTAAGGGGAGGTAGTTAATATCTAATCTGCACAAGGGATGGACAGGTCCTGTGGGATCCATGCCTGGTTCATTTTTATGAACGTCAGCTTGTCCACATTGGCTGTAGACAGGCGGCTGCGTTTGTCTGTAATGACGCCCCCTGCCGTGCTGAATACACGTTCAGACAAAACGCTGGCCGCCGGGCAGGCCAGCACCTCCAAGGCATAAAAGGCTAGCTCTGGCCACGTGGAAAATTTGGAGACCCAGAAGTTGAATGGGGCCGAACCATCAGTCAGTACGTGGAGGGGTGTGCACAGGTACTGTTCCACCATGTTAGTGAAATGTTGCCTCCTGCTAACACGTTCCGTATCAGGTGGTGGTACACTTAGCTGTGGCGTGGTGACAAAACTTTTCCACATCTCTGCCATGCTAACCCTGCCCTCAGAGGAGCTGGCCGTGACACAGCTGCTTTGGCGACCTCTTGCTCCTCCTCTGCCTTTGCCTTGGGCTTCCACTTGTTCCCCTGTGACATTTGGGAATGCTCTCAGTAGCTCGTCTACCGCCGTGCGTTTGTACTCGCGCATCTTCCTATCACGCTCCAGTGTAGGAAGTAAGGTGGGCACATTGTCTTTGTACCGGGGATCCAGCAAGGTGGCAACCCAGTAGTCCGCACACGTTAAAATGTGGGCAACTCTGCTGTCGTTGCGCAGGCACTGCAGCATGTAGTCGCTCATGTGTGCCAGGCTGCCCAGAGGTAAGGACAAGCTGTCCTCTGTGGGAGGCGTATCGTCATCGTCCTGTGTTTCCCCCCAGCCACGCACCAGTGATGGGCCCGAGCTGCTTTGGGTGCCACCCCGCTCTGAACATGCTTCATCCTCATCCTCCTCCACCTCCTCCTCATCCTCGTCCTCCTCGTCCTCCAGTAGTGGGCCCTGTCAGGCCACATTTGTACCTGGCCTCTGGTGTTGCAAAAAACCTCCCTCTGAGTCACTCCATCATCGCCCTAAGTGTTTTCTCAAGGAGACATAGAAGTGGTATTGTAACGCTGATAACGGCGTCATCGCCACTGGCCATGTTGGTGGAGTACTCGAAACAGCGCAACAGGGCACACAGGTCTCGCATGGAGGCCCAGTCATTGGTGGTGAAGTGTGTCTGATCCGCAGTGCGACTGACCCGTGCGTGCTGCAGCTGAAACTCCACTATGGCCTGCTGCTGCTCGCACAGTCTGTCCAGCATATGCAAGGTGGAGTTCCACCTGGTGGGTACGTCGCATATGAGGCGGTGAGCGGGAAGGCCGAAGTTCCGCTGTAGCGCAGACAGGCGAGCAGCGGCAGGGTGTGAACGCCGGAAGCGCGAACAGACGGCCCGCACTTTATGCAGCAGCTCTGACATGTCGGGGTAGTTGCGAATGAACTTCTGCACCACCAAATTCAGCACATGCGCCAGGCAAGGGATGTGCGTCAAACCAGCTAGTCCCAGAGCTGCAACGAGATTTGGCCCATTATCGCACACCATCAGGCCGGGCTTGAGGCTCACCGGCAGCAACCACTCATCGGTCTGTTGTTCCATACCCCGCCACAACTCCTGTGCGGTGTGGGGCCTGTCCCCCAAACATATGTGTTTCAGAATGGCCTGCTGACGTTTACCCCGGGCTGTGCTGAAGTTGGTGGTGAAGGTGTGTGGCTGACTGGATGAGCAGGTGGAAGAAGAGGAGGAGGAAGCTGAGTAGGAGGAGGAGGAGACAGGAGGCAAAGAATGTTGCCCTGCGATCCTTGGCGGCGGAAGGACGTGCGCCAAACAGCTCTCCGCCTGGGGCCCAGCCGCCACTACATTTACCCAGTGTGCAGTTAGGGAGATATAGCGTCCCTGGCCGTGCTTACTGGTCCACGTATCTGTGGTTAGGTGGACCTTGCCACAGATGGCGTTGCGCAGTGCACACTTGATTTTATCGGACACTTGGTTGTGCAGGGAAGGCACGGCTCTCTTGGAGAAGTAGTGGCGGCTGGGAACAACATACTGTGGGACAGCAAGTGACATGAGCTGTTTGAAGCTGTGTGTGTCCACCAGCCTAAATGACAGCATTTCATAGGCCAGTAGTTTAGAAATGCTGGCATTCAGGGCCAGGGATCGAGGGTGGCTAGGTGGGAATTTACGCTTTCTCTCAAATGTTTGTGAGATGGAGAGCTGAACGCTGCCGTGTGACATGGTTGAGATGCTTGGTGACGCAGGTGGTGGTGTTGGTGGTACATCCCATGTTTGCTGGGCGGCAGGTGCCAACGTTCCTCCAGAGGCAGAGGAAGAGGCTGAGGCGGCAGCAGCAGCAGCAGAAGAGGCCGAGGCAGCAGCAGAAGAGGCCGAGGTGGCAGCAGAAGAAGGGGCAGCAGAGGGAGCCTGAGTGACTTCCTTGTTTTTAAGGTGTTTACTCCACTGCAGTTCATGCTTTGCATTCAGGTGCCTGGTCATGCAGGTTGTGCTAAGGTTCAGAACGTTAATGCCTCGCTTCAGGATCTGATGGCACAGCATGCAAACCACTCGGGTCTTGTCGTCAGCACATTGTTTGAAGAAGTGCCATGCCTGGGAACTCCTTGAAGCTGCCTTTGGGGTGCTCGGTCCCAGATGGCGGCGGTCAGTAGCAGGCGAAGTCTCTTGGCGGCGGGTGTTCTGATTTTGCCCACTGCTCCCTCTTTTGCTACGCTGTTGGCTCGGTCTCACCACTGCCTCTTCCTCCGAACTGTGAAAGTCAGTGGCACGACCTTCATTCCATGTGGGGTCTAGGACCTCATCGTCCCCTGCATCGTCTTCCACCCAGTCTTGACCCCTGACCTCCTGTTCAGTCTGCACACTGCAGAAAGACGCAGCAGTTGGCACCTGTGTTTCGTCATCATCAGAGACGTGCTGAGGTGGTATTCCCATGTCCTCATCATCAGGAAAAATAAGTGGTTGTGCGTTAGTGCATTCTATCTCTTCCACCCCTGGGGAAGGGCTAGGTGGATGCCCTTGGGAAACCCTGGCAGCAGAGTCTTCAAACAGCATAAGAGACTGCTGCATAACTTGAGGCTCAGACAGTTTCCCTGATATGCATGGGGGTGATGTGACAGACCGATGGGCTTGGTTTTCATGCGCCATCTGTGCGCTTTCTGCAGAAGACTGGGTGGGAGATAATGTGAACGTGCTGGATCCACTGTCGGCCACCCAATTGACTAATGCCTGCACCTGCTCAGGCCTTACCATCCTTAGAACGGCATTGGGCCCCACCAAATATCGCTGTAAATTCTGCTGGCTACTGGGACCTGAGGTAGTTGGTACACTAGGACGTGTGGCTGTGGCAGAACGGCCACGTCCTCTCCCAGCACCAGAGGGTCCACTAACACCACCACGACCATGTCCACGTCCGCGTCCCTTATTAGATGTTTTCCTCATTGTTCCCGTTCACAACAATTTTGAGAATGGCAAATTTGGGAATGCTTTTTCAACCCAGAACAAAAAGTCTGCTTTTACGGTCACTACAAATAACTTGACCAGCTAAAACTGTGCAGATTTGGTTGAATAGAGATGTGAGACCTGTTTTTTTTTGCGCTGTGCGACAGTTATAGGTTTAATCACAGAATGACACTTCTATCAGCACGCTAGCGTGTGTCTTAGGTTTTTCTGAATCACACTATCAATACCTTCAATGTAAGATTTTCTTTTTGGGATAGATTTCAAGTAGGCCTCAAATACCACAAACTAGTTATTTTCAGAATGGCAAATTTGGGAATGCTTTTTCAACCCAGAACAAAAAGTCTGCTTTTACGGTCACTACAAATAACTTGACCAGCTAAAACTGTGCAGATTTGGTTGAATAGAGATGTGAGACCTGTTTTTTTTTTGCGCTGTGTGACAGTTATAGGTTTAATCACAGAATGACACTTCTATCAGCACGCTAGCGTGTGTCTTAGGTTTTTCTGAATCACACTATCAATACCTTCAATGTAAGATTTTCTTTTTGGGATAGATTTCAAGTAGGCCTCAAATACCACAAACTAGTAATTTTGAGAATGGCAAATTTGGAAATGCTATTTCAACCCAGAACAAAAAGTCTGCTTTTACGGTCACTACAAATAACTTGACCAACTAAAACTGTGCAGATTTGGTATAATAGAAATGTCAGGTCTATTTTTTAGGCTCTGGGTGACAGGCTCAACTTGCCCCTGATGTAATATATGGCCAAAAAATAACCACGCTGTTGATGGTTAAATGCACTTGGGTGACACAGGCTCAGCCTGCAGCTGATGTAGGATATAGCTCAAAATAACCACACTATCGATGGTTAAATACACTTGGTGATAGCTCGTGCTGGCGCACCACAAGTCACAAAATGGCCACCGATCACCCCAGAAAAAAAGTGATCTAAAAACGCTCTGGGCAGCCTCAAAAAAGTGAGCAAGTCAATAATAGCACTTCAATGATCCACAGCTGCAGATCGATTACAGAATGAAGTCTTTTGGAGGAGTTAATCTGCCTAATCTCGCCCTACCGTCGCAGCTGCAACCTCTCCCTATACTGATCATAGCAGAGTGACGTGCGGCGCTACGTGACTCCAGCTTAAATAGAGGCTGGGTCACATGGTGCACTGGCCAATCACAGCCATGCCAATAGTAGGCATGGCTGTGATGGCCTCTTGGGCCAAGTAGTATGACGCTTGTTGATTGGCTGCTTTGCAGCCTTTCAAAAAGCGCCAAGAAAGCGCCGAACACCGAACCCGAACCCGGACTTTTACGAAAATGTTCGGGTTCGGGTCCGTGTCACGGACACCCCAAAACTATACAGTTCGGGTTCGCTCATCCCTAGTCAAGAGGCCTGTTTTTTCTCGACACGTGGAATTCCCAGTCAGAGACTTATGGCATAACCTTTGGGTATATTATATGGGGGAGAGTTATCAAACTGGTGTAAAATAGAACTGGCTTAGTTGCCCATAGCAACCAATCAGATTCCACCTTTTATTTTCCATAGCTCCTTCTGAAAATGAAAGGTGTAATCTGATTGGCTCCTAGGGGAAGCTAAGCTAGTTCTACTTTACACCAGTTTGATAGATCTCTTTCTATGTGTCTAAAATAAGAAAACTCCTTAAAAGGCTATGTACAACTTTAAGGGCATTTTTTCAATTTGAGCTAAAAATATTTTTTTCAATTGGTCTTTATTAAAGATTTGAGCCCTTTTCCCTGCATAGGGCTGAGTTTCTTTACTGGCAGGATCTAGATTTTTTCTCTGCTCTGTCAGGCAGCTCAGCTAAGAGGCTCCTAATCTCTGACCTTACATTATAGCTCAATTCTTATCTTAGGCTACTTTCACACTGGCGTTTCTGGGTCCGCTTGTGAGATCCGTTTCATGGCTCTCACAAGCGGCCCAAAACTGATCAGTTTTGCCCCAATGCATTCTGAGTGGATAAGGATCCATTCAGAATGCATCAGTTTGCCTCCGTTCAGCCTCCATTCCGCTCTGGAGGCGGACACCAAAACGCTGCTTGCAGAGTTTTGATGTCCGCCTGACGATGCGGAGCCAAACGGATCCGTCCTGACTTACAATGTAAGTCAATGGGGACGGATCCGTTTTTAACAGACACAATATGGTGCAATTGAAAACAGATCCGCCTTCCATTGACTTTCAGTGTAAGTCAAAACTGATCCGTTTGCATTATCATGAACAAAAAATAAAATAATTTTTTTTTGTTCATGGTAATGCAAACGGTTCCGTTCTGAACGGATACACGCGTTAGCATTATAGGTGCGGATCCGTCTGTGCAGATACCAGACGGATCCGCACCTAACGCAGGTGTGAAAGTAGCCTTACTGATAAGATTGAGGCTGAAATTAGCATTTATGATTTTTAAGTAATTTTGAGCTAAGGTTTATTAGATGACCGGCACAGAGTCAAAGAAAAAAATGTGGGTTCAAGCAGTTAGAAAAACCTAACTCTTTGTGACAGAATGGCTCAATATCTTTTAATAAAGACCAATTGAAAAAAATGATTCTTAGCCCAAAATGAGTAAAATGCAATCATAAAAAATAGCCTTTAAGGTTAGGTAGCTAATGGAAGCAGGATTGGATCCTGTCCTGGTACACAATTCTGCACTGTAATTCCCAAAGCCTCTAATAAAGATAGTCACGTGTGACAACCTCTGTGACAACCTTTTGTCCTCTTTAGCTTCTAGAATGGGGGTCAGGGGAATGAATCATTTCCATTATTGACAGACCAGGCCATCTGTACTTAGTAAAGGATCTACCAATTATTTTTGATATTTCACTTTATTACTCTGTTGTGTTGTTCCCGTGGTTGTTATTTTGGTGAAGCAGATTTTTCCTATAGTGGTTCTCCTGAGTAATGTCAAACATCAGACTTGGCCTCCATATCTAGATAAATATTGTCCCCAGTCTACAAGATGGACAATAGTAACTGTATGTTCAAGATGTGCAGCTCTACAAGTGTGAATAAAACCCTTCCTATCTTCATGGATGATATATCTGTTCTGTAGGTTGTAGGGCTGTAGATTTGTGGTTGTAGTAGTGTGTACTGTACGGCATCTGAGCAGGTATGTACAGTTGGTGCTACCACTAGAGATGAACAAAGTTTTGTAAAATTCGATTTGGCTGCTTTGCTGAATTTTACAAAAAAATTTGCTTTGTGACAAATTACTTTATCATGAGATGCATTTTTTTGTGAGTAGTGAGTGCAATGACAGAAAGCTGCAATAGTGGCGCTCACCATCATTGTACCCCTCAGATGTCATGTTTATACAAGATCACGGCATCTGAGAGTAAAAACTGAGTAAAATTAACAGAAGAAAAAAATGTAATCATACTTACCGCCTCCATTTGCTTGCGACGGGCTGGCCGCTGCCAACTTGCGTGAAGATCTGGCACAAAATCTCGTGCGACCCAAGATGACGCCGTCATACCGTCCGGCGTGGTGACATCATACGTCACCAAGCACGAGAATTCAGTCAAGATCTATAATCAAGATGGCGGCGGCTGGCCCATCACGAGCAAACAGAGGAGGTAAGTATGATTTTTTGTTTGTTTTTTTACACTATTTCAGGTTAAATCGATTCACTAGCACGAAGCACGGGGAAATCGGGCTTTGCGGTGAATCGAATATATGCTGAAATTCGGATCTAATTCCACTTCAGTGGATTCGATGCTCAACTCTAGCTACTCCATACATCATCCTATTAACAAATGAAGGTCTTTCTTTTCTTTAGTTTTTTGATTGACTTCAGACTGGGGATTACTTTATGTTTTGCCTTCCAAGTTCCAGGTAATTGAGCCCTACCATATTGAATATATTGCATTGCTAATTTTTTTTTACATTTGTGAATTCAGGTTAAATCACAGGACCTTCTGAATGAACCAAAGAAAAAATATTATGTATCTGTCCAAGTGATTTCATCACAGTGTAACTTGGAGAAAGTAGTTCTTGTGTCTTTTCATAGCGGATACATCGTCATTCAGACGGACAAAACTATTTACACGCCAGGATCTAAAGGTAACAAATACTTACTGTACTTTTTGTATATACCAGGGCCCTGGGGAATAAGGGTCATCAATCCTCACCACTCATGGTAAAGTTTTCTCTTCCAGTGTGATGATAATGGTGTTATGCATCTGCCACTAGGGGGGACTTACTGCACTAACTTATACAGTTCTCAGTGAACTAAATACATGGAGGGGGGATTTATCATAGACCAGCAATTAACCGTGGTCTATGATCTCTCCTGTGCTGCTGATTGATGTGTTGAATCTATTACGAGGCATACACCTCTTCATCTCCGGCAGTCCATGCTCCTAAACTGAAATCTGCACCACCCAGGGGCGTAAACTGACATAAAAGAACACAAATGTTCTGGGCCCTCTGGCAACCCATTCACCACCCTTGTCATGCCCCCATTTTGGGAAAGTGGCAAGGGAGGAGGAGAAACAGCACTTGTGCAAAAAATTTTGCACAAGTGGCGATAAAAGGGTCACAAGCACAGTGTTTGTGACTTTTTTCCACCAGAAAACTGGTGTGGCAGAGTGAAACCTCTTTAAACCAAAGAAGTGTGAAATGCCACATTAATAATTAAGAGCTGAGAACTGAGGGACATGGGTTATAATTAAAGGGGTTCTCCAGGAAATAAGAAAATTAAAATATGTAAATATTACTTTATTATAAATATATTCTCAATTATCTTTCATTATTTATAATGGCTCACTTTGTCTAGGGAGCAATCATCACGGGAAATATAATGACCGCCATCCTATTAGTGCACACAAAACCTGTCCCATTCACACAGCAGGACAAGTAACTTCAGAGCAGTGAGCTAAAGAGCTACCTGATCCTCCTCTCTGCTCTGCTTGTCAGGGATTATGATCCTGAATACAGCTGATAGGATCTTCAGCTGAATCTCTGTAGGAATGGAGTCCATGAGGAGACATGAAGTACAGAGAGGAGGTGGAGATGTGGATAATGAGCAGCAGCTCTTGTATGCAGTCTCCATTACCACAGTCTGTCCTTTTTGTACTTCATGTTTCCTCATGAACTCAATTCCCAGTTGAAATTTTTATCATCTGTATTCAGGATTATAACCTGTGACAATCAGAGCAGAGAGGAGGAGGATAAGCCAGCTCTTTGGCTCAGAGTTCAGAAGTGACTTGTCCTGTGTGATTAGGACAGGTTTTGTGTGTACTAATAGGATGGCAGCCATTTTGTTTCCCCTGATTATTGCTCCCCAGACAAAACAAGCCATTATAACTAATGAAAGGTATTTTGGAAATATATTTATAATAAAGTAATATTAAGGTATTTTCATATATATATATTTTCATTCCTGGAGAACCCCTTTAAGGATATAAGTAGTTGGAAATAAAGATGATTTGCAGCATTAATTTCCATGTAGCACATTTCTTAAAGTAATAGTTTACCTTGTGTCTCTTTAGCTCTCTACCGTATTTACCCAATGAACTACAAGATGCAGCCAAAAAAAGAGACAGTAATGTATGAGATTACGGTGAGAATTTTCATTAATCTTCAGTTGTTTCCTACTAAATGCAGAAAATAAACAGAAAAAAAAATTATACTGGGGAGGGATAAAAATTTCCAATGAGGTGGAATTAACACAAAATAAACACAATCTGCAAGAGATATATGGGTTTTATTTTGACAGCGTTCCCTATGCAGTTAAAACTGACCTGTTACTTTAATTCTCCTGATCAGTACGAATACAATGATACCACATAGTTTTTTTTGCTTTTAGGTGTATGGAGCTGAGTGAGGGCTAATTTTTTGCAGGGAGATATGTACATTTTTAAATATCTTTTACAGTGTGTATGACTTTTTGATCACTTTTTCATAATTTGTTTGTGGAAGTTAACGCAACAAAAAATTGGCAAATCAGCCATTTTTTTTTTTTTTTTCTGTTTCACTGTTTGCCATATGGTATAAATATTTTCACACACAGCGATGCCCATGATATTTACTTTTTACATTTCGTGTGTATTTTTATTTTAATTTTGTGGAAAAGCGGTGCTTTGAATTTTTATATATTTTTTATCTTTTTTATATTTTTAAAAACTTTTTTCTATTTTTTTTACACTTTTTAATAGTTTCCCTAGGAAACTATAAAAGCAATCATTAGATTGTTTCGGTCACAGACTCCAATGCTTTAGCTTTGGAGTCTATGAGAATTACCCTAAGTTCCGATAGAGCCCATCCATAGGCAAGCTCTCCATGGGAGCTATTGGGCAGCAGCCTCATGTCACTCGGGAGGACCAAGGCTGCCACACACTACGTCCAACTCCCCTGTTCCTCGCTAGGGTGAGCAGCTGCATGGCTTTAAGCACGTGGTCCCAGTTTTTATCCTCAGAGATACTGTGGCAACATTTGACAACGGCCTCCAAGGGGTTAAATGTATGTGATTGGCATTAGCTTTGATTGCATACATTAGCCCTGGGTACCTGCTGCTTAAAACAGTAGGCACCTGACTGCTATGGTGATTAGTACAAAAGTAAGTTACAAAGGAATGGCGTAAAAAACAGTAAAGCCCCTGACTGGAGCTTAACTCAGAAGATAACTAAATAACCTATAGAAAGACACTGAGAACTACTAAGCTAAAAAGTATTATTTTATTGAGTATATAGTTAAAAGCATATACAAAGAGATGACAGACAAATGCAAAAAGTGCAGTACAAACCTGGGAGAGTTTATCAAGTACAACAGTGTGATAAGGTAAGTGACCTAAATGTAAGTGCCTGTAAGTAAAGAAGCTACTATATAAAATATACATTGAAAAGAGTATCCACTCTTGGTAAGAGTGCAAGTAATGGCATCAAGTATAAAGTGCAAGTGCATGCTATATATTATAAGCAAAAAAAGAGAAGTAGCAACACTCCAATGTGGATCTCTTGAATGTATAAGTATATCTATTCAGCCAGATGCAGCAAACAGTAAAGTGCATGTGCAAGCTGCAGGAAGTAATGAGCAAGAAACATAACCAAGGTTGGTTCAAGAGGCAAAGAACCGCAGCAAGTAACATCAAACATGCGGTCCAAAAAGGCAAGGTCACATACCGTGTATAAGAGGTAACAAATCCACAGGAAGACTGCACACCCCGACGCGCGTTTCGATTTAAAACCTTCCTCTGGAGGTAGAGGTACCCCCAGAGGAAGGTTTCAAATCGAAACGCGCGTCGGGGTGTGCAGTCTTCCTGTGGATTTGTTACCTCTTATACACGGTATGTGACCTTGCCTTTTTGGACCGCATGTTTGATGTTACTTGCTGCGGTTCTTTGCCTCTTGAACCAACCTTGGTTATGTTTCTTGCTCATTACTTCCTGCAGCTTGCACATGCACTTTACTGTTTGCTGCATCTGGCTGAATAGATATACTTATACATTCAAGAGATCCACATTGGAGTGTTGCTACTTCTCTTTTTTGCTTATAATACAGCGGGATGCGAAAGTTTGGGCAACCTTGTTAATCGTCATGATTTTCCTGTATAAATCGTTGGTTGTTACGATAAAAAATGTCAGTTAAATATATCATATAGGAAACACACACAGTGATATTTGAGAAGTGAAATGAAGTTTATTGGATTTACAGAAAGTGTGCTATAATTGTTTAAACAAAATTAGGCAGGTGCATGCATTTGGGCACCACAAAAAAGAAATGAAATCAATATTTAGTAGATCCTCCTTTTGCAGAAATTACAGCCTTCTAAACGCTTCCTGTAGGTTCCAATGAGAGTCTGGATTCTGGTTGAAGGTATTTTGGACCATTCCTCTTTACAAAACATCTTTAGTTCATTCAGGTTTGATGGCTTCCGAGCATGGACAGCTCTCTTTAAGTCACACCACAGATTTTCAATTATATTCAGGTCTGGGGACTGAGATGGCCATTCCAGAACGTTGTACTTGTTCCTCTGCATAAATGCCTTAGTGGATTTTAAACAGTGCTTAGGGTCGTTGTCTTGTTGAAAGATCCAGCCCCGGCGCAGCTTCAGCTTTGTCACTGATTCCTGGACATTGGTCTCCAGAATCTGCTGATACTGAGTGAAATCCATGCATCCCTCAACTTTGACAAAATTCCCAGTCCCTGCACTGGCCACACAGCCCCACAGCATGATGGAACCACCACCATAGTTTACTGTAGGTAGCAGGTGTTTTTCTTGGAATGCTGTGTTCTTTTTCCTCCATGCATAACGCCCCTTGTTATGGCCAAATAACTCAATTTTAGTTTCATCAGTCCACAGCACCTTATTCCAAAATGAAGCTGGCTTGTCCAAATGTGCTTTAGCCCACCTCAAGCGGCACTTTTTGTGCTGTGGGCGGAGAAAAGGCTCCTCTGCATCACTCTCGCATACAGCATCTCCTTGTGTAAAGTGCGCCGAATGGTTGAACGATGCACAGTGACTCCATCTGCAGCCAGATGATGTTGTAGGTCTTTGGTGCTGGTCTGTGGGTTGACTCTGACTGTTCTCACTATTCGTCGCTTCTGTCTATCCGAGATTTTTCTTGGTCTGCTACTTCGAGCCTTAACTTGAACTGAGCCTGTGGTCTTCCATTTCCTCAATATGTTCCTAACTGTGGAAACAGACGGCTGAAATCTCTGAGACAGCTTTCTGTATCCTTCCCCTAAACCATGATGGTGAACAATCTTTGTCTTCATGTCATTTGAGAGTTGTTTTGAGACCCCCATGTTGCTACCCTTCAGAGAAAATTAAAAGAGGAGGGAAACTTACAATTGACCCCCTTAAATACTCTTTCTCCTAATTGGATTCACCTGTGTATGTAGGTCAGGGGTCACTGAGCTTACCAAGCCAATTGGAGTTCCAATAATTAGTTCTAAAGGTTTTGGAATCAATAAAATGACAACAGTGCCCAAATTTATGCACCTGCCTAATTTTGTTTAAACAATTATAGCACACTTTCTGCAAATCCAATAAACTTCATTTCACTTCTCAAATATCACTGTGTGTGTCTCCTATATGATATATTTAACTGACATTTTTTATCGTAACAACCAACGATTTATACAGGAAAATCATGACGATTAACAAGGTTGCCCAAACTTTCTCATCCCACTGTATATAGCATGCACTTGCACTTTATATTTGATGCCGTTACTTGCACTCTTACCAACAGTGGATACTCTTTTCAATGTATATTTTATATAGTAGCTTCTTTACTTACAGGCGCTTACATTTAGGTCACTTACCTTATCACACTGTTGTACTTGATAAACTCTCCCAGGATTGTACTGCTATGGTGCCTGCTGCACTCGTGAGGGGGTGCCATATTTAAAATCCCAACCACCAACATTTGTAAGGCGGTTGGGAACAGGTCGCAGAAGAAGGAGAAGTCACCTTCCGCACCTGCTCCTAACTATTTTGTATCTGGCTGTCAGACAGCTGGTTGCAGCAGAAGCCTCCCCTCTCTGCCCTGTCTGTAGTAGGACAAAAAAAAAAAATTCTTGTTTACTTTTCTAGATTTAGTGTTCCTTTAATCTAAGTGATGTCAAAAACATGTAGAGGTGCTTTCTTTAAGGTTTTTTTTTAAAATCTTTTTCAGAACCCATATGGGATGATTACAGCACAAGGGAATTGGTTCCCTGATAAATTTGGCATCATCTCTAAGAATTATGAATTGTCTGACCTAGCAATGTAAGGACAACCAATACACTTGTTAAATGATTTTATCTTTCTGAGTAGTATACAGTTTGTTTATTTGATTTACTTTGATGAAAAGCATCTTGCCTTGACCATACAATCCCCATTCCCTTTTATTTTTCTGCTATGCAGACATTTTTATATTTTTCATATAGATTTTGGTGAATGGAGGTCAAGATGTCATGTACATGTTTATTCGAGCATGATAAAGGGTTTTCTAGGGAGCATTGCTCATCTCCACCCATCTCTTTCTGCTGCCATTAAATGCTGCTCTGGCCTCCTCAGTGTTATGGCAGTGGGTATGGAATCATTGTGTCATCCAACAGATTCGGCTTAGGTTTCCCTGGTTTTCAGCCTTTAACCCCTATACAGGCATCTGGACTTCCCTGCAGAGAACACAGCATGTCACTACCTCCTGGAACAGTCTCTGCGTCGTTGGCTGCTGACCCACGTGGGTCAAAAAACAATGGCTCATAGCAAAACTCATAATCAGCAACAGGCTGAGGTCAGGGCAGGCAGAGTACATACAAATGTGAGAAATAGTACGAAGCTCAAGGCAGGCATCTTAGGGTCAGCATGGTAGTCAGACACAGGTCAGGGTAGACAGCAGAGGGTCAAATTCCAGGAAATGAGCCAAAGGTCGGTACCTGGGCAGACAAGCTCAAGTAGAGCACCTTCACAGGCTCTAGCAGGCTAATATACCTATTGCTCAGGTATCTTCCCATAGGGGAAGGTGCCTTAAATACCCACAAGTGGCCAGCCATAGGCAGGGAGTTAAAATCAGGGTGCGTGTGAGTACTAGAACCAGAAAGCATGCACACACTATTGCTAGGAAGGAGAGTTTTCCAGCAAGAAGCAAGCTGAAACCTGCCAGTAAGAGGCACATGAGACTCCAGCGACCAGGGTGAGTGGGTCGGTGCTCACACCCACCATGGTGAGCGGGATGATGGCGGGCACTGACCACTGTCATTACACCGTGCTTTACATTTTCTATGCCTGCTAGGCACACTCGAAATTCCTGGAAAGGCTGATGAGCCAATCAATGGACTTATTGATGTTCCCATTAGCCATTTTCTGCTTGTTGAAGCAGGACAGGTACTTGACTTTGAACAACCATAAGAGTCAGTTGAAATGAATATTTCCACAACAGTTCTCAGCATCATAAAAGCTGACAGTGGGGGCCAGTAGTGAAACAACTGCAAACAAAAATCAGTATACTTGATGCATGAGAAGAATTAGCGACATTGCATCTTTAACTATGCAATAAATACACAAAGTAGTAGAAAATGTTAGGATGAGGGTCATACCAAAACTCAAGATGGACAGCAATTGGGATGATCAACAATCTCTAGCCACAGTGAATTTGGAAGATTTGGAAATTTCACTATTCAAGAATAAATTTTTTCACTGTTTCGCTGTGAAATATTACTGCTACGGTACATTTCCTTTCCATTTTTTTCCTTCATGTGTTTCTTCAAGTCTAAATGCTGATATAGTTTCCTTTCCTTGCAGGCTTGGCACTTGGACCATCACAGCACATTATGACAACTCCCAAGAAGAATTCTCTGCAAAATTTGATGTGAAAGAATATGGTAAGAAGATTTCTTTTGACAACTGGATGATTACTAATACCGCTAGAGCTCCCACAGGGGTAGACATCCAGGTTTTCCATGGTCCAGGTTAGCAAGTATGCCCAGATTTGACGTTACATGGATCTTAATATACAAACCGGATTCCAAAAAAGTTGGGACACTATACAAATCGTGAATAAAAACTGAATGCAATGATGTGGAGGTGCCAACTTCTAATATTTTATTCAGAATAGAACATAAATCATGGAACAAAAGTTTAAACTGAGAAAATGTACCATTTTAAGCATCTCCCCTTCTTCTTACAACACTCAACAGACGTCTGGGGACCGAGGAGACCAGTTTCTCAAGTTTAGAAATAGGAATGCTCTCCCATTCTTGTCTAATACAGGCCTCTAACTGTTCAATCGTCTTGGGCCTTCTTTGTTGCACCTTCCTCTTTATGATGCGCCAAATGTTCTCTATAGGTGAAAGTTCTGGAATGCAGACTGGCCATTTCAGTACCCGGATCCTTCTCCTACGCAGCCATGATGTTGTGATTGATGCAGAATGTGGTCTGGCATTATCTTGTTGAAAAAGGAAGGGTCTTCCCTGAAAGAGATGACGTCTGGATGGGAGCATATGTTGTTCTAGAACCTGAATATATTTTTCTGCATTGATGGTGCCTTTCCAGACATGCAAGCTGCCCATGCCACACGCACTCATGCAACCCCATACCATCAGAGATGCAGGCTTCTGAACTGAGCGTTGATAACAACTTGGGTTGTCCTTGTCCTCTTTGGTCCGGATGACATGGCGTCCCAGATTTCCAAAAAGAACTTCGAATCGTGACTCGTCTGACCACAGAACAGTCTTCCATTTTGCCACACTCCATTTTAAATGATCCCTGGCCCAGTGAAAACGCCTGAGCTTGTGGATCTTGCTTAGAAATGGCTTCTTCTTTGCACTGTAGAGTTTCAGCTGGCAACGGCGGATGGCCCGGTGGATTGTGTTCACTGACAATGGTTTCTGGAAGTATTCCTGAGCCCATTCTGTGATTTCCTTTACAGTAGCATTCCTGTTTGTGGTGCAGTGTCGTTTAAGGGCCCAGAGATCACGGGCATCCAGTATGGTTTTACGGCCTTGACCCTTACGCACAGAGAATGTTCCAGATTCTCTGAATCTTCGGGTGATGTTATGCACAGTTGATGATGATAGATGCAAAGTCTTCGCAATTTTTCGCTGGGTAACACCTTTCTGATATTGCTCCACTATCTTTCTGCGCAACATTGTGGGAATTGGTGATCCTCTACCCATCTTGGCTTCTGAGAGACACTGCCACTCTGAGAAGCTCTTTTTATACCCAATCATGTTGCCAATTGACCTAATTAGTGTTAATTGGTCTTCCAGCTCTTCGTTATGCTCAAATTTACTTTTTCCAGCCTCTTATTGCTACTTGTCCCAACTTTTTGGGGATTTGTTGACACCGTGAAATTTTGAATCAACGTATTTTTCCTTTAAAATGATACATTTACTCGGATTAAACGTTTGACCTGTCATCTACGTTCTATTACAAATAAAATATTGACATTTGCCATCTCCACATCATTGCATTCAGTTTTTATTCACAATTTGTTTAGTGTCCCAACTTTTTTGGAATCCGGTTTGTATATTGTCAAAAATAGGCAACCTTGGTCTTCATTAATTTACAAACAATGGAGATCACAGTAGTGATTATATTGCTACCTGAGTTTCCAGGTCCATGTTGTCTTTTTGGGGAGGTGGAATGATGATGGGACTCATTTATTTAGGCCTCATGCACACGACCATATTTTTATGCGGTCCGCAAAACGGGGTTCCGTTTTCCCGTGATCCGTGACCGTTTTTTCGTCCGTGGGTCTTCCTTGATTTTTGGAGGATCCACGGACATGAAAAAAAAGTCGTTTTGGTGTCCGCCTGGCCGTGCGGAGCCAAACGGATCCGTCCTGAATTACAATGCAAGTCAATGGGGACGGATCCGTTTGACGTTGACACAATATGGTGCCATTTCAAACGGATCCGTCCCCATTGACTTTCAATGTAAAGTCTGGAGTCCCTTTTATACCATCGGATCGGAGTTTTCTCCAATCCGATGGTATATTTTAACTTGAAGCGTCCCCATCACCATGGGAACGCCTCTATGTTAGAATATACTGTCGGATATGAGTTAGATCGTGAAACCTCATTTCCGACAGTATATTCTAACACAGAGGCGTTCCCATGGTGATGGGGACGCTTCTAGTTAGAATATACTACAAACTGTGTACATGACTGCCCCCTGCTGCCTAGCAGCATCCGATCTCTTACAGGGGGCCATGATCAGCACAATTAACCCCTCAGGTGCCGCACCTGAAGGGGTTAATTGTACTATCATATCCCCCTGTAAGAGATCAGGGCTGCCAGGCAGCAGGGGGCAGCCCCCCCCCCCTCCCCAGTTTGAATATCATTGGTGGCCAGTGCGGCCCCCCCCCCCCCTTCCTCCCTCTATTGTAATAATTAGTTAGTGGCACAGTGTGCCCCCCCGCCCCCCCCCCTTCCTCCCTCTATTGTAATAATTCGTTGGTGGCACAGTGTGCGCCCCCCCCCTTCCTCCCTCTATTGTAATAAATTGTTGGTGGCACAGTGTGCGCCCCCCATTGGCCCCCCTCCCTCTATAGCATTAACAACATTGGTGGCCAGTGTGGCCACCAACCTATTATTACAATAGAGGGGGGGGGGCCGCACTGGCCACCAATGATATTCAAACTGGGGAGGGGGGGGAGGGTCTGCCCCCTGCTGCCTGGCAGCCCTGATCTCTTACAGGGGGCCGTGATCAGCACAATTAACCCCTTCAGGTGCCGCACCTGAAGGGATTAATTGTGCTGATCACGGCCCCCTGTAAGAGATCGGGTGCTGCCAGGCAGCAGGGGGCAGTCTTGTACACAGTTTGTAGTGTATTCTAACTAGAAGCGTCCCCATCACCATGGGAACGCTTCTGTGTTAGAATATACTGTCGGTTCTGAGTTTTCACGAAGTGAAAACTCAGCTTTGAAAAAGCTTTTATGCAGACGGATCTTCGGATCCGTCTGTATAAAAACTAACCTACGGCCACGGATCACGGACACGGATGCCAATCTTGTGTGCATCCGTGTTCTTTCACGGACCCATTGACTTGAATGGGTCCGTGAACCGTTGGCCGTGAAAAAAATAGGACAGGTCATATTTTTTTCACAGCCAGGAAACACGGATCACGGATGCGGCTGCAAAACGGTGCATTTTCCGATTTTTCCACGGACCCATTGAAAGTCAATGGGTCCGCGAAAAAAAACGGAAAACGGCACAACGGCCACGGGTGCACACAACGGTCGTGTGTATGAGGCCTTATACTGATCCTTTTTTTCCCCAGTATTACCAAATTTTGAAGTTACCATAACAGCGGAGAAAAAATTCATGCACCTAGATGATAAAAGTTTTTCAGTAACAATTACAAGTCAGTAAGTAACTGTATAATCATAAAGGCCAAAATTATGGATTGGAGAACTAGGACGATGTATGTTATGGTATATTGTGAGTCAAAAACCGTAGTGAAGCCTATAATGGAAAGATCTGCATCTCTTCTGTGTTTTTGACCCGCATCTAGTTTTGGCTCACACTAACTTATGGAAATAACTGATCAAATAACTGAAGTGAGAACTCAGCCTTATCACTTCTATTCATCTTTAAAGGTATTAACACTTAGAACATTAATAACATCTCTATAAGATATGCCTTAAATATCTGGTTGATTTGGGTCCTACCTCTCGTGTTGAGCACCTATCTGAGTCGCTTAACTATCAGAGACCACATTCTGACAGACAATGAGTAGTGGCTGCACATGCGGTTGGCTCTCATTAGTCACTTCTTTGGTACTTACAGAAACAGCCCTTTTCCACAAGGGTGTAGGTCCCAGATCTATCAGACATTTAAATCATATTCCGATGATATGCCATGTATGTCCTCGGTGGGAATACTCTCTTGAAGTTTTTTAAGGTGGAAAGTCAACTTTATGTTGGAAGCTTATATAATGGCACTAAGATTCAGGATACAGAATGACTTAGGGAAGAGACAAGGAAAATGTTAATGAGGAAAATTAATATATGTGATGAGAATAAGGACTAACATATATATATATATTTCTGGTAAAGAATGGCCATAAATCCCTATAGAAGACAACAAAGCTCTTGCCTATTGGAGAACATGGTGGTAATGACTTCTCCATAGACGTCAATGCTGCCTGCTAAAGCAGATGTCAAAATGGCTTGGATAAACCATCTCAAGGACAGTGCACATTTTCAAGGCAGAGGTCTTATGAGGTGTTAAATAGATCTTATGATGGGATTGGGTAAAAGGGAAAAATGATAATGAATTTGTGTTTTCTCCTTGAGTTTTAGGAAAAGGAAGAAAAGGAGGAGAATAGGAGAAGAATCTAAGAATAAAAGTGGTATTGAATGCCATTGGAGTTTTTAGGCTCTCCTAGCCCAAATGTTTAGACATAACACAGCAGGGAAACCAGAAAAAGCATTGAAGGACTCTAACAAAGATATGACTAGAACAGGAGGTGGTGTGTGAGTGGGAGGCTGTTTTGTTGCTATGAAGAGACAAATCTGTGATGCCAAGGGATGAGAGAATTATTAACAAGAAGGAGTGGTCGATCAGACAGGGAAGGTTTATGGGGAGGAGCACAGACCAATAGTGTGAGACTTTGGCAGTTAACAGATCAATACTGCCTTTGGTTAAAGGAGTTCTCCTCAGGATAGGTTATCAATATCAAATCATTGGGGGGTCTGACATCCGGGACCTGAGCTGATCAGCTGTATGAAAACGCTCTGTGAGCACTTAGGCCTCTTCCTAAGCCACATCACATTCATTGATCACATGAGCTAGGCGCAGCTTAGCCTCATTCATGTGAATGGGGATGAGCTGCAATACCAAGCACAGCCACTATAACATGGATAGTGCTTGACAAGCTGTGTGAAAGTCATGGAGCTCACCAGAGCTCTGGTGAGCACCACGGGTTCCTCAAACAGCTGACTTGCAGGGATGCCAAGAGGTGTCTACAGATGTCATGGCTTATTAAATGCCAAATTGTGGCGAGCCATACATATCCAATGTGATTTGATGTGGAAGCAAAAGATTTGTCTAATTGACCACTGGAAACTCACTTCTATTGACCCAATATTTCTCCAATGCTTAGGTACATTTATAAGAAACCAGTTAACGGTCAAGCCTTTGTTATCTTTGGCCTAAAGAAGGACAATCAAAAGAGAGGTATCACAGACTCACTTAGAACAATTCAGGTACTGTAAAATAGTTTATTAAAAACTCTTATATTGAATGAATGAAAGGATTTTAGGGTGTAGGCATTCAAACTTCAGAAAGTGTAATATGAATAACTAACTTGATTAGACCCAACCTTTTGTACCTTGGGAACCACATTCAACTTTAAATGATGTTCGAGATGCAGAGTAAAATCGAAAATGTAGGAAAGGCATATTAAATGTGGAGAAACAAGACATCATCAGTAGACTTGACTATTGTTATACCATTCAAATTGGCATAGTTAAGACATATCTGCAATAAATGAAATTGCCAATACCTGGTATAATAATTCAGGTCATATTTACCTGTTGATTATGGACCAGTGACCTAAGAAATGCAAAAAATGACCATAAAACTTCTGTGGTTAATTGTAAAAAAAATCTGAAGAAAGTTTAGCTGGATGGAAAGTGTTCTTAGAGGGATATTAAAAAGGGAAAAGATGATAAATTGGAGCAAGGGGAAGTGTAGATAAAGGGATCAAACACGTATTAAGGGTGTGGGATTCATATAGGTTACTTGATTGTTGATGGCTAGAATGAGTCAGTATAACTGATGGAGAGGCAAGCTGACCAGACCTTAAGTCGTAGTATGATGACTTTTCTATCATATCAGTCTGTCAGACTCAGTGGTGTTTGATGGTGGTTGTAGTTATTAACTGTGATTAGAATGGCCACCACAAATTTAGTCTAAAGAAATTATTTTGGTGCTACCTGGACCTGGAAAGTCAGGTAGCAATCCATCCAAAAGATCAACTCTAAGAAAAACTACCGCTTTATGAAGATCAGTTTTTATATGATAAATTATATTATTTGCATTTCGGCCTCTTTCTTGAGAACCCAATCATCCAGGTCCTACCAAGTGCTATCCATATTTTGGATGGTCGTTTTCATGAGGTTAGGGTAGAATGGGTTCAGAAAGAGGGGTCCAGAAAGCCAGAGCCTCAATTTTAAACACCAGGCTCATATAGTTGAGGAAAGTCTTTTCTTGACCGAAACTTTCTTTACATGATATGAGCTTCTTCTGATATTGCTTGATCGTTATATCTGGATCTTACTGATTTTTAATGTATTAATAAAATTGCAATGTATAATACAGCGAGTGCCATGGTGTTACCTTCTGTTGGATTGGGCATTTGCCCTACACTGGCACCATGCTTGGAAAATGGAGTGTAGGTGTCAGTTACGGTAATCTGTTGGGTTAAGAAAAATGTCATAGACAGGGAGATAAGTAGGTGGGAAAACCACAACATTCAGGTGAAGCATGCAAACATGTTAATCTACTTGACAGTGTTTATGCCTTTATGCCTATATCTAGAGATGAGCTTTTGCGGTAAAAGCAGAATTGCGTTATGGTTTCTGTTACCACGGACCATAACGCAATTCTATGACAAAATGCATAATGGAATGCCTTTAGAGGCATTCAGCTATTCATTCCGTCATAATAGAAGTCTATGGGCTGCAAAATGGATCCATCCCGTTTCCGTTATCCAGTCCTTTACATAACGGAAACGTGACGGATCCGTTATGCAGGCCATAGACTTCTAATATGACGGAATGAATAACAGATTGCCTCTAAAGGCAATAAGTTATGTATTCTGTCATAGAATTGCATTATGGTCCGTGGTAATGGAAACCATAACGCAATTCTGCTTTTACCACCAAACGAAGAGTGAACGAGTTTCATAACATGAAATTTGCTCACCTCTACCTATATTCATTGCATTAGTTTAGTGTTTTACAGAGCAGCAAATGTAAATACTGCAATACATATTTTACTACTAGGGGCAGTATGTGTGATATTCCAAATAGGATTTCTATTCTGCTACAGCAATCTATGTGGCTAGACATGGTATTACAAATTAAATTAATTAATTCCACAATAATTTGTGGTAATTTAGAACTATATGATTGTGCGAAATAGCAATTTTATGTATGCTATGATATCATTGTCTTTATTTCACATCTGAAATATTCCTTTATTTTTTCTTTTGGTTAATTATGTTTCCCCGTCTAGATTTCTGATGGAATAGGGGAGGAAGTAAAACTTCTAAGAGGAGACCTAATAAAGTCTGTCAAGAAAATAGACGATTTGCTAGAGTACAAGCTCTACGTTTCGGTGACAGTCATCACTGACTTAGGTTTGGAAATTGCTTACTAAAAGAATCACATGATAAAATGTCTTCATGAGTGTGAAAGCTGAATAGTAAGATGGTGTGTTTTACGTCTGAAGTAAATGTTGGCGTTACACCCAACTCAAAGAGCATCATAGTTACATAGTTAATACAGTTGAAAAAAGACATAAGTCCATCAAGTTCAACCAAGGGATAGGTGGAGACACGAATCTCAGAAGGAAGTGCGTCTCCGATTTCTACACGTTTTCATAATCATTAATGTCATTTACTTTTAAGAATTTATCTAGACCCTTTTTAAAATTGTCCACTGTTCCTGCTGTGACCACGTCCTGAGGAAGTCTATTCCACAGATTCACAGTTCTTACAGTAAAGTAGCTTTGACGCTTCTAGAGACTGAACTTTTTTCTCTCCAGTCGGAGGGCATTTTACATGGAACAGTTTTTCACCGTATTTTTTGTATGGCCCATTTATATATTTGTACAGGTTAATCATGTCCCCCCTTAGAAGTCTCTTCTCTAGACAAAATAAATTCAATTCTTTTAATCTTTCGTCATAACTGAGACCCTCCATGCCCCTTATTAGTTTAGTAGCTCTCGTCTGTACTTTTTCCAGCTGCAGTGCGTCCTTTCTATGGACTGGTGCCCAGAACTGGACTGCATATTCCAGATGAGGCCGCACTGACACTTTGTAAAGTGGTAATATTACATCCCTGCCCCGCGAGTCCATGCCTCTTTTAATGCATGACAATATCCTGGTGGCCTTAGAAGCAGCTGATTGACATTGTATGCTGTAATTTCATCTACCATCTACAAGGACACCCAAATCCTTCTCTATAAGTGACTCCCCCAGTGCTCCATCACCTAGGACATATGAAGCACAGAGATTATTACTAGTGATGAGCGTCATATTCGAATTTCCAATATTTCGCGAATATTTCGTAGAATATTCGTCGAATATTCGCAAATTCGAATATTCGTTATATTTTACGATTTTTTTTAATCCAAAAATCGGCAAGGTAATGATCGGGTAATATGCGAATTTTCTAATTTTTATTGCAAATTTTTCAACTTTTAGACAAAGAATATTATAGCACTATATTAGCTAAATTGCTCTATATTCATTTTTTTCCCCCCGAATATTCGCTATATTGCTATAACTTCGTTTTTTAGAATATTCGTAATATTCTAAAACAAGAATATATAGCAATATAGCGAATATTTGAAAAAAATTTATATAGAGCAATTTAGCTAATGTAGTGCTATAATCTTCTTTGTCTAATAGCTGTAATTTTTTTCTCATCTGAAGTTCAGATTGGAAAAAAATTACAACTATAAAAAAAAGATTATAGCACTATATTAGCTAAATTGCTCTACATTCATTTTTTTTCGAATATTCGCTATATTGCTAAAACAAGAATATATAGCAATATAGCGAATATTCGGAAAAAAAAGAGCAAAATTCGCAAACAACACTACTCCTAAAGTCAAGTATATTGCAGCCTTCTTATTGGCCCACAAGCTAGAAGCAGGGAGGGATCATGCGTACTGATTTTTTTTTTTAAATCGAATATAAAAAAAAAAAAAAAGAATATTCGAAATTACGAATATTCAAAATATTCGTGAATTTTCGAAGTACCTATATTCGCGATAAAAATTCGAAATTTGAATATTCGTGATCAACACTAATTATTACTACCAAGATGCATAACTTTACATTTGTCCACATTGAACCTCATTTGCCAAGTTGATGCCCAATCACTCAGAGTGTTTAAGTCAGCTTGTAGTTTATGGAAATCTTCCATAGACTGTACAGTTCTACACAGCTTAGTGTCATCTTCAAAAATAGAAATGGTGCTATTAATCCCGTCCTCAATATCATTAATAAATAAATTAAATAATAGAGGGCCCAGCACTGAACCTTGGGGTCACCACTTATAACCCGGGACCATTCTGAATAGGAATCATTAACCACAACTCTCTGGACACGGTCCTTCAGCCAGTTTTCAATCCAATTACAAACTATACTTTCCAAGCCTATAGGTCTATAGTTACCTGTGAAGGACCTAGATCCTTTTTTGAATACGGGCACCACATTTGCATTGCGCCATTCACTTGGCAAGGTACCAGTACCTAGAGAATCTTTAAAAATTATAAACAGGGGCACAGCAATGACTGAACTGAGCTCTTTTAGCACTCTTGGGTGTAATCCATCTGGACCCGGAGCCTTGTTCACATTTACTTTATTTTACTTGTCTTGGACCATATCTACAGTTAGACAATTCAATATATTACTGGATGTACTAACAGCCCCAGCACCACAGATATCAGCTCCTTTCTCTTCTTTTGTATACACAGAGCTAAAAAAAACATTTAGTAACTCTGCCTTTTCCTTATCTTCAGTGACTACCTCCCCCTTACCATTATTTAGGGACCTACCTGCTCGAACCTTGGTTTTTTAACATTTATATATTTAAATCATTTTTTGGGATTTTTTTTTTGCTCTCTTTAGCCACCTGCTGTTCATTTTGTATTTTTGCTAATTTTATCTCCTTTTTACAGATTTTATTAAGCCCTTTGTATTCTTCAAACGCTACAGCTGACCCCTCAGATTTGTATTTTTTAAATGCCCTTTTTTTGTCTTTTATTGCGCTTTTTACACTGTAAGCCATGGGAGGTTTTATTTTAGCTGTTTATACTTGTTACCTAAAGGAATACATTTTTAGTGCAATTACTCAATGTGAATTTAAAGCTCTCCCATTTATCCTCAGTATTATTATGTGACAGTAGCTGCTCCCGGTCTATGCACTGAAATGCTGCCCTCAACCCAGGGAAATTAGCATCAACATCTTTGCTCTACGGCCCCCACAGGTGGTAGTTATGAAGATGACAATACAACTTAGTGTAGGCCACAGATTCCCTCCACATGGTGTGCACCCTGTACATCAGCATAAACATAGGCCCTTGGTCCTTCCATGTGACGCACCCTTATGCATCACAGTGATCAGGGGTTACTCTCTACTAGCCAAATCTATATGCTATATATTTGCTGACTGTCTCTCCTCAGCAAAGCCCAGCACACCATCCTCTACATTGTTGTTTTTACTGTGCCAACCTGGTCTATCATCCTCCAGACTTGGGCCATCAGAGGTCTGAAGACTTGTGGTTGGAAGGGGTAGAAAGCGCTATGGTTGGTTGCCCTTGTTTAGCACTCACCCTTGGCTACTGGTGTTCTGCTCCAAATTCTATCTAGGTCCTAAGTACCTAGCATAGTGCATCAATTTGCAAGTTTTATTTACCTTCACTTCCTGGCTAACTACCCCACAGATTGCCTGGTCCTCTCAATATGAGTGACTGTGACATTCCTGCAGTGGTTTCTGTATGCTCTGACCCTAAGGTCCTTCTCAGCACCTCTGTTTATTGACAATAAATGGGGGCATCCTAGGCGTGACCCCTATGCTGACCCATGCATCAGTCCAGTGTTCAGGCCTGCATGGCAATTAACCCCTTGCTTCTGGCACATGCCTGCAATTTTCATTGCAGGTTCTCAATACAGTGCAGTTTTCCTGAAACAAAATTTGATTTCATATATACACACTGATGCACTGTCCCAACATATAGAGGAAATATATCCTAGCCGAGTAGACTTAGGAAAGCAGACATAGTTTCTTACAATAAGGAATTGTCCAACTTAGAAAACAGTTTTTCATACAACCGGTTAAAGGGGTTATCCAACCCCTATAATGACCACCCCAATGCCCAGAACACTCGTATACATTATACTTACCTGCTCCCGGGCACCTGCGATGCTCCGGATCCCTGCATGGCCGCCACTGCATCTCCCTGTCGCTCGGATCGTGCTGGGGAGAAGATAAGTATAATGTATATGAGGGGCCTGGAATTTGGGGGGGGGGGGGGAGGGTCATTATAGGGGTTGGATAACCCCTTTAAGGAAACCTACATTAAATGAGGGGGTCCTTTATTAAGGATCCTCATGTCTTGGCCTGAATGGAGAGCACTTACAAAGAGTGTCTCTCTGGAGGACCTGTGCTGTCCTGCATTACACAGACAATCCATTGATTTGAATGTAAACTGCATAATGCTTATTTTCACCTGCACTGCATGGAAACTAAACATTGCCAGGTCTACCACAGATTCCAGCTGATCACTCGTGGTTCCTGCAAGGGACCCTTCTACTCCAAAGCAGAGGATCTCTCTAATGGCCATGGTTGGAAATACTATTGGCCTCATGTACTATTCATCAAAAGCATAGGTAGAATATATCAGTCCAGGAGAAGGGTGGCATCAGGAGATCTTGGTTAGAGTGATATGAGATAAATGATTCTTACATTTGAAAATTTTATGCAAATGAATGCAATTCTTTCCATTACAGGCACTGACTTTGTAGAAGCGGAGTTGGATGACATTCACATTGTGAAATCTCCATATAAAATGATCTTTAGCAGAACATCCAAGTATTTTAAGCCTGGAATGCCACTTGATCTTGAGGTTTGTATTTTTGCTCTATATGATATTTACAGTACAGCATGCTATTATGAAGCAAGATTTAGCCCGTCTGATGGAATTGTCCAAAGATTTGAATGCAAGAGGCTACCTATTGCCCTCTACTTAGCTGCAACCGAATCCTGTGCTGTCGTGGACTACATGGCAAAAAGTCAGCACCGAGCCACTTGTCAAGCAGAATAAGAAAAACTACAACATCCAATTGAAGTGGTTTGCAGCTCGCTCATGTGATTGGTTGTCAGGTTGCCAAACCTAGCAAAAAGCCTTCAGCTATTAGAAGACCACGAGGAATCTCCACAAAGAAACAGTTGGGTAAAAACTTTTGGGTTTACTGTTAATGGTTTTTCATTTTTTGCTTCCATGTAGCTCATGGTAAACAACCCAGATGGTTCTCCTGCAAGAAACATCATGGTGGTGGCAAATCAAAAGGATCGAGGTATAACTAATCAAGATGGAGTGGTGAGACTGAGATTGAACATGCCCGCAAATATAAACTCTTTAAAAATATCTGTGAGTCTTATTTTACTATTAATACAATATTCTGGTTGACATTGTTTTGGTTGCAGTGGATAATTGAGGCTATGATGGTCCATATGGTCATAAAATCATGACATAGTACATTGCAACTGCAGGTCTCCCTTGTAGTAACAGGGTGATAGCTTCCTCTTGGTCTTCCTCAACTTTACAAAGGTACAGCATTTTTCCTAGATGGCTGTGGGCTCCAAAACACATTAGGCCAAATTATTTGCCCTGGTTTACCTGATCTGTGTCTTTTATCTATCCTACACCTAAACTTTGGGAAAATAAGTATTACAGTAATAACTTATTTATTTTTTGACCCTAATTAGTAGGCTGATACCAGTGTTTACTGAGGTGACACCAGATGGGAAGGGGTCCCACTGCTTAATGGGTTGTATTATCAGCCAATCACTACTGCATAATTATGGTCACCTGATGTACCACTTATTCTACTAACATTACATCTACTAATATGAATGGGTTAAGCTGGCACTGCTTGTACATGGTCCAACAGTGGTATAGCAGGGATGGTAGTATGGGCTCGCCCTAAATAACATGTTCTGGTGAGGTATAATGTAGCAAAAATGGCAAAAAATAAAAAAGGCATTTTTTTTCCATTTTGATATATAATAGGAATAATTTTGAGTGAACAGTATGATTATGGTAATTGTTTTGGTTTTGTTGGCATTTTTTTTTCCTTTGGTATTTTGTTTCTTATTTGTATTTTATTATTTATCTTCACTTATTTTTTATTTTTTTAAATTTTACACATAATATGTACCCTAAAAGATCATAAGAAGTACTCTGGGGGGCACTTTAAAGACCTCTGGAAATATGGAGACTTTTTTTTTTATATATCTCACATTTCCACTGTAATTGTGTCGCCCAAAGGAGCCTCAGTTAAAGGAGAAACCTACCCCCTATTTGTGGCACTGTACACATGCAGAACTTATCTGGCTCTGCAGCGCTGCTCTGCCTTAGATTTTACTGACTATTATGTGATTGCCAGGTCCTATAGAGGAATAGAGGAACCGACATAGCCTCTTCCTCTTCTCACTGCATACCACTCATTAAACGCTATGTACCAATGAAAGAAGATAGCAGAAGTGGTCATAAACCATGGGGGACCCAGCCTGCACCTGCTAGATTGCAGGAACAGGAGCTTTCATTCCACACCATAAGTTTACGGAGCTTGGTCGCCATTAGGTTAAGAAGGTAATTTCTGGTTTTGTCATTACAAGTGTTAAAATGTTGTGGAAAGTTTAAAAGTTATCCCCTATCCATAGGATAGGGAATGGCTAACTGATCGCTGGTGGTCCTAACCCTGGAATGCCCACCGATCCCAAGGATAAGGGTCCCTTTGATCTGATAAAGTGGCAGTTCAACCATGCTCCATTCATTCTCTATGGGACAGCAGGGGCTTCAAGGGTTTGCCCCACAGGTGGCTGGAACAAGGGCAAACAATAGTTTAAGAACAATTCCCCATCCAAAAGTCTTTGTCTCATTCTGCTGTATTAACAAATCCATAGGTGAGAACAGACGTGCCCGGGTTAGCAGACAACATGCAGGCATCTGGAGAAACAACAGTGGTGGCCTATAAATCATTACATGGACAAGGCAACTACCTTCACATTGAAGTCCCAAATAATGTCCTGGAACCCAATACACAAATTTTTATAAATTTTAATATCTTGAATACAAATGTTGCAATCCAGAATCAGATCAACCATTTCACCTACTTGGTAAGTAAACTTTGGTTCAATAACTACCAAATAGAGTACTACATAGACTACTGCTCAAAATCATGTATGGAGCTATTATCTGTGTGTTGGTATAATGTGAGCGCTGTAAGGTGGTATTGTGTGATTCTTTTGTGTTATGCCACTGTTATTTGGGCACCATGCAGGATATTAGGCTCCATGAAGATTCTAGTCCAATGGAGTATCATGATGGGCTTAGCCCAACAGAGTAACATCGCAGTGGCAGGGTACGAAACTGATCATACCGCATTGTTAACTTTCTGCATGTTACAGTAATTAAAGTGTAAAACATCTATTCCACCACTAGATGTGTCATGAATCTATTGGGAAAAAAATACTTTTATAAGATTTATTGTTTTTGAGAAAAAATGAAATTATTTAGTTTAAACTTGTGTTTTTTTGGATTTATTCACTTTAATAAAATCCATGAGATTTTGGATTTGGTTTAAAGGTTAAATATGTAATTGTAGGAATTAAAGTTTGCTTTATTAATATGCACTATTAATCATTCATTCCTTTGTTCATTTTTTGTGGGCTGGATGGAAAATTGACCAATGGAATGAATGAGCAGTGCATATTAATGGGACACCCTTTGTCATGGCAACTTTAAAGCGTACCTGATCTTTCAAAAAAGTTTGTATAATGGCTGTTCTTCTTTATATTATGAAGGGACAGGTCTTTTGGGACTTCCCTTGTGTCTCTTTCAGCCATATTATTCCCTGGTTCAGCTGCATAGCTAGATGCATTACACTCAGAAGCAGGGGGTGTCTCTCTTCTCTGGAATCTGGCAGCACTGTGCTGCTGTGATGTCCTTTCTCTTACTTCCTACTATGTTTGTTTTCAACTCCAGCGCTGACAGAACAAATAAGGAGGGAGAAATCACACCTACAGACACTCAGTAGGCTCCTATAATCTTTAAAAGCTGTGTAGAAGCACCATTTTTATTAGCCTCAACTAGCTCCAAAATGTTCCTATTTCCTATGAGCCATCTTCTGTGTCTCTGTTACTAAGGTTGGATCTTGCCTGGACAGGCAGTGGACTGTAAATTAGGCAGTGGTTATGACTTTACAGCGTTTTTCAGATGGATGCAGGTAGATTTTTTTTAAATAAATGGGTTTATAATTTGCTATTTACATCAGTCTCCATTAAAATGAAATGAAAATGTGTAAAAGTACAGTGACTCTTTAACAGTTCAATGCGTTGAATTAAACTTATATATTAATGCAGTAGAATACGTTGAATTAAACAGGTGTATTATCAATAGTAAAATACATTGAATTAAACTGGTACATTAATGCAGTAAAATATGTTTCATTAAAGTTATATATAAATTATATAAAATGTGCTGAATTAAACTGGTACATTAATGCAGTAAAATATGTTTAATTAAAGTTATATATAAATTATATAAAATGTGCTGAATTAAGCTGGTATATTAATGCAGTAAAATGCGCTGAATTAAAATTGAAATTGGCTTTAAGAAAGAAAAGGGCACAATTGAGCAGCATATCCCATGTGGAAAAAAAGTCTGGCTGATCATGGACAGAAAAAAAATGTATGTTGCAGTCACTGCAGGATTCATGCAAGTGCATTACATGAACAGCTCTAGCTGCCGTCACACTCAGAGTACTCTCCCCTCTCCTACACTATACCTCTCTACTGATAAAACACAGACTTTTCTACCTATTTATTCAATCTACTGTACCTAACTAAATATATCCCTAAACTATCCCCGCAACACTCCAAGACTGGTGTCGTCTGTAATTTGTATCTGCCAGAGCGGCCAGACACATGGCATAAATATCCTCTCACATTGCTGGATGATCCCACAAATGGTGTCTGTGCTTCTGAGCTAGCCCACAACCTGAAGGACTAGTCAATATCCATCCCATCTGATTGACTGGCCGACTGTTAGCCAATCAAAGTGGCTATGGGCACATGATGCTTTCATATGGAAGTTTAGGGTTTCCTACTGGCCAGTAGACCACCACCATATCCCATATTACCAGCAGGAGGCCAATGCTGGTATATAATTTGTACTGACTACAGTATTTGCTGGCATAAGTCAAAGAGGTATGAGATGTCCTACTAATGGCTCTATCTAAGGCTCTATAGCAGCTAGAGATATGAGCCACAGCTTGTTCCAAAGATGAGAAATGTTTTGATAAATTCAATTCGACTGCTTCACCAAACTTCAACAAGAAATTCGTTTTTTTTTTACAAATTGCTTTGTCAAGAATTGCTTTCCATTGTATGGAGCCAGTGCAATGACAGGGAACAGCAATTGTGCCACCTCCCTTCACTTAACCCCTCAGATGCCACGTTCAATGCTGATTGCAACATCTGTGACTCAAATTCAGTCTTTCAGGAGTTAATCAGGGGTTAAAATAATACTCATCTCATCCACTTGCTCGGGGAGATGCAGTCCGCTCCCGTCTTGATTGAAAAAAGCCCGCCACGTGACCTGCGGCCAGCTTGATGATGCCACCACGTGATGACGCTGGGAGCACGTGGTGATATAATCAGTGACGTCACCACGTGCGCCAAGCGTGATCACATGGTGAAGTCATCACGCTCGCCGCAGGTCCTTTGGTGGTTTTTCTTCAATCAAGATGGGAGTGGACAACTACTGGGATTGTGAGCTGCAATACAGCCCCAAATATAATCTTTAGAAATCAGATCAAGAGTGAGATCTGCAGGTATTAGATTGGATTGCAATGTTAGAGCTGATATACACTCATTGATATGTGATACCATGACTTCCTACTTTTCCAGATACTAAGCAAAGGCCGAATAATGAAAGTGGGCAAGTATAGTCGTCTGGCTGGCCAGAACCTGGTCAGCGTGCCACTGCTCATCACTGAGGACTTGATGCCATCATTCCGTATTGTTGCATATTACACTGTTAACAGAGAGATAGTCTCTGACTCCCTGTGGTTGCACATGGTGGAAGATTGTATAGGAACGGTAAGATAATACATTTTTAAAATTATCTATTAATGAGACTGTCTCTCAACAAATCATCTGTATTTTATTAATTCACCATTTGTATAAAAATTCATTAAAATATTATTAAAAGATACATCAAAATATTGTACATTAATTATTGACCCAGGTAGCGCACGCATAAAAAAAAATTATAATAAAAATATAAAAAGTGACCACACAGACTTGTTGCAACTGTGTTTTTGGATGGTAGTTCATTCAAATTCAAATAAAAAAATTACACATCATGGGTGTCGCGATGTGGGAAAACGCCCATAATATAAAAAATATATTCCCCATACGGCAAACAGCAAAACAGAAAAAAGCATCCAAATGCCCGATTCTCAGTTTTTTGGTCGCTTCATTTTCTACAAAATTGTTTATAAAAAGTGATCAAAAAGTCATACACACCCCAGAATGGTATCAATGAAAAGTTCAGATCGCCCCACCAACAATGAGCCCCCTGACAGCTCCATACACATAATTCCAAAAACGTTATAGGGGTCAAAATATGGCGACAAAAAAAAAACTTTTTTTTCCCCACTTTTTAATTTTTTTATCACTATCAAAATGCAAGAAACACTATACATATAAGGTATCGTACTGACCTGTAGAATTAAAAGTAACCAGTTATTTTTATCGTACATCGAATGCCGTAAATAAAAAACCTATAAAGCTGTGGCGGAATTGCTTTTTTTTTTGCAATTTCACCCCATTTGGAATTTTTTTCCCGCTTTTACTACATCATATGCAATATTAAATGGTGGCGTTGGAAAGTACAACAGGGAGCACAAAACAAAAACTCTGGGCGTGAAAGAGTTAGTAGGTGTGAGGAGACTTATAGGCCGGCCATACATGTCTCCTCTGGAATTCTGGGAAGAAAGGGGTGCAAATGAGCTCTTAAAAAGTCCAAGGAGAAATCCTGACTTAGGCCTCTTACCCAGTTAAGCCAGAACTCTCTGCTCTGCACTGATGAGAGGCAATCACCCCGAAACATCTGTCTGCAGATGAGGTGCTGGCTTATATAATATCCGAGTCATGTCTCAAGGCCTATTTAAAGTTTTGAGCAATGACTTATAGGATAGCTGCCTTACATTTGGTGTCATCAGAGGCAGAGCTTGTTAAGACCTCATTTGCATCCCTTTCTTCCCCCAAAAAAGGAAGAAAAACTGTTGGTCAATAAGGCTCAAAACAGGCTGTTCAATAAGGGGTTAAAGTTGACCTCTAATCGGATGAGATGGTTCAAACCAGAAGACCGCCAACATACCAGAACCTTAATATTTTGCATTGCATGTGGAATTTTTTAGATCCCATCTATTCATTCTTTTGAAACTCACAGATAATTGTATTTCTATGCTTCTTCTGATCCACAGCTGACCCTGCAGACCGACAGAAACATTGCAAAACCTCAAGATCTAGTAAAACTGACTGTAAAAGCAAATTATAATTCCACCGTTGGACTGGTGGCAGTCGATAAAGGTGTCTTCACAGTAAACAGCAAGTATAAACTTATTCAAAGAAAGGTGAGAACCTGTAGATATGTTGACGTCTCAAAACTATAAAGAGAAATGTATATATCACTCTCCTGATGTGGTAATGCAACAATTTACCACAGAGCATAGAGACCTAGGGGGTCATTTACTAACCCGAAATACGTCAATATTAGAGTATATTATTCCTTTGCAACTTTTCCCCGCTCATGCCAGGTCTAAAAAAGGGGGAGGGCTGGTAGGCCAGTCTCATTTACCATTTTCTAGGCTTGTTTTAGGCGTAGAACATGGTCTAAATGTAAGACAGCAAGGAAGCTATCTTACATTTAGAAGCGGCGGTGGATCGAAGTTACGGTATGTAGAGACCGGCACCTCTACATAACTCTGGCAGATCCACCAACAGCTTTAGGGGATATTAAGACCAGCATCTAAAATGCCAGTCTTAATAAATGACCCCCCTAGTGTCAAAGTGAAGCTGTAGCCAAAAAGATAGGGTCCTCAAATGTTTGTAGATAACAAATAAGTAGAAATAAGTAGGACAATGTGAATATACCAAATGCAGGGTGAATCCAAGAAGTTGTTGACCATACCAAAACCCATCATATCCATTTACATTATTGATGACATTTGTGATGACAGGCTTATATGGTTCTTATTTGCCTCTCAGGTATGGGAAATCGTGGATAAATCTGACCTTGGATGTGGTCCAGGAAGTGGTGCTGATAATATGGGAGTATTTTACGATGCTGGACTGGCTGTACAGACAAATTTTGGAATGAGCACTAAAGAGAGATCTGGTAATTGTGAATGATGGCTTTCCTTTGTACGGTTTGTCATAGTGGCACAGTGGTTTTCATTGTCATCTTGCAGTACTAGGTCTGGGGTTTAAAACGAACTGGTCAGAACACATTTGCCTCCCAAACAACCACCAGTACCTGACTAGTAGTGATGGACGAACATCTGCCGGGACGATTCGCGAACCGCAAGTTCGCGGCGGGTCCCATTCATTTTAACGGCAGGCGAACCTGAAAAACCTTCAGCTGATATTTGCAGCCAAGAAATAATTACTAGAAGTGCACAAATAGTCCCACAACATGGACAGTGACATACCAGATGTATTATTCGAATTTGCGATCTCCATTCATAATTTTTTTCAATGCGAAATATCGGCAATATAATTTTCGCGTACGCGCATGCGCAAATGCACTATACAGTCCCCAAATGCACTATAAAGAAAGAATATTGGTATATAACACCCCGCTTCAATCAGTTTTTTTGGGGGGCGACTGGTATATCACACCAGTAGAAATGATTTGTTCCAATAACGCTTGTCCCTCTATATACCTGCAGTATCGCAGCAGAACCGCACACAACTGCCGCACAATGCAAATGCACTATAATATACTGTCTAACATAACATGTACAAGGAAGGCAATCCATTAGAATATACATAAAGATAAAACGTAACCTTTAATAATGTTACTATGAGGGTCCATTCACACGTCCGTAAGTGTTTTGTGGATCTGCAAAACACGGACACCTGCAATGTGCATTCAGCAATTTGTGGACCGCACATCGCAGGCACTATAATAGAAAATGCCTAATCTTGTCTGCAATTGCGGACAAGAATAGGACATGTTCTATTTTTTTGCGGAAACGGAAGCACAGATGCGGAAGTGAGGATCCGCAAATGCGGATGCGGACAGCACATTCCGGCCCCATTGAAAATGAATGGGGCTGCACCCATTCCGCAAAATTGCAGAACGGATGCGGACACATTTTGCGGACGTGTGAATGGAAAAGATATCCCTTAATATGAATTAAATGATTCAAATTAAATGATTCAAGTTAAAGAAGACCTTTCACCAGAATAAAGTATCTAAACTGACTATACAGACATGTAGAGCGGCGCCCAGGGATCCCCCTGCACTTACTGTTATCCCCGGGCGCCGCTCCGTTCTCCGGTTATAGCCTCCGGTATTGTAAGGAAATATCCTTATCTTTCCCTTATTTTGTACCCCAGGTACAAGACTTCGGTATTCAGCTTGATTTGATTCTATCTGGCCAGAGAGAGTGATAATGAGGTCAGACACCGTTCTTGTGGAGTTCAAAATCACTCTAAGAATTTTATTAATCTCGTGAGACATATATAGTCCTAAATGACATCATGTTTAAGTTAAACAGTAGCCAGCTACACATTTTAGTAATCTTATCTTTTTACCAGAGTCCAAGGCTATCCATAACATGTGAGCAAAACCTCTTAGTAATAGCTTTCATATGGACTTTAACCTGCAACGTGTCCCTGCTTGCGTAATGTATTAATGTACAGATCATGATGAAATATAAGCTTATATAAAAATAGGCTTTGGACTGTAATAGAATCCTTCAACCCCTCTTAAAAACGACATATTTCTATATAATGTGGGTTTTTCATTTTGTTCCTTTCTAGTTTTTCCTTAGTTTGCTTGTAAGCCTTTAGGTATTTCATATACCCTTCAGGAGTATAATCCTCAGGCTTTGTTGAGGTTGTGTTTACCTCTTCCACCTCTACCGGAGTATATTGGAATGTTGAGTGTACCCCTCTTTCGGCCACATTTTTACATATGGTAAGAAGGGAGGGCACACCCTGCACTGTATTTCCACAGGCCAATACCCATCCTGCTGATAGAGGTACATGTTTGTCTAGGGATGGTACTGTTTTTGTAATATTACATTGCATATATATATATTTTTTTCCTGATACTATCTTTTTACAACTTTCTAGATTTCTATCATATTACTTTGCAGAGTCTCATATGTAGGACAGTTATAACAAGCATGATAAGGATTTACATATCCATATTTAACATCATGATCCTGCAAATCTGTGTCATTCGATTGGGAACGTAGGAGCCCCGTCCATACAGCTACTGGGGGCTGCAATTATCAAGGCACTACATTTCAGCCATCTCGAGGAATTTCCCGACTGCGTCATCTCGTTGGGGGTCAAGGCTGTCTGCCTCCATTAGTACCCCTTCTGTATCTTCTTCGAGGTCAAGGCTGTCTGCCTCCGTTAGTACCTCTGGGCCTCGTTTGAGGTCAGGGCTGTCTGTCCCCGTTAGTACCTCCTGTCCTTCTTCAAGGCCAAGGCTGTTCTGGTTACTGCAACCACGGTAGTAGGTGGGCCATATACAAAATCACCTTGAGCTCTTCCTTTCTTCAGTGTTTCGACCACCATCTCATCTGTGGAAAAGAGGGAGACTTACAAGCAACTTTGTCCTCAGTTTTGTTAAGTACCTGTATCAATTTGGTGACATAGTCTTCCCTAATCTGGTCTATGTCGCCTTCCTGTACCACTAGGGGGTGACTTGCCCAAGGAGTTGGAAAGGGCCTACCCATAAGGATTGCAGTGCTGTTATGTCCTACTCTGTGTAAATGTGCTATTAAGATGGAAGCACTGTGTTGGGGGAATGCATAACTTCCCCTCTTTGCAGACTAATTCTAATCCTGTCTTAGGATTTTTCTGCAATACTGGATAACACCAGTCTTGCTGTTCCTGTTCAGTGGCATACCACTGAAGATCAGTAAGTATTTGCAACATCTCAGGGGTTGGAGGTGCCAGACATGGCATCTCCCAATGGTTACACAAACCTGTGGGGTTGCATTTGGCCACTCGTTTCGCCACCTTATCTGCCAGTGCATTGCCCTGTGAGACATGATCCTTACCATCTGCTGCCGTGAATCCTCTCCTCTGCCAAATCATACCATGGTCCCACACTACCCCATGTGCGTACCTACTCTCAGTATAAATGGTGACAGGTCTATTAGTATGTAGAATACATGCCCTAGTGAGTGCAATGAGCTCAGCTAGCTGCTGTGTTGAGTGTGAATGCCCTTGAGTAGGCCTACAACATCATGAGTGGTGTGCAAAATGGTGTAATGTCACATTGTGAAAGGAGTTGCCAACTCTACCATCATAGCACAGGCTGCAAGAGAACACAGACATGCCGGCATCCCTTGAACAGGGGTGGGCATTACCTTTGAGAAAAATACACAAGGACACAACTTGCCTCCGTTTTCTTGTGTCAGTACACCCGCCATGGTTTTACAATTTTGGCGTGAAAACATGTGGAAGGGCATATTATAGTCAGGGAGGCCCAGCCCTAGACTTGACATGAGTAAACATTTCAGATAATCAAATGCATTGTACATTTCAGAAGACCATTTAATCAAATCTGGATTTCCGTCCAGAGTGGCTTGCCTCAAAACATTGTCATAATAAGAGCAATCAGGAATCCATTGTCTACAGTAATTTATCATACCAAGGAAAGATAACATTTCTTTCTTGGTGTGCGGGGTGACAAGGCCCGCAATAGACTGGACTCTTTCTATGCCGATTCTCCTTTCACCTTTTGTGAGGACAAAGCCCAAGTATTCAACCTGCATTTTACACCATTGCATTTTCTTAAGTTTCACTTTGTGACCACATCCTGACAACAATTTTAACAGTGATAAACCATCCTGAATGCTGGCCTCCGCTGACATGCTACACAGTAACAAATCATCGACATATTGCAGCAGCACAGAACCTTGGGGGGGGGGGGGGGGGTACCATGGTTTTAACGTGGCTTGGAGGACTATGCTGTACACTATAGGCAGATAATAATTAAGTGACATCAGGTACAACAGGGGCTATAGGCACAATGATGTTGTTGATGGCCCTTAAATCCTGTACAAAGCGGGTAGTACCATCTGCCTTTGTCACTGGATTCACGGGCGTGCTGTAGGGTGAAATCACCTCTTCCAGGATTCCCTTTTGTAGGAATTCTTCTATCATTGGTCTAAGTCCATCAAGTTTCTCTTTTAACAGCGGGTATTGTTTCTGGAACACTGAGATGACACCTGGTTTCACAGTAGCTTTGTAAGGTGTGCAATCTATGAATCCTGTGTCATATTCATTTGAGGACCATAATGCAGGGTTAATGTTATTAAGTTCTGGGTGGTTCTGTATGTTTGCAAGAATCAGTGGCACTGGTGTAGAGATTGGAATGAGACCTGAGTGTACTCTTATGTCCTGATTCTTTGCTGATACCTGCAAGTCAAGCTTAATGAACAAATCTCTCCCTAACAGGCTGACTGGGCAATCTAGTATAATGCTAAATACATGATCTGTGATGTATTCCCTGTCCATGGTCTCGAGTGGTAGTGAGTCAGTTTTGAAAGGTTTTGTCAAAACCCCATTAATTCACATAGAAGGCTCACACTTCCTTTCTCCAACTCTTAGTCATCTAAGTCCACCCCTTTTAGTCGGACGCTGTGGTCCTCCTCCTGTCCGTCATTAGTATCCCAGCTGTCCATAAGAACAGAGCTCTGATGTTAAGCACAACACTTAACATGTAACATGTAACTGCAAACATTGAAACAAACAGATCTGACAATACAGACATGAACACACAAAGGGCCCATAAAATTTTTTCATTGACTTCAATAAAAAAAATGTACAGCTTGATCAATGCTGTTGGCACCAATTAAAACCAAAAACTTCCAAAAAAAAAAAAAAATTCTCAATGCGCATATTATATAAAAACAAATACCGTATTCCATACACATTCACATACATTTTCATGTACTCAAAACAGCTCATAACCTTGCCCTCATACATAAAAACTTAATTGCACACACAGCTCTGCTAAAAACATCTCTCAGGCTTCTTACATTTTTTAACTCCACTACAACTCAAAGCCACACCCATTCACATTCCACTGAATCATGTATCTTCCAACACAGTCAAACAATTTCTTTGTTTCATTCCAAAACTTGCAGCATAGACAAACACAGCTTTCCTGGAAACAGATATCCACACCACACACAGTTTGTTGCTGCGTTTTCCAATGTCTTCTGGTTTTCACTCTGTGATTAATCAACTCTTATAAGAAGACAATATACATGTTATAATCATACAGTCATTTTGTTAAAAGCTGGATTCCCACATTACACTGCTTGGGGAAGAAAATGACCGAACAATTCTTCATCTTGTATAATATATTACACATTACTTACTCTGCATGATTCCCTGCCCGCTTCCCTTATCTCAGGAATGTTTTAAATTGATCTATGCTGTCTGAAGTCCACGTGGAGAAGTTCTTTTTTACTGTAAGCATGAGCCTATCAGATAGATTGTTAATAAATGTGGAAATAATTAGACTGTCACTCTGGAGAACCAGTAGCCATGCCTCCAATTTCCAGCAATCCACAAATCTCCAGAAATCAATAACGCTTTCTGAGGGTTTTTGCTTACATGCTACGGCTACTGGGAGTGAAGACTTTTGTTTAAATACCTCTATCATGTGTTCTTCTAACTCTTTCCATATTAACTGTTGTCCGTGCTCAGTGTTACAGATATAGTCCTTTGCGTTGGTATTGGGGTCTATTTCTGATACTGTTGTTACCTTTTTCCAATCCCATGAACTGTGGGAACCCACTATTCCGTCAATTATGAGTCTAAGGTCTTCTTGGGTGAAATTCCTCCCTTTACAGGCTTTCTTTAAATAAGCCACTGTGCCAGACAGAGCCACAGTAGGCTTGGGGCAGTGTTTAATAATTTTATTAAGGTCATCTATGTCCAAAGCCTTTTTCATTAGTTGATTACCAACCGTCAAAAAAAGGCATGGATGTCTCAGGTCTCCTGGTCTCACTATCCTTTTCCTCTTTTTCCTTCTTAGTCTGTATCTCATGTAGTTTTCTATCGTCTTTTAATCTTTTTAAACCTTTTGTCTTGCACATGTTGGGGTCATACCGGTGGGGAGCTATTTCTAGCCATTGTTCTCCTCCTTTCTGCATATAATCCATATCCCATGAAGGGTCAGGTTCAAAATACGGTCAGGCAGCAGTGTCGCCTAAGCATAGACCCTTGACCATGTCCATGTGATATATGCTATTGTCTCCTTCCCTGGGAAAGGGGTCTATCGCTTCCATTGCCTCTGTCCATTCTGCCAAATTATCTATCCATGAGTTAAGAAGGTAATACTTTGTAGGACTGACTCGGGCAACATATTGTTTACATGTTTCTCCTGGTTCTGGTTTAGGGTATTTTATCTTAGATTTTTTGACTACCCATTATTAAAACTTATTTTCTTACAAAAAGAATTCAAAACACAGAATGTTAGTCTTGGGACGACAGCTGTACACTTACGACCCAGCCTGTCACTTCCTCTTATATAACTGTGTTAGACAAAACAACTTATCATGCAAAACTTCTACAATTATCAGACAACTTATCATGCAAAACTTCTACAATTATCTTATTAAGAATCAAATCAAGCTGTTAAACCTTCTGTTCCCTGAACAGATCTTTTACGGGACTCCCTGAGCCCTCTGAAGTGCACTTTCCTTGTTATTGGATTCCCTGAATCCTTTCTGTTCCCGGAACAGATCTTTTACGGGGCTCCCTGAGCCCTCTGAAGTGCACTTTTCTTGTTACTAGACTCCCTGAATCCTAAGGCAAAAACTCCCTGAGTTATGCTTACTGTATCCCTGACACAGTACTTCGAAGTCTATCTAAGGGTCCCTTATGTACTTACTTGAATCGAGATGTGGTCAGTGCCCCCGGAATGGCCTAAAGGACAAAAATCAGTGTCTCTTCTTACCAAACATGAGGATGACCTTCTCAATTCCGGACGAGCCCCCAAATTGTAAGGAAATATCTTTATCTTTCCCTTATTTTGTACCCCAGGTACAAGACTTTGGTATTCAGCTTGATTTGATTCTATCTGGCCAGAGAGAGTGATAATGAGGTCAGACACAGTTCTTGTGGAGTTCAAAATCACTCTAAGAATTTTATTAATCTCGTGAGACATATATAGTCCTAAATGACATGATGTTTAAGTTAAACAGTAGCCAGCTACACATTTTAGTAATCTTATCTTTTTACCTGAGTCCAAGGCTATCCATAACATGTGAGCAAAACCTCTTAGTAATAGCTTTCATATGGACTTTCACCTGCTACGTGTCCCTGCTTGCGAAATGTATTAATGTACAGATCATGATGAAATATAAGCTTATATAAAAATAGGCTTTGGACTGTGATAGAATCCTTCAGGTATGTTCATAGTTAGGCTCCACCCAGGGGAACCTGCCGCGGTCTCCTTCTCCTATGCTGTAGCGCTGGCCAATCGCAGTGCTCAGCTCATAGCCTGGCTATGAGCTGAGCGCTGCGATTGGCCAGCGCTACAGCATAGGAGAAAGAGACTCCGGCAGGTTCCCCTGGGTGGAGCCTAACTATGAACATACTGGAGGCTATAACCGGAGAACGGAGCGGCGCCCGGGGATAACAGTAAGTGCAGGGGGATGCCTGGGCGCCGCTCTACACGTCTATATAGTCAGTTTAGATACTTTATTCTGGTGAAAGGTCCTCTTTAAGCAAAAAGCATAGATGTGGTCGGCAATAACAAGTGCTCGGCGGCACCAAATCAGAAACCATATGTCCTACCACAATCCGGGGGGTTCCAGTGCACATAGATGAATCCAGGAGGGAAAGCAAAAACCATCTATCCCTGGGCTAGATGATGATGTGGTATTGAAGGACAGGGTGGGCAAAGAACTGTCCCTGATATTGCCCTACAGGGGTGTGCTATTCTGGCCCTGATAGCCTAACCATAGACCACCCGCCCTGATAAGAGTGACCCCGTCCGGAACCTTACCCTATATAAAAATGGCCCTAGTAAGCCCTTAGCCCCTAGGCCCCTGACTTCCAGGTGATCACTATGTAGATCTATGTGTTTTGACTCATTATAAAAGTATATTATAGTATATCGCACCCCTCTGTGTATCACACCTATTGATAGCACACCTATACCAGTCCTTAAAATGACTTTTGTGGCCCTATTAGCTAGTGTTTTCTGTCCCTAACAGCCTGTCCCTGCTCCACACAGCAGCCTCTCCCTACACTGGCAAAACACTGAATGTAAAATGGCGGCCAGATCAGGTTTATTTATAAGGTAGGGGGTGTGTCCATGTGCTGAAATGTCTCAATTGGATGTCCTGTACCACCTGATGGATGTGTCATGGGTCAAATTTCTTCACAATGTAAAATAATATGGCGGGCGCGAATATCTCCATATGTTCGCATGTTCAGCGAATCGTGAACACGCAAAGTTCGCTGCGAAACGACCGCCGGGCGAACCACAAGGCCATCTCTACTGACTAGTTTTCAAAGGTGTCCTTATTTATCCACACATTAGACAGGCTTTCTAGACCTGCTCCAGATTTATCATGGTGGCTCGGGCTGGATGATTACCGCTGTGCAAGATACAGACACTTTTTTCTAATTTTACGCCAGTTATTGGTTGGCTTACTTTAAGACTGTATTTTATGCCAGAATTGTAGTGTAATATAGATCATTTCCTCTTGTACCACATTTTTGCCAAAACCTAGGAGTACTCACATTAGTGGACCACAGTTTCAAGCCATAGTGTAGTGTAGGGTCTGAAGGGAGGTGCATGACATGAAGATTCACATATCCTCAAAACAGAAATCTATGTTGGGTGTTCCTCCCTCATACCCCCAAGAATTAAGCATAAAACAATAGAAAGTGTAATTTGGGTCTTTCTGGATTTACTATTAATACTGTAAATGTATCTTTGACCCAATCACTGCCAGTAAACCGCACCCACTTTCTCCTGCACTTTGAAAAAATGAGAGTATAAAGAAAACACACAATTTTGTGCAAAAATTTCATGCACCATCAATGGTGACTTTTATTCATCTCTTCACTCCAGTTTTTGCCGCAAAGTGGTTAATAACAAGGGCCTGTGTATTCGTTTTTTCCTGGAATGTTACATTAAGAAGCCATTTGTTTTGTTTTTGTTTTGTTGTTGTTGTTTTTTTTTTTGCTCTGTTTTTTCATGATTTTCATTCCAGGCCATTTTCTCTTTTATTCTCAGATCCATCATGTGTGGACACTAAGAGACGCAAAAGAAGCACGTCAGCGGCTTTAATGGAACACAAAACTAAGAAGGGTAGGAGGAGAAATTGTAGATTTGTTTGTTTTTTGTTTTGTTTTGTTACTTACTATTTGCGGCTATTACCGGCTATTTTTGGATTTTAAAATGTGGTGTCATGGGACTTCCAATAGGTAGCATAGTCTTATAATACATATTAATTCATGAAAGCATATATCCACTTAACTCCTCGGCTTTGATAAGCACAAACCTCTTGGCACTCTTCTTCTGGATCTACAGCAATGTTCGAAAACCGTCACTGTTCCTCCTCTGCAGCTTGTCTCTCCTCAAATCACCAGATATGCTCTATTTCTTTCTGGGTCTGTACAGCAATGCATTGAAAATTGCGCAGCCATGACAGAAAACAGCCAACACGCGCTGGCGGTAAAACTGAATATGTTAGGCCATTTGCACCACCTGTGTAATGCAGACGCAGGGCCCTGTGCATCATCACTGGGCTCCCTCTACTAAGGACTGTTCAATTCAGCAGCATAATTGACCCACTTCCTGTCTAGCAACCTCTTGCATGAGCCTCCTGACTTCTGCTGCAGCAGGCACACTTTGTGGCCAAAAGGGGACATTGTAGCACATTTACAACATGCATATAAGGTAAAAATATTAACATATATATAAAATGACAGTGCAATCTTCAGGGGTGGGCTTTATCTACACCCTGCACAGGTAGAAAAGCCTACACATTTAAGCCCATTGCACAGGAACATTAATAAAATGATACCAGCTGTATAGCAGTGACTATGTAATAATCCTTCAGCAGTACCCAGAGAGTAGTTACTTCTACAGCAAAACCCATACAACAGCATCAGACACAATGCCCCAATATTACAAAACCCTCCTCGCATTGCACATGGTCCTGTATTACTTACTGCTCCTCCAGCAGGAGCTTCCATTCAAGCAGCCATGTAGCTATCCCTTTCCATGCCAGTCAGTATTAGAGAATTTCCAAGAAACAAAATCAGTATATGATTGATCTCTTCCCATGAGATGTGTGGCAGGAACCTGGGTCTGTCTCACTGAATTCTGGGTCCTTTTTGGCATGAGTTTGGGTAATTAAGAACCACACACACAAGGTCCTCAAGCCAACTGTAGCCATATATAATATCGGATTTTAAAGACGTTGTCTGGTCAATATGTTTTTCCATAGACCAAGAATGCTTAAAATCGCCATACTTCACAGATCCCTCGTGGCTCCCGTTCCATGATGCTCCGCCATTCTCTGCTTTATGGTCCTTCTGGACACTCAAGGAAATGCCTGTTCAGCCAATCTGTGACCGTGGTGGTCTACCTCTGTGGCCTGCAGCTATTTTCTGTGTGTTGAGAGGGATCATGTAGCAGAGACCATCGGGGAACCGAGAAGCATCAGAATCAGACTGGCTGGACCAATTGGATTTATGGAACTGGAGCAGGGTTTGGTCCTGTTCATACCGTGTGGTCCTTTCCATGACTGATAGTGTTGATGGGTGTCATAAAATAAACATGTTTCTTCAATCCTTTAGCCTCCAATTACACAGATCTGGAGAAGAAATGCTGCCATGATGGCATGATTAGCAACCCAATGGGCCACAGCTGTGAGCGGCGCGCTCGCCTCATTCAAGAAGTAGAAAAGTGTGTGGAAGCTTTCCTGGACTGCTGCAGATACATTGAAATGAAGCTGAAGGCTGAGAGGATACTGAAAGAAACGGATACTTACGACAGAAGTGAGTGGACACGTGGCAAGGAAATTAAAGGGTTCATACAGGAATGCAAAAGCATGCTTCACTTCTTCCAACAACAGCGCCTCGCTTGACTACAGGTTGTGGGTGGTATAGCAGCTCAGTTCTGTTCACTTCAATGAGGCCTAGCTGCAATACTAGACACTAACCATGGGCAATTGTGGTGCTGGTAGATGGCAGCCATGTTTTTCTAATTCTGTACAAACCCCTTAGGACTGTGATTTTTTTTTTCTACTAAAACGCTATAAAATTTTACTTCTAAGGGAATAAGGGGAACAGCCGGCCATATTTTCTAGACTGCATAAATTCCATAAAACAGAATGGAAAGAGCCATTCTCAACACTGGTGTGGGTTTCAGGGGTGGGATCAGCGTCTATCAGATATTTTTGAATTTTTTTGCATATATGTCATACACTGCGTGCAGAATTATTAGGCAAATTAGTATTTTGACCACATCATCCTCTTTATGCATGTTGTCTTACTCCAAGCTGTATAGGCTCGAAAGCCTACTACCAATTAAGCATATTAGGTGATGTGCATCTCTGTAATGAGAAGGGGTGTGGTCTAATGACATCAACACCCTATATTATGTGTGCATAATTATTAGGCAACTTCCTTTCCTTTGGCAAAATGGGTCAAAAGAAGGACTTGACAGGCTCAGAAAAGTCAAAAATAGTGAGATATCTTGCAGAGGGATGCAGCACTCTTAAAATTGCAAAGCTTCTGAAGCGTGATCATCGAACAATCAAGCGTTTCATTCAAAATAGTCAACAGGGTCGCAAGAAGCGTGTGGAAAAACCAAGGCGCAAAATAACTGCCCATGAACTGAGAAAAGTCAAGCGTGCAGCTGCCAAGATGCCACTTGCCACCAGTTTGGCCATATTTCAGAGCTGCAACATCACTGGGGTGCCCAAAAGCACAAGGTGTGCAATACTCAGAGACATGGCCAAGGTAAGAAAGGCTGAAAGATGACCACCACTGAACAAGACACACAAGCTGAAACGTCAAGACTGGGCCAAGAAATATCTCAAGACTGATTTTTCTAAGGTTTTATGGACTGATGAAATGAGAGTGAGTCTTGATGGGCCAGATGGATGGGCCCGTGGCTGGATTGGTAAAGGGCAGAGAGCTCCAGTCCGACTCATACGCCAGCAAGGTGGAGGTGGAGTACTGGTTTGGGCTGGTATCATCAAAGATGAGCTTGTGGGGCCTTTTCGGGTTGAGGATGGAGTCAAGCTCAACTCCCAGTCCTACTGCCAGTTTCTGGAAGACACCTTCTTCAAGCAGTGGTACAGGAAGAAGTCTGCATCCTTCAAGAAAAACATGATTCTCATGCAGGACAATGCTCCATCACACGCGTCCAAGTACTCCACAGCGTGGCTGGCAAGAAAGGGTATAAAAGAAGAAAATCTAATGACATGGCCTCCTTGTTCACCTGATCTGAACCCCATTGAGAACCTGTGGTCCATCATCAAATGTGAGATTTACAAGGAGGGAAAACAGTACACCTCTCTGAACAGTGTCTGGGAGGCTGTGGTTGCTGCTGCACGCAATGTTGATAGTGAACAGATCAAAACACTGACAGAATCCATGGATGGCAGGCTTTTGAGTGTCCTTGCAAAGAAAGGTGGCTATATTGGTCACTGATTTGTTTTTGTTTTGTTTTTGAATGTCAGAAATGTATATTTGTGAATGTTGAGATGTTATATTGGTTTCACTGGTAAAAATAAATAATTGAAATGGGTATATATTTGTTTTTTGTTAAGTTGCCTAATAATTATGCAGAGTAATAGTTACCTGCACACACAGATATCCCCCTAAAATAGCTAAAACTAAAAACAAACTAAAAACTACTTCCAAAAATATTCAGCTTTGATATTAATGAGTTTTTTGGGTTCATTGAGAACATGTTTGTTGTTCAATAATAAAATTAATCCTCAAAAATACAACTTGCCTAATAATTCTGCACTCCCTGTATATGTCCGAGATGAGAATACCCGTTTAATCTTGTAAACTGTTTCTTCCGTACAGGTGATGAGGAAATTGAGTATATGCCGGATGCTGATATTTTGGTTAGGAGTGACTTTCCAGAAAGCTGGTACTGGAACGTTCTAAGAATGGACGAAGCACCTAATGCACAAAAGTAGGTGCTTTAAGGATTTCACTTCTTGACTCTTAGCTAATCAATAAGTGTTTTTATTTAAAGGGTGATCGCAATGGTGACTTCTTAAAGGCACAGAAAAATGCCAGTTGTTTGCTGCCCAATTAAGTACCTCTGAATATCAACACCTGCTGAGAGCAACAAGATTCTTTGGTTTCTCTTTATTTGTAAAGGTGTCGCAGCAAGCACTGGCCTAGATTTTGTTGTGTTGCATTAATTCTGCATGCCTTGTCTGTAGAAGCATATGACCACAGCTCTGTTCAATGATACCAGGGATGACTCCAAACCTGGCCTTGTATACTCTTTAAAGGAATCTGTCAGCAGTTTGTTTCATGATAAACCACTGACAGCCCTAGGTAGGAGCTGGGGAGAGAAGTACACACCTTTTGTGGAGCTTTTAATATCAGGAGTAGTGTAAATATGAAGGTTTATTCTGCCAGGATCTGCTTCTTAAGTGCATCTACCCCTCTGCTCTGAGTTGCAGCTCCTAGTTGTATGCTACAGCTGTCACTCATCGCAGAGGGGAGTGGCTATCCAGAAGCTCAACAGATAGAGCACTTCACAGTAAAGTGCCGCCTCCAGTGCACAGTGCAATAAAAGAATATGACAGAATAAAACTTCATATTCAAACTACTCATGATAACAAAAGTTCCACAGAAAGTATGTTTGTCCTGGTCTCCACAGCTCTTACCACCACAACATCAAGGAGGTTACCTCCGTCACCCTATTGCCACCCCCTGGCTCCAGGTCTGCCATCTTCTTTTTCCCTTTACTCAAAAGCAGTCAAAATGTATGTACTCTTTCAGAATGTTGCAACAAAAATTTATTTTCAAAGTGTGTTTGCAGTTCAAAAAAAATAAAATAAAACCCTTAGAATAAAGTTTAAATAATTTGCTGAACAAATGAAACAAAAAAAGCTAAACTGAAAACCCGATGCATTTGGCATCATTAAAAAATACAACTTGTCTTGGCTACACAGATGAAAAAAAAAAGGGTTGCGAAATGCGAGGATGAAAAAAAACTTGCTTGGTCATCAAAGGGGAATTCCAGTTAGAGAACATTATCCCCTATGAATAACTATTAGATTGGTGGGGGTCCTACTGCTGGGACTTCAATCAGTCATGAGAACAGGAGGCCCCATACCCTGTGGAGTTCCCCTAAAATGGATGGAGCAGCTGCTTGGAAATTGACCCTGATGCTCCATTCGTTTCTAAGAGAGTTCCGGAGGAGCACATTTCCGACCAACCGCTCCGTCCATTTCAGGGGAACTCCACCAGGTAACCGTTCTTGTGATGGGTGGAGGTCCCAGTGGTAGGACTCCCATTGATCAAATAGTAATCTCCTTTCTTGTTGATGGGGGTAATGTTCTGTAACTGGAATATCCCTTTAAAGCCCAAACAATTTCGGGGATTAACATATTAAAAAAATAAAAATAAAGGAAAAATAAAAATAAATAAACTATACAAAAAATAAAAGAAATAAAAAAAAAGCATTTTACTCATCCTACAGGGCAGGGATCAGCAACCTTCGGCACTTCAGCTGTTGTGAAACTACAATTCCCAGCATGCTCCATTCATTTCTATAGGAGTTCAGAGAATAGCAGATTAAGTATGCATGTCGGGAGTTGTAGTTTCACTACAGCTGGAGTGCCGGAGGTTGCCTACCCCTGCAATAGGTGCAAAAATAGCCTAGAATATATCATTCAGTCAACCAGTCAGTTGCTTTAAAGGGTATGTCCACTTTGTAACCAATTTATTGCTTCAAAACATCTAAAATGAAAAAATCTTTGCAAGCATTTTTAATTGAAAATATCCTATCAATGTGTATCTATAGCTCCTATACAGACAATGTATCTCCATGGTAACAGACTACAAACAAACCCTGTGTTGTCTGATGTTTCAGTCACGTTAACTCCAAAAAAAAATATTAATACTTTATTGTAATTACTATTTGGTAGGTTAACAAGAACATACGGTCACAATCTATATCACTGCTCAAAACACCCCCATAGGGTACTGAAACCAGACAATGCCTAAACTAAAAGGTTTCACATGTCTAATGCTCTATTTCCCCTGTGGCGGCACTGCAGGAAAATTAAACTGCCAAGGTTCCCCACAAATCACAGATTTAAGCTTGGGGTACTGTACCAGCAGAAGAAAACATTGCAATCAGCTTATTATTAAGGGACTTTTCTAATAAGTAGGGAAAGTGGAGAATCTAATTAATATGCTGTTTATCTTTCATCAGTATTTCTACAAAGCTCCTGACAAACTTTTTCCTGAAGGACTCCATCACAACATGGGAACTGCTGGCCGTGAGCCTATCAGAGAATAAAGGTAAAAATCTAAAAGCTGACTAGACATGAGCAAATTTCTTGAAATTTGTTTCAGATTTTCTTTTAATGAAACTTTATTTTATGCAAAGACAGCATTAGGCTACATTCACACAAACGCATTTTGTTTCCGTGTCCGCTCCATTTTTTTTGCGGATTGGAGGAGGACCCATTCATTTCAATGGGTCCGCAAAAAATGCGGAAAGAACACTGTATGCTGTCCGCATTCGTATGTCCGTTCCGTAGCCCCGCAAAAAATATATAGCATGTCCTATTCTTGTCAGTTTTGCAGACAAGGATAGGCATTTTTACAATTGATCAGCAAAAAAAAAAAAAGGATGCGACACGGATGTCACACGGATGTCTTGCAAAATACATACGGTCATGTGAATGTAGCCTTAATGAGAGAGTGACACTGACATAAATAGCTATGGGTAAAAGCATGGTTTACGGTGCTAACAAACAGCCTGTTTAGTAACACACTGCACTGTCAGATTTGTTATGCCCTTTAAAAAAGTTCTAAAAATTGTCCCTTATTAGGGTCAGATGCCTGCCTTGTTTTACATGTTAGAATTAGAAGAAGCAGTAGCTTGTTCTGAACAAGTTGTCCAAAATGTATCCCTTAATGGGGCCGGATGACTGCCGGTATTTATACACTCATGGTCTTATCAGAGGAAGCAGTGGGCCACATGAGGAAACTTTGCAACAGGTTTGAAACTTTGTGCAATTGGATGACCTTTGCAACCAAAATATACTCTGCTAGTGAGGCAGTAAATATGCTTCCCAATCCTAATCCCCTCTCTTTTGGTACTGCCATGCATTAATGATTGACAATCACATCCACTACCATAGGTAATTGTGTGCAACTGCTACACAAACACATTAACATAAATTAATGGGGTGGGGCACAATATACTGGGTCTCCGCTGTCTTTAAAGAAACAGTGCCACTCTTGTACATCAGCTTCAATAGTGTTACAGCTTTCCCTCATTTCCATTTTCGTAACTTCAGGTCTCATGCACACAACTGTGTTTTTTTCCAAATTTTTTTTTGTGGATTAGATACGGACCCATTAATTTAAATGGGACTGCGACAAATGTGCTGTCTGCATTCGTATGTTCACATATCAGTCCCACAAAAAACATAACCTATTCTTATCATACAAGAAGAGGCATTACGTCAATGAGGCCAGCGACAATTATGGGATGCACACAGTCAGTATCCGGATTTTGGCAAACCACAGTTTACAGACCACAAAATACATATGGTTGTGTGCATGAGGCCTTAGAAATAGGATTGTTTTCCAAAGTAACATATTACAATGCATAGTCTACTACCTTTTGTATAATTATAGCCCTTCCCTCCCTTCACCGCAAGATAATATGCAATCACTCAGTATAGTGTTGTGTCAGATGATGATACTCACCATCTGTCTTATTCCATCCATACAGGCATGTGTGTGGCCAAACCATATGAAATCCAAGCCTTCAAGAACTTCTTTATTGACCTAAGACTTCCATATTCTGTAGTGAGGAACGAACAGGTTGAAATTCGAGCCATCATCTACAATTATGAATCAAAGCCACTAAAGGTAAATTTATTTATACCAACCAGACTTTTTCTAAGCAGACTTTGTCATTGAATCACATTTGTTGTGCACCATGACATCATCAAAGAGATGCATGATTAACCCCTTCAGGACCCTGCGATTTTCCATTTTTGCGTTTTCGTTTTTTCACTCCCCGCCTTCCCATAGTCCTAACTTTTTTATTTTTCCATTCACATAGCCTTATGAAGGCTTATTTTTTGCGGGACAAGTTGTACTTTCTAATGGAACCATTTACGGTTGCATACCATGTAGTAGGGAGGGGGCAAAAAATTCCAAATGGGGTAGAATTGGGAAAAAACGCAATTCTGATAAAGTAAAAAAATTTTTACACTGTACACTATGCGGTAAAATTGACCTGTTATCTTTATTCTCCGGGTCAGTACGGTTCCAATGATACCACACTTGAATATATTTTCTTGCGCTTTAATACTGAAAAAAAAATTAAAACCTTTGAGGAAAAATGTTTTTATTTTTCATACCCATATTTTGACCCTTATAACTTTTTTGTAGCTATGTGTATAGGGCTGTGTGAGGGCTCATTTTTGGCGGGACAATCTGTTCTTTTCAGTGATAACAATTTTAAGTGTGTCCGACTTTTTGATCACTTTTTATAAAAAGATTATTGGGTAGTTGAAGTGACAAAAAATGGCAAATTGGCTATTTTTTCCCGCTACGCCATTTGCCATATGTCATTAATATTGTCATATTTTAATAGTATGGGCATTTTCGCACGCGGCGATGCCCATGATGTTTATTTTTTTTATTGGTTATTTTTTTTTATTTTAAGGAAAGGGGGGTGATTTGAACTTTTTATTTTTTTTTATTTTTTTATATTTGTAAAAACTTGAAACTTTTTTTTAAAACTTTTTTTTAAGTCACCTTGGCTGACAATAACTGGCTGCATGAAAATCGCATTGCATCCTCAAGCAAGTGCGGATGCAATGCGATTTTCACGGATGGTATCTAAGGAGATGATGTTAATAAATAGGGATGAGCCCCGGGACCCCATTAAAGTCCTGCTGAATGAAGATAGAATGTTGTTCTATCTTCATTCAGCAGGACCTGCGCTGATGTCACCACACTCATTACGTGGTTAGCTGCGATGACGTCAGCGCAGGTCCTTTTGCAGGTCCTGCAAGAAGAATAAAGAAGACAATAACGGCTGCGCGATTAAGTGGATGAGGTGAGAAATGTTTTATTATTATTTTTTTAACCCTCAATGCACATTTAACTTACCATTCTGTATTAAAGCATGCTATTATTTTCCATTATAACTATGTTATAATGGAAAATAATAAAATCTACAGAACACCAGTGAAGAAGTCCGGGTTCGGGTCTGCAGTTTTTTATCACGCGCGTGCAAAACGCATTAAAGCGCTTTTCACTCGCGCGGAAAAAACTGAACAAAGCAACGCAATCGCAGACAAATTGTATGCAAAATCGGTTGGGTTTCCCTGAACCCGCCCGCAACGCATCCGGGCTGAATCTGGCACGCTTGTCTGCAAGGGGCCTAAGGCTACTTTCACACTAGCATTTAAGTTTTCCGGTTTTGAGTTCCGTCATAGAGGCTCAATACCAGAAAACGCTTCAGTTTTGTCCCCGTTCATTGTCAATTGGGACAAAACTGAACTGAACGGAATGCTCCAAAATGCATTCCGTTCCGTTTAGTTGCATTCCCAGACCGGAGAGCAAACCGCAGCATGTTGTATTTTGCTTTCCATCCTGGGATGTGGAGCAAGACGGATCCGGCATGACCCCCAATGCAAGTCAATGGGGACGGATCAGTTTTCTCTGACACAATAGAAAATAGATCCGTCCCCCATTGACTTTCAATGGAATTAATGATGGATCCGTCATGGCAATGTTAAAGATAATACAATCGGATCCATTCATAACGGATGCAGACAGTTGTATTATCAGTAACGGAAGCGTTTTTTGCTGGACCCTGCAGGATCCAGCAAAACGCTAGTGTGAAAGTAGCCTAATAACCCTCTTCTCTAAACTACTAAGAGATCATAAACACTTATTTAAGCCACATTCTTATCAGTGAGATAAGAACTGAGCTTTAATGAGGGTTTATAACGTCAGAGAGCAGAGATAAGGAGCCCGTCAGCTCCTGGTCTGACAGAAAAGACTGAAAAATCCAAAGGGTGCTTGTAGAGCATCTCAGCTATGTACAGAAAAAGTAAACCATATTTTTAATGAAGACCAATTAAAAAATTATTTTTAGCTCAAAATGAGTACAATGCAATAATAAAAAATTGCCCAGGTGTACATAGCCTTTAACATCAAAGGCAACCCAACTACAATTAGGAAGGAGCACCAACATTAGAGTGTGCCCAGATAGAAGAAAGGGTGTGCCCTCCTGTCACTGCCTGGCCCTAGTGAGCATTAGTATTAGGGATGAGCGAATTGACTTCGGATGTAACATCCGAAGTCGATTCGAATAAAAAATGATTTTGAATACTGTACGGAGCGAGTGCTCCGTACAGTATTAGAATGTATTGGCTCCGATGAGCCGAAGTTATCACTTTGCAAAGTCTCGCGAGACTTCGGGTGATACCTTCATAAAATTATTTCTACTGTAAAAACCATTTCCCGAACTCAGGTTCCGTTCCAAGTGGTACATTGGAACCGAACCCGAATTTGGAAAATGGTTTTTACAGTAGAAATCATTTTATGAAGTTATCACCCGAAGTCTCGCGAGACTTTGCAAAGTGAAAACTTTGGCTCATAGGAGCCAATACATTCTAATGCTGTATTGCGAATCGACTTCTGATGTTTCATCCGAAGTCGATTCGCTCATTCCTAATTAAGATTTCCACTATGATTCATGTGAACAACTGTCATTGCCAGGGGCCACTACCACACTCATCCACTTCTCTGCCCCTCCCGGGTTGTGCCATGCCAAAGTGGTTGAGTGTGTTAAAGTCTAGCAGGTCTAGGACTAGCAGAAGTAATGAGAAGTGCAGTGTGGACATTATCACACCTTTAGTGACTTTGGTAATGTCAATTTCAGTATGGTGGGGTTGCATCCAGCCTCTAAGAAGATGAAACCAGATTGGTTGAGAGTTGAGAAGACAGTTCAAGGTGGATGTATTTTCCGAAGAATTTTGAGAGCAGTAAGATGAAGCATTGGAAGGACAGAAAGGGCAAATTGAGAGATGGCTTTGTAAAATATTGACCAGTTTACTAAACTGATTTTAACGGTAAACCTTTTAAAGGGGCTTTGCTATCTGGGTCCCCCCACCGATAAACTGTTTGAAGAGGCTACGATCCTCACCGTGGCCTCCTCGCAGTTTACCAAGCACAGCACTGTCCATTGGATAGCAGCTGTGTTTGGTATTGCAGCTCACCACATCCACTTCATTGGGACATAGCTGCACCTGGGCCACCAATGAATCTCTTCAAACAGCCGACCTGAGGATAGGTCATCAATATCATATTCTCAGAAAACCCCTTCAAGTAATTCAAACGTCCATGAGAAAGTTTACAAATAGCATCTAACACTTTGGATGACTGAATATGATTGCTCACTGTGTAATACTTCAATTTCCCTGTGGTGGCACTTTCTGATCACTTTCTGTCGCTCTCTCTCATAGGGGGTAGGCAATGACAGACTTCTCTCAGACAGTGGGGGTTCAAACTGCTTTATTTTGTCACTTTAAAGAGGACCTTTCACCTTGAAAAGCATTGTGAACTAAGTATGCTGCCATGGAGAGCGGCGCCCAGGGATCTCACTGCACTTACTATTATCCCTGGGCGCCGCTCCGTTATCCCGTTATGCCCTCCGGTATCTTCACTCAGTAAGTTATAGTAGGCGGTGTCTGCCCTTGTTCTGTGGGCATCTCCTTCTCCTAGGCTGTAGCGCTGGCCAATCGCAGCGCACAGCTCACAGCCTGGGAGAAAAAAAACTCCCAGGCTGTGAGCTGTGCGCCTCTTTAAGCAGTACAGATGATCACGCAGTTATCGTTACTGGGTCATATGAGGTTCCAGCACCACAAAACACAAATGCAAAACAGACACCTGCCCGTCTAGGCTCTACCTAATACACAGGTCTCCCTAACTCCCTAACTAAGGTGCAGTTCACACATGAGGTGAGACCCGGCTTTTCTCAGCCATACGGTCCAGAAGCCTCCTCGCTGTGACCACACCAATACCTTGGGGGAATATGGTCCAAGAGTCAGGCGTCGCTGGGTCCCCCCAAAGCTCAGGCTTCCTCAGCCTCTTGGCTGGGACCACACAGAGCCTCTGCAGGCTTCCTTTTCCAAGTCCTCTCCCAGACTCATACACAGAGGGTTGTTTCCGTGATTATCACCGACTGTCTCACCTGCGATCACCTCAGGTTAAATGGAATATGTGCAGTGGAAGGGTGTGTGGGCTGAAAGGTCCCACTGCCAAACCTACCTCTTTGTCCAAATAAAATCCAGCCAAACAACTATGTTTGCTGAAGCAACACCATTTCTGGACTTCATTTGCCTCACCCAGATGAGGTATCTGGGTGGGATATACACAACCTCCACGAATTTACCATACACATTACCACAGTACATTAAACACTCTTGGTTCCTATGACTCATCATTTTTAGGGTACTTTCACACTAGCGTTTTTCTTTTCCGGTGTTGAGTTCCGTTACAGGAGCTCAATACCGGAAAAAAAACTGATCAGTTTTATCCTAATACAGTCTGAATGGAGAGCATTCAGTTCAGGATGCATCAGTAAAGTGTTCCTGCAAAACGGATCCGGATTTCCGGTCTGCACATGTGCAGACCTTTAAAAATGCTTCAAAAAAAAAAAATTCCAGATCAATTTTTCCGGATGAGACGGATTCAGTATTGCAATGCATTTGTCAGACGGATCCGCATCCGGATCCATCAGACAAATACCGCCTGTTTGCATCAGGATTGCTGGATCCGCCAGGCAGTTCCGGCGACGGAATTCTCTGCCGCAAGTGTGAAAGTACCCTTAGGAAAACTTGTTATCTCTTTTTGTTTATTTTTTTTATAATTTTTCTTTTTCCACTCCCCCTCCTCAAGCCTTGGAACGCAATGACAGCAATAGTAAATGATGTCTGAGTGACACTGACATACCTAGCTATGGGTAAACGCACATCTGATGGCGTTAACATACAGCGTGTTTAATATCATATAGCATTGGTACATGTCTCATGCTTTTTCATATTCCAAAGCTTCCAAAAATTGGCCCTCATTGGGGGAAGATGATGTTTAAACACATAACGTGTTATGGGCTAAAAAAAAAAATTGGCTTGGGGGAAGGTTATGGTTGGCAAGTGGCATTAGTGGCATGATGCGGGCAGCAGCAGCAGCAGCCGTACAGAACGTTATGGTAGGCAGACAGACAGCAAGAGTGGTAGAATGGGCCACCAGCAGCAAGGAGAGGTCTATTGATCGCATTCAGCCTGAGCTGATAGAAAATGTCAGTATTGATGCAGTAATCACGTTTGTATGCTGCTTAAAGAAATTTAAAGCCCCTCCGCCAATTTTTAAAAAAAATTTCAACCATGTGGAAAATGAATACATGTAAACTGACGATTGAGAGCCATTAGTGGCATGATGTAGGCCACAGGAGCTGTATAGAACGTGATGGCAGTTAGGCAGACAGACAGAAACAGTGGCAAAATGGGGCCAATCAGAGCAAGTCCCACCCCCACTTAATTTTATGGTCATGTGAGACCCCTTCTTCTTCCTCCCGACTGCTTTTTTCCCACCATGTATGCTAAAATGGCGCTACATGCCACTTTCATGGATTCGTCTTGCATAAACCTGAAAAGATTTGGGTTTTTCTGCCGGTCGAAAAATAGAAACATTTGGACTGAGCCTGGTTCACTCATCCTTAATTCTACTAAACTGATAATCTGAATTTACAGTACTTTTGCCTTCTTTTATGGTTCTTGACCTAAACCTCAAGCAGATTAGGGTAGGTGAAAAGTAACACTGTGTCATATAGTATTTCACGTGCTGTAAATAATGTCAATATGGTCTCGTTTTAGGTGCGAGTGACGTTTGCTCACAACCCTGAGTTCTGCAGCCTTTCTACACCCAGAAGGCAGCACACAGTGGAGGTGACGGTGGATGAAAACTCATCGACTGTAGTTCCGTTTGTCATTGTACCGCTCTCTTTAGGGGAACATTATGTTCAGGTGAAAGCTTCAATCTACGGAGAATTAGCAGGCGATGGTGTCAAGAGGAAATTGAAAGTCGTGGTAAGAGAGTATGGCTACTGTATCAGTTATGGCAATCATTTTAATAATTTCTGTTTGGCTCAATCTACTGTACAGTTTCTGGTGCCTGTAGCTGCCCAAACAGTTGATTGGCCGAGGTGTGCCAGGTGTCAGACCTCCATTGATCTGTGTGCCAGGTGTCAGACCTTCATTAATCTGATACTGATGACTAGGGATGGGCAAACTTCAAGTTTTGAAGTTCAAGTTTGGGTTCAGTTTTACGCTGAATTGCACTATGGATTTAGTTACCACGGACCATAACACAATTCCATGACGGAATGCCTTTTCCGTCATAATAGAAGTCTATGGCCAGCATAATGGATCCATCTAGTTTCTGTTATGCAGAAGAGGACTTCTGCATAAAGGAAACCAGATGGATCTACAAAACGTAAAGTTCACTCATCCTTACTGATGACCTAGTCTGAGGAAAGGTCTTTATTATGTAAGTCTTGGGCAACCTCTTGAAACAGTAATTACATTGGCACTTGGCCACAATTTTTTGTGAAAATGACTGACGGTTGTTTTAACACCATCTAAAATTTTTGCTTTCCATTTCAGCCGGAAGGTGTTCGTAAGACGGAAATTGTATCCTCGGTAATACTGGAGCCAGAAGCAAGAAGTAAGTGTCCTTCTCTCCATTTAAATTAGTGTTTGGAGCTATGGTTATAGAAAATTCCACTTTAAAACAGTATTTCCTGAAATAATTTGATGTATTTTGCTTATATATGAGTAAAAAATATTGAAGCAAAAACCATGTATGCTGTTGACTAGTGATGAGCGGCATAGGCAATATTCGAATTCGCAATATTTCAAAAAATTTTGGCTGAATAATCCCCATAAATTAGCAAATTTGAGAATTCATGATCTCCAGTCATTGTTTTCTTGATTGCGAAAAATCGACAATGTAATACATTTGCTATAAATTTGCGAACAGAATATTCAACACTATTCGCAAATACGAATATATAGCACTATATTCTAAATATTTGCGAATTTTCAAAGTGGCGATATTCGCGATTAAAATTTGCGATTCGAATATTCGCGCTCAACACTACTGTTGACCTTTAAAGAATCTTCTCCCTCCATCTTTGTGGCGCTTCCCAGTTTCAGAGTCCCTTATAGAAAAGTGTTCAGGGATTGTTTTAGGGGGTGGCACACTGGGGAATCACTCCATAGACAGGAACCCTACTATTGATTAGTGGTGCATGGTGCTAATGTTCGGAAACAGAATTTCAGTATTATGTGGGAACTATATGGTGGTACAATTTGAAATGCATATGCCGGTATTATTTTGGCTCTATATGCTGGTATAGTTTAATTTGCAGCTAAAATGGTTTTCAGTATGTTGATGGACTATCCTCAGGATACATCATCGATATGAGATCTTAAGGGTCTGACACTCAACACCCCCAACAATAAGCTGTTTTGGGCAGCTGCCGGAGACTCAAGCACTAGGCTCTGTCCACTGTGTGGAACCTATGTCGTGGAACTGCAGCTCAGCATTCAAGTGAATGGGAGCTGACCTGCATTACTCCAGCGACGAAGCTACACAACCGATGGAGCCTTGTTTCCAGTGTTTAGTTTCCAGCACTGGAAACTTGGACCCGCACCAGTCTGAGTATTGGACCTGCACCAGTCTGATGAGGATTTTGAGGATAGGCCATCAATATGTAAGCACGGGAAAACCCCTTTAAAAGCTATGAACCCAATAGGGGCAATTTGTTATGATAGCATTTTACTCATTTAGGGGTAAAAATCTTTTTTTCAATCAGTCTTTATGAAAATGTTTAAGCAGTTGTTGTCATAAACGGGTAACTCTTTGCCTCACTGTATGCATCTTACTTTCATTTGAAACTTCACCGTCAGGCTATGTATGTCCCTTATCTTTGAACTACTAACAGCTCATAAATGATTATTTAACCTATATTCTTATCTGTAAAATAAGAACTGACCTATAATGATTGTATATGAGGTCAGGAGATTAGAGATTAAGAGCCATCAGCTGAGGGAAAAAGTATAAACACAGAGCCTGGCACTACAGAATCCAAAGTCTGTACAGAGAAAGGGGTTGAACATTTTTAAACAAAGACAAATTTTTTAAAATGACGTTTAGCTCTAAATGAAGTGCATAAATACAAAAACAATTGCCCCCCAAAGGTATCTATAGACTTTAGGTAAAAGAAATACAATATGAACATCCTTACAGATCTCTTTTGATGCCACAACTCGTATATAACATTCTGCTTGAAACCAGACGCACAGCGATTCAGTGATCATCATACCACCCACATAGTGAAATGGGCTGTCTCTGATCAGAAAACTCTTCTAATATGGCGTTGGTTCACCTGTTACCCAATAAAAAGCATCACTCTTATGGAAAGGCTTCATTCTCATTACAGAGAATACTGCATTTCTATTCATATGCACCTGACCCAATTGGAGCACTGAGGGGCTGACCAGAGCCCTCAGAGCACCAGTTGTTACACTCCTTTAACTTTAGTCCCTCCCCACTTCCCCTGGATTGACAGGTATAGACTTGTCTTCTGGTCTCAGAATTTGCTCAGTGGAACACTTGTTGCACTCCAGGCAGCGCAGATTCCAGCTGAGCAAGCGCCGAGACCAGGAGACACAACAGCGCAGGTGCGAGATGACAGGTCTCGGTGCTTGCTCAGTTGGAATTTGCATTCCTTGGAGCACAGTAGCAGATCGACTGGGCAAGTTCAGAGACTGGAAGACACAGCGCTGGAACAAGAAGACTGGTATAGGTGAGATGTCTAGCCCTGGCAATCAAGGGTAATGGGGGAGAGATTAAAGCTGAAAGGGTGTAACAAACTGGTGCTCCAAGGGCTGTGGATGGCCGCTCTATGCTCTAGTTAGGTCATCTGCATGTGAATAAAAATGCAGTATTTTCTGTAAGGAGGCAACATATAGTCATGATCAGGGTATGATCAACCTAACCAGGCTATCTACAGATCCCTTGTGATGCCACAACTCGCATATATAACACAACATTCTGAATCAAGCCAGACGCACAGCGATTCAGTGATCATCATGCCACCCACATTGTTAAATGGGCTGTCTCTGATCAGAAAACTCTTCTAATATGGCGTTGGCTCACCTGTTACCCAATAAAAATCATCACTCAAATGGAAACGCTTCATTGGCAAAACCACTAATGATGATGGACATGGATGTTGGGTGGCCTTTCCATTGACATTCCATGTCACCCCTTAATTTCCAACAGAATTGAGAGTTTCCGTTACCATGATGAACATTAATTTTCACATCTTTGGTTCTTTCAGGTGGAGATCATGTAGTAAAGGTGCCATCACTTGCCAATAAGAAAATTGTTCCAGGCTCACCAACTACAATTATTGTCAATGTACAAGGTGCGCTGCTGAGTAACGACCATTGCTGTTGGGTACCTGCTGATGACCTGTCACAGTTTTTTTTTTTTATCTCTCTTAGGGCGGGTTCACATCAGCATTATGAATTCCGTTATTGCATTCCGTTATAACATGGTTTTAACGGAAAATAATGGAATTTGTAAGGCAGATTTCAAAACTGAAAACTTTAGAGGCCTTCTGGTTTTTGTCCCTCATATAAGAGGTCTATGGGCAGCATAACGGATCGATCCGTCTGGTTTCTGTTATAAAGAACTTTCTTTTTCATCCTGCATAACGGAAACCAGATGGATCCATTATGCTTGCCCATAGACCTCTATAAGGAGGAATCAAAACGGAAGGCCTCTAAAGGTTTCCGTTTTGAATTCCGTCTTACAATTTCAGTTATTTTGCGTTATAGCGATGTTATAACAGAAAGCAATAATGGAATTCAGAATGCTGATGTGAACCTGCCCTTAGTTGGTTTACAAGACTATACAAGTGAATGTTCATCTTTGGAAATTATATGTCTTTCTTTAGGAATACCGATTGCACAATTTGTTGAAGATGCCATAGACGGTGCCAGCCTAAGCCATCTTATCGTTACGCCAGGCGGTTGTTGCGAACAAACCATGAGGAGCCTTACTCCAGTTGTTATCGCCACATATTATCTTGATGCCACTAATCAGTGGGACCGAATAGGAGTCAATCGCCGGGAGGACGCCATTCAAAAAGTCATCAAAGGTAGTATCAGGTTATCTCTTGGGGTGACATTACTAGGAGTTCAAACTTCATGTTGTATCTACTGTAGTAAGTAACCATTCCATATTTGGTCTTTCCTTACTTTCTTACTAGGTTATGTCCATCAGCTCAATTATCGTAAAAGTGATGGATCTTTAGGATCTTTCCCTGGGACAGACTCTGGCACATGGTAGCTATGACATCTTCTTTTAGGGTCATTGATGGCCTATTCTTCTGTAGGCTTATTATAACTTTTTCATATTAATTCCACCATTGCTTTGTCTTTAGGCTCACCGCTTATATTCTTAAAGTTTTTGCTATGGCTAAGAGTATTACCAACATTCAGGATGATAAACTGTGTGAGTCTGTGAAGTGGCTTATTTTGACGAAGCAGAAGCCGGATGGGATGTTCACTGAGAACATTCCTATTAGTAGTCAATATACAAGGGTAAGAACTTCAAATAAACACATAACATTAAATTTTTAAGTTATTCACTGCCAGAAGGTTGAGGTAAGCAAGACTTAAAAAGCATATGTCAGCATGATCAACCCTACTAAACCAGGCATAAAGCCTGCTAGGGTTGATCATGCTGATAAAAATGATAACCTGATCATGATTATCTGTTGCTTCATTACAGAGAATACTGCATTTCAATTCATATACACCTGACCCAATTGGAGCACTGAGGGGCTGACCAAAGCCCTGAGAGCACCAGTTGGATACACTCCTTCAGCTTTAGTCCCTCCCCACTTTCCCTGGATTGATAGGTCTACACTTGTCTTCTGGTCCCAGAATTTGCTCAGTGGATCTCTTGCTGCACCCCAGGCAGTGCAGATTCTAGCTGAGCAAGCGCCGAGACCAGGAGACACAACAGTGCAGGTGCAAGATGACAGGTCTCGGTGCTTGCTCAGTTGGAATTTGCAGAAACCGGAAGACACAGTGCAGGAACAAGAAGACTGGAATAGATGAGATATCTATCCCTGGCAATCAAGGGGAATGGGGGAGAGACTAAAGCTGAAAGGGTGTAAAAAACTGGTGCTCCAAGGGCTGTGGCTGGCCCCTCTATGCAAAAAAATAAAATAATCCGTCAAAGGGAAGATATCTTTATAGTAGTGTAATTACAAGTATCACTATCACAGATTACCACTATAGTATAAAATGTAACATTTATTGTACAATTAAAATAACCCCACATACAACACGCGTTAAACAAAACAAAAATAGATGCGTACAGTCAGGACTCGGTGGTCATCAATTTTCCATGATGTAGGAAGGGGCAGTCCCATAGGCAGGGTAGTGGTCCTAACTTGGGGATCTCTCCCTACTATTCACCCTATATTTGTGTCCCTGCCTAAAAAACACAATGGCCGCCCCGATAGGGGCGATCCCGTATTCAGGAACCTCCTATATATCCTAGGATGGCCCTGAAAAAAGGTGATACGAGAAGGGCACCTCAATAGTTGAAAAATACCAACATATATTTGTTAGGTTCCTTGATTCCAATGCATTTCAACCAGTGTGATAAATCAGGCTCATCAGGAGACACTCAACAAGTATAGGGTATATAGGAGGTTCCTGAATACGGGATCGCCCCTATCGGGGCATCCATTCAGTTTTTTAGGCAGGGACACAAATATAGGGTGAATTGTAGGGAGAGATCCCCAAGTTAGGACCACTACCCTGCCTATGGGACTGCCCCTTCCTGCATCATGAAAGATTGATGACCACCGAGTCCTGACTGTATGCATCATTTTTGTTTTATTTAACACGTGCCCTCTATGCTCTAGTTAAGTCATCTGCATATGAATTAAAATGCAGTGTTTTCTGTAGGGAGGCAACGTATAGTCATGATCAGGGTTTGATCAACCTAACCAGGCTATATGTGTGGAGGAGGAATAATTTTATGAACAACTGTTTTAAAATTTTTACCAAAAAATTAGCTTCATGACTAATTACTTCGTCACGAAGCGGAGTTCAATCACAGGGAGCTGCGATAGTGCTGCTGCCCATCATTGTACCCCTCAAATACCACATTAATACATGATGGCGGCATCTGAGTGTAAAAACAGTGTAAAATTAACATTAAAAAAATTAAATCATACTTGCTCGCGACGGGCCGGCTGCCGCCATCTTGCTTGAAGATCCGGTGCGAAATTAGGATTTTGGCCGACATCTTCAATCAAGATGGCGGCGGCCAGCCCGTCGCGAGCAAATGGAGAAGGTAGGTGTGATTTTTTTTTTTTGGTTTTTTTACAGTATTTAAATTATTAAAAATTTGGGTTTGCGGTGAATCAAATTTATCCTGAAATTCGGATCGAATTCCACTTTGGTGGACTTGATTCGCTCATCTCTTTTGGCGATCAATACAAGTAATATATTATAAGGACTTTAGAGCATTTCCCAATCATTTTGATTGTGACAGAGCCTCGACTGAGACTCCCATAAATCTCAAAGCCAGATGAGGTCCAATTTAGATATAAAAAAAGGTAAAAAAAAGCAAGGCAGACAAAGACGTTTTCCATGATGGACCATCAACGGAGATCTCTGTTATCTGCCATGGTTTCTTTACTCATCAGTCTAGGAGAGGTACGCGCTCTAGTTTGGGAGACCAGCTGTGTATGGAGACTTAGTGGAAACATATTATGTAAAAAAAAAGGTATCTTCCACAGACAGAGAACCATCTCACTGGTGTCATCCAGAAGTAGTTCCCTATGAGTCAATATCTGACTTTTCTAAAAAGCCTTGGAACATGACAAGGTAAAATAGCCAATGCTACTCCATACTGTTGTGGATGGATATACAATATGGCTTGGCTATTTTCCTTTATCACGTTCCAAGGTTTGTCAGACGGCCCTCTTTCTCTGGGAAATACCACTTACAGTACAAGGATGGCTGCCTTGCTCTGAACACTGACTCCACTACAGTAACTGACCTGGTGCCACCAATGTCCCACAGTGCAAATAGTGGCGACTGCAGTTAACACTGATGTCCAACCAGGGGCGTAGCTAGAACTGACTGGTCCCCACAGCATATTTTTGTCCCCCCCCCCCCCCCCCCCACACACACTTCTTTGCAAACCCCATTCATGTGGTTATTTAGTGATTTTTTTTTTTCCATATATTTAACGCCTTAGTGACCAGCCTGTTTTGGGCCTTACTGACCAAGCGTTTTTCTCCCTTTTTTCATTATCGTGTTCCAAGAGCTATAACTTTTTGATTTTTCCGTCTATGTAGCTTTATGAGGGCTTGATTTTTTGCAGGACCAGTTGTAGTTTTTAATGGCACCATTTTGGGGTTTTCATAACTTTCTTATTAAAGGGAACCTGTCACCTCCCAAAACCATCCCAAGCCGCCAGCAGTACCTGCGTGTAGCCAGCAGCATGTTTGTAATGATAATTTCTTCCTGAAGGCAGATGCAGCAACGTTGTTTTATCCCCTGCCTGGCACGCTTCTCCAGTCAGGCTTGAAGTCATGGAGGCAGCGGCCGGGTCGTTATGGACACGGCAATACCAAACACATGGGAAGATTATTTTTTTTGCTATTTTTTTTCATTGAAAAGCATATTTTCAATTAAAAAAAAAGGGTACAATTTTTCTAGGATTTTTTTTATTGAATAAATTAGTTTTGTTTTTTTACTTTTTTTACCACTTAATAGTCCCACAAGGGGACTATAACATACAGCTTTTTGATTGATTTTAAAATGCAATGCATTATCCCTATAGTGCATTGCATTTTAATGTCAGTGCTATTCTGACATTGACCAGCAGGCTGCGCCAGAGAGGCACAGCCTGCTGGAAACTACTCAAGGCGGGTCTGGGGCCTACATCAGACACCTGCCAGCCTTGACACACATCAGCACCCCGCGATCGCATTTGCAGGGTGCTGATGGGAGACAGATGGGAGTCCGCTCCCTTGTCAGCAATTTACATGCAGCGGGCGCCATTGCCCGTGGCATGTAAAGTGTTAAACAGCCCGTACCGGCACTCCTGTCGGTCTGGGCTGTTAGAGCATGGCTACGGTCCCCCGTGCAGCGCTTAGACTGGGCTGCCGTATGGCCCAGCCTAAGGCCCCTTAGTAACCGCTGTAAAAAGGAATATTGGTGGTCACTAAGGGGTTAAAAGGTGAAGCGTCACCTGTGTGGCAAATGACCCAGTGACATGCTGCATGGGTGACAAATCACTGCTGTGATCAGTCATTGGCTACAGTGGTCACCTGCCTTCAAAATAAGCACTAGTATCCAGCAGAGCAGCGGAGGCAGAGAAGAGAAGATGCCATGTACTGCATGCTATAGTACAGAAGGATGAAAGAGGAAGGAATGGGCAGAGGTTGGCATGGCTGCCAGGCAGATGCAACATAAACCTGTCCTGCACTCACTGCTGAGCCCTGCGCCTGGCCCAATAACTCACACCTCTCCTCTCCCAGCTGCCCTCATGCCCTGAACCTGTAGGATGCCTTCTTTCTGCTATGAGGCAGGGCACATACTGTAACTGCCAAAATCTTGTCCTCTTTAAGTCTGTTCCTCCTGTTTCCTGAGATCCCTGGGGACTGTTGTAACATCCAAGAGTTATGTTACTAAACTTTTTTTACCCCGCTACAACCTGTTAAATGTATCTGCTTTGTCATCCTGTGTAATTTAACATCACATTCTCACAAATGTGCATATTCTAAGCCTGTTACATGTAATTTGCTGTAATTTCCATGTACACCAGCAGGTGGCAGCAATGTGTTATTAGGAACTTAGACAGTTTAGCATTTCTAGACTGGAATAGTACATTCCAGTTTAGCTCCCCCCTCTTTGAGGAGGTGTGGAATGTTCCCGCATCCTGCCTCATGGGGAGGAAAGGAAGTTAGAGTTAGTGTGCCAGCCACCCCGGCTAGGTGAAGGCTGTGCTGGTAGGAGCTCCCAGTTCTAGGGATCCCAACCCAGGATCGTGTCTCGGCTGAGACCAAAGATCACCATTCCCAGCCTGAGCCCTTCAGCCTCAGCTGGTGACAAGCAAGCAGCCACCTCCAGAACTCCAGGAAGAACCATTCCCTGTGAGCACAACTGTGAGTACCATCCAGAGACCAGGAGAAGCCAAATTCCTCCTCAGCTAGTCAGTCCCATACACAGCAGAAGATAGACAGAGCAGAAGATATAGATTCCTGCCATATTCTCCAGGCACATGATAGAAGCAGGAGAGATAGTAATCCCTGCCACATATTGACAATACCTGCTGGGACCCAAGACTATTGCTGTATCTCATGTGGATTAATGCTGCATCCAGTAAAGACAAGTTTGAATTATATCCCAAGTCTGGATCTCGTTCATTGCTACCGAGTTCCTCAATTACTCCTACTAGCAACACACTCATTTAATGCAAGTGAGCCAGGATCCAGGAGTCCAGCTGTACCAAGGTTGGTGACACTATTGACACTATTGCCACTACTATACAGAGACATTACACCACTCTGGCATTCCTCACCTGGTACATGAGTTGCAACACCTTAAAGGGCCCTGAGACTGTACCCTGCGCACGCTGCAATTGGCATCACAAACAAAAAACTCTTAACTATCATTTACACCTGACCCAGTCATTGCATATTATAGCGTCAGTGTGCATAACCCCAATCCGGCTTACTACACTGTCATCGATGGGTAGAAGGCCCAGAGGAAAGCACATCAGATGGGTAGAAGGCACAGAGTACTGGGGGCATCAGATGGGTAAGAGGTTCAGGGGACTGGCATCAGATAGGAAGGGAGCCCAGGGAACTGGCATTAGATGGGTAGAAGTCCCAGAGGACTGGAGGCATCAGATGGGTAGGGGGTCCAGGGGACTGGCATCAGATGGGAAGGGAGCCCAGGGAACTGGCAATAGATGGGTAGAAGTCCCTGAGGACTGGGTGCATCAGATGGGTAGGGGGCCCAGGGGACTGGCATCAGATGGATAGGGGGACTGGGGAAGGGGGCCCAGAGGACAGCAGATGAATGTCAGCTGGGGGGGGGGGGCAGAGATGGAGGACAGACACAGGCTCTTCTTCCTGCAGGACTTCCTGTTTCACACTGATCAGTCTTCCCTCATCCTCCTGTTATTGCCGACTACAGAGCAGTATATGGAAGCTGGACTGTACTAATAGTACAGGAAAAGGAGGGGAGACGGGATCTCCCTGTAACACAGTGTACTGATCCATGGCTGCACAATGAAGCAGCAAGGCTCCTCCATTAATGCTCCATGCTGATGGGCGGGGCTTATCTGACTACTTTGCACCACTAGTATTCTAGAGCATTGCTGTGAGTGTAGAGGGGGTGGGGCCAGTCCGACACTGTTTAGTACCGCTCCTGGACCCCTTCTGAGCTCGGGCCCCGAAGCAGCCACTTCCCTGATAGCTTGGCCACTGTGTCTAACAGTTTATCTTGTGGAACAACTGCCAAACTCTGCATCCACACACCATCACCTTCTTACAGCTAAGGCTTCTTTCACAACAGCAACGACGGATCCAGCAAAAAAGCTTCCGTTACTGATAATACAACCATCTGCATCCGGACAATTGTATTATCTTTAAATTCCGGCTTTCACGCTGATGCTCCCCACACTGGGCCTGATGAAGGGCTGCATATAGCCCGAAACGTTGCCTGAAATTATGTCCGGCTGAATAAAATCATTAATTACTTCACCTTCAACTCTAGAGTGCTGTCAATTTGTATGTATTATCTTTAAAATAACCATGACGGATCCGTCATGAACACCATTGAAAGTCAAAAGGGGACGGATCCGTTTTCTATTGTCTATCTTGCAGCGTTATTCTGTCCGCGATGGGGACGCAACCAAACGGAACGGAATGCATTCTGGTGACTCCTTATAGTTCAGTTTTGTCCCTATTGACAATGAATGGGGACAAAACGGAAGTGTTTTCCTCCGCTATTGAGATCCTATAGCGGAACTCAATAGCAGAAAGCGAAAGCGCAGATGTGAATGTAGCCTAAGAACAGCTCATCATTATGAAATCCAAGAACACCTTCAATGCTTGAAAAAGGGCTCTTTAACTATTTCAGTACTTTGCAATGTTATGTTTTTGCATTTTCATTTTTAATTCCCTGCCGTCCTGGGGTCATAACTTTTTCTTTTTTCGGTTCACATTGCCATATGAGGGCTTGTTTTTTGCGGGACAAGTTGTAATTTCTAATGGCACTGTTTCCAATTGCATATGTCATAGTGGGAAGGTAGAAAGAAAATTCCAAATGGGAAGGGATTGGAAGAAAAATGCAATTTAGTACATTTCATTTTTACGGTGTCCTCTATTCGGTAAAACAGACTTGTGCCCTTCATTCTCTGGGTCAGTACGATTACAACAATACACATTTATATTGTTTTTCCATTTATATAGTTTTTCTTGTTTTACTACTGAAAAAAAAATTAAAAAAACTTTGGAAAAATATATTTTTTTATTTACATCTGGGTTGATATGTATTTTTTATAAATTTAATTTGGAGTGCAAATGATACATTAGGTATATATACATCTGTATCTCTATAAAAAATATCACATGATCTACCCCCCAAGGTGAATGTTGTAAAAAAAAAAAAAAGAACTGTGCCAAAACAACCAATTTTTTGGTCACCTTGTCACAGTGTAATATAGAATGATCAAAAAATCATATTTAACCAAAAATGGTACTAATAAAAATGTCAAGTCTTCCCGCAAAAAAGGAGCCCAACTGGGGTCACTTTTTGAGAGTTTCTAAGGTAGGGGTGCATTGGGGGCTTAAAATGTGAAATGGTGCCTAAAAACCAGTTCTGCAAAATCTGCCCTCCAGAAACCCTATGGCGTTTCTTTCCTTCTGCTCCCTGCTGTGCACCCATACAGCAAATTACGACCACATATGGGGTTTTTCTGTAAACTGCAGAATCAGGGTAATACAGGTGAAACTCGAAAAATTTGAATATCATGCAAAGTTCATTTATTTCAGTAATGCAACTTAAAAGGTGGAACTAACACATCAGATAGACTCATTACATGCAAAGCGAGATATTTCAAGCCTTTATTTGTTATAATTTGGATGATTATGGTTTACAGCTTATGAAACCCCAAAGTCTCAATTTTGAGGTACCCTTTGCTCAGGGGATATGGATTAATTAGCTGACTAGAGTGTGACACTTTGAGCCTAGAATATTGAACCTTTTCAGAAATGTCTAATTTTAAGCTGCATCAATGCAATTCCTTTTAATTTGCATTACTGAAATAAATGGACTTTTGCACGATATTCAAATTTTTCGAGTTTCACCTGTAGATATTGAGTTTTGTTTCGCTGTTAACCCTAGATGTGTTACAGCATAAAAAATGTATTAAAATGGAAAGTCTGACAAAAAAAAAAATTCTTATCCATTTTCCTTTTATTCTTGTGGAACACCTAAAAGGGTAACAAAGTTTTTAAAATCAGCTTTGAATAAATTAAGGGAATGCAGTTTCTAAAATGGTCACTTATGGGTGATGTCTAATATGTATGCCCCACAAAGTGACTTCATAACTGCACTGGTCCTTAAAAAAGTGGGTTTTGGAAATTTTCTTAAACATTTTAACAATTGCTTCTAACATTCTAATTCTTCAAATGTTAAAAAAAAAAAAAATGACATTTACAAAATGATGCCAAAGACATATGGTAAATGTAAAATAATAACTATTTTATGAGGTTTGGCTATCTGCCTTAAAAGCAGAGAAATTCAAATTTAGAAAATTGCTAATTTTTCCGAATTTTTGTAAAATTTGGGATTTTTTTTAATGCATATCTACTCAAATTTACCAATGTTATGAAGAACAATGTGTCATGAGAAAACAATCTCAGAATGGCATGGATAAGCAAAGGTATTCCAAATATTATTACAACATAAAGTGACACGTCAGATTTGCAAAAATATGGCCTGGTCCTTAAAGGGAACCTGTCATGTGGATATTTGATTATAATTTAACTAATTATATGCAATCATTAACTACTAAAAAGTACCTTAGATGTATTCACTTACTGGTGTGACAGATGGTTACCTCATAATATACACACAAAGATGCCGCATGCCAATGAGCTGATTTGAGTCCAGTGTGATGTCATTGAGTCCAGCGTATATTTAATTCAGAGCTATAGCCATTCCCCTGCCCACCTGCTGCTGATTCATATGGAAAAAAACTGTCATTCAGCAGCAGGTAGGCGGGGAGAGTCAGGAGCTCATGAATATTCAGGACTCATCATTATCAGCTGGAGCTTTTCAATACAAGATGTTGGCAGATTGACTGGGTCAATTAAAGAAAGTGACCCAGCATTGTGCTAAGAGAATCAATCACTTATTTATGTTACCCTTAGTTAGGACACCATAAAACTGGTGACAGGTTCCCTTTAAGGTGAAAAATAGCTGTTTCCTCTAAGGGTTTATAGTAGGGGCATTTTTGGACATGGTGGTGCTTATGATTTTTTTTTGTTTATGTTTATTTCAAATTTGGAGACGGGGAGTGATATATATATATATATATATATATATATATATCCTTTTTTTCTTCTCCTTTTCTCTTTTTTTTTTTTTTTATCCATCAGAAGAACAGAAATTAAACAGGATTCTGTGAAACAACCGATCCTATTGCAGATTTGGCATCTGTTTGAGCCATTTCTGAGATCCATTTTCGTCTGACTTTTTTTATCCTGTCTAAAAAAACGGATCTCAGATGGAAATGGCTCAAACGGATGGCAACAATTTGCAACAGGATCACTTTTTTTTTTTTTTTTACAAGATCCTGTAAAAAAAATTATCCTGTGCATAAACTGATACACAGGGTCTGTTCTTTTACAGAATCCTGTTTGAAACGGTGATGTGAACTCTCCCTAAGTGTTGGGGTTTGTTGAGTGTCATCTTGTGGTGGTCAGGCAACACAGGCTTCAGCAAAGCTTAAGAAACTGTAAAGATTCAGTGATGATATCTCCTAAAAATATTTTTTTCTCTTTCTCAGGGTGGTGTCGCGGGTTCGACAGATGCTGATGTTGCTTTGACGGCTTTTGTTGTTATTAGTCTTTTGGAAAGTCAAAAACTCTGCACCGGTTCTGTCAATGTAAGTGACTTGTAGAAAGAACTTATTAACTAACAACATGACCTGTAGAGAGTTGTTTCACTGGCACAGTGGTCGGACGGTGGACACTCTACGCATACGTAATATGTAGACAGAGTAAGAGCAGACACAGTTGCAATTTTCTAAATTTTATTTGGTAATGGTGAAACTCCGATGTTTCAGTCAGACCAGATCTAAGGCTAAGGACATCAACTCCTGAGGGAGGACCCCTTTGACCAGCTGTTACAGAGGTTCTTTCTAGGTAATACGACCATTACCTTATAGGCATCTACATGGATCACGTGGCGGGCAACCAGTATCTACAGCATTTTCAGAAGTTATGCTTCTCAACCATTAGGGTGCTGAAAACCTTAGTTATCAGTGCCTCTATCTCTGTACATCCTAGCAGTGGCTCATTGATATTTTTCGACAAAAAAAATGGGTTAAGCAGCACTCCAGGTCCCAATCTGGGGACAGTTGCCAGTAGAAAAATAGATTAGATGGTGCCCGCGGATGGGGATTCTGGCTGGGGGTCCCATAAGGTTACAAATACATAGAAAATCCACAGCACTCCTCAGTTCTGGTGAAAAAGCCGGTTACTTTATTGGTAACAGCAGCATACAGAAAGCAACGTTTCAACCATCTCTGGTCTTTCCCAAGCTTGAGAAAGACCAGAGATGGTTGAAACGTTGCTTTTTGTATGCTGCTGTTACCAATAAAGTAACCGGCTTTTTCACCAGAACTGAGGAGTGCTATGGATTTTCTATTTATTTGTAACCTCATTGATATTTTTCAGCACATTCTTAGCAGATGTACTTGTAGTGATGAGAAACGCCCGGCAGTCACACACAGTGCCAACAGTGACAGCTGCAGTTTATGCTGATTTCCAAGCTCCAAAGTCTGCTGCCACACACCTTCAACTTTTTAGAGAACCAAGCAATCTGATACACTAGGGTAACTCAGTGTTTTACCAGGAACACAGAATAAAGGAGATGTCCCACATGATAACCATAATCCTATTTGACCTTTAGAATTCCCTAAGATACTTTATAGACAAGTCTGATCAGCAACAGAAGGAAGACCTTTGGATGACTCTTTCTATGAGGTGCAGGGCAGGGACTCTGTAATAGTGCTCAGTGGTAGTATCTAAAGCCCTAGACTTCACGGGTCCTGTTTTTCTCTCTACCTCTCTCAAAGGAAGTAATTCTCTACAGCCAGAAGGTTGGCGATCTCTTTGCACACCTGACCTCCTGTAGCATGATTTCCACCATTGTTTTACACTAAAGTTCCACTTTGCCATTCAGAGAAGCCAGAGTTGCTGTTGCCGGTGTACTGCAGCACATTTCTCATTTACTTGAATGGAAGCTGAGCTGCGGTACCCAAACATGACCACTACACAATGGATGAAACATTCCGCCTGCTGGTTGCATCCACTGTATAGATTATTACATTGACAGTGCTCAAAACAGTTAATTGGTGGGGGTGCTGGGTGTTGGACCATATGTAACTACTGGAAAACTCCTTTATTGGTAAGTCTAACATTCCACTGGGTCAGCAAGTGGAAAGGACAAAGGTCTAATTGCATATTGCATAATGGAGGGAACTGTGTTACAGAGGGACCATGAAGTCAGGTGTGCTAAGACCTACACAATCTAAATCATTAGAAAAATTGGGATCTCTGTAATCTAGCTTCCTGACCAATATATTCCCAGGGGTGATGTGTGGCATAGCCACATGTAAAGTTGACAGATACATTTTCTTGTGCTCCATATTGGAGGATGCAGAAACCCCCAAAAAAGGGAACATGCCATCAGAAAATTACATTGTTTCAATTTAGTTTGTTAAACTTATTTTCAAGAACATTTTGATTAGCATTCTTTTCTGTTTGGGAAGAAAAGCTAATTTGAATATCTTTCCCAGAAACCCAAAGGTATGTAAATTGGCATGCTTGACAAAAATGAAGAAGTAATAGCCTATCTACTGTCATAAAGAATTAACATATGTAAATTTACATATATTCTTCCTAGAAATCAAGAGTAGTGTCACCTGGCATACAATATTCATGCACATTTTTTAGTCTCCCTAATGATAAATATCACCCAGAAGAGTATATGTGTAATGTAGGATCAAACCTGTCTAAATAGTTGATGGTCATGGTTCACATTTTACCCTTGGTGGACAGTGACCTCTGTACAGGTCACTGAGCATGCCCACAACACTCCCCCATAGAAGACAATGAACGTCTCCAGTCCATGTAGCTGCAGTCATGCTGATCCCTGAATTCTGTTAAAAGCAGACCACCCTCCTTACTCATGTTCTGGAAAAGGAATAAAAAAATTAACTGTCAGACCAGACAACCAGTTTTAAACTGTGAAGAGTTATGTTCTGTAGTATCTGTAAGGTTTGGCAAGTAATTCTTAAAGGGAAGGTAGAATTTAGATCTTTAGCCTAGCTACACTTTACCAAAGACTTTGTTGAGCACTGCTGTGTACAGGTAGATTGTCTTATAAAGGTTGTCCAGGTTGTAGATATATATATATTTTTTTTTATCTAATCCCAGGCATGGTGAACTGTGGAGAAATCCATACTCACCTGGTCCCTGCCATTGGGTTGCGACTCTCAGGCTCCTAGGCTGTCTTCATTGGATTTGTGGTCCCGTCTCTCAACTTCCTGCGTAGACAAGGTTATGTATCTATGGCTGCAGCCAATGACTGGCCCCCCAACCTTCATGTGTCCCCAAGCAACCCATGGTCAAGCAGTGATGTACATGTGGACATGAAACAACTGAATCTGAAACTCAGTCATTGGCTGCAGTGGCGCATACGACCCCATCTGAGCAGGAGCTGTATCCCAATGCTACAGTTTTCTGTGTAGTAGCTCCTTTAAGACTTGTGGCATAATGTAGGCTACAATAGACATTTTGACTAGGTAAGGATGGATTTTGTAAGCTCACTGGGATGCCCGGCATGGAACAGCACAGTCTGTCACTAGTTAATATAGTGAAAAAGAAGGTTCCCAAGAGATATACCACCCAGGGAGGCCAAAAGGCTCTATTGGTCTTTGTCGCTATAACGGGAGCCTATAGATTTGCTTAACGCTTGTTACTTTCTTTCCTTAACCCTTATCTAGTAGAAGTCACTATATTACAATGTTATGACAGTGCTTCTGTATTTGATAAACCTTTTAAGAGACATAACATGTGAATAACTGTCACTGCTTTTGATACCAGATATTTTCCAAATGTTTGCTAAAGTATCTCTCATTCCTTTAAGAATCTGCATGTCAGCATTAATAAAGCGGGGACCTTCATAGAGGAACGCTATAAACTACTGAAGAACCCACATTCAGTTGCAATCACATCATATGCACTTGCTTTGGCTGGCAGACTAAAGGACCCACAGAAGCTTCTGTCTGTAGCAAAAGGTAAGGTTTATGTACGGTAGGCGGTTAGAGGGTTGCCTGCAGTCGGAGAACTGGCCAGCATGGTGGTCTCCGTGTTTAACATTATAGCGGTTGTAGGTTGTAATCTGACCAAGAGAAACATCAGCTTTGAGTTTGTATGTTCTTCTTATGATTGTGTGGATTTCCTCACATGACAACAGGAAATTAAAAAGAGACCTCCTCACTTGGGACAGTGAGTGATGATGATGTCTGTGAAGCAGTGCAGAATATGTAAGTGCACAAAATAGAAAAAGAACTGCTGGCTGTGAATCACAGATGTCTTCCTTCATATGTGGTGCAAAACAGGCCTTAGCCAGAATAGTATTAGGCTTGACGCCTTAGAGAGGCTCTGCTTTACATGTAAACATAATTGGGTGGTGGTCCATACTAGTGATGAGCGGCAGGGGTCATATTTGAATTCGCGATATTTCGCGAATATTTTGTAGAATATTCGGCGAAAATTCGAAAATTCACGTTTTTTTTTTTACTCAAAAAATCGGAAAGGTAATGATTGTGCAATATGCAAATATTCGGAATTCGAATTTTCGGATTCAAATTTTTTATTGCGAATTATTGCGAATTTTTCAACATACAACTATTAGACAAAGAAGATTATATCACTATATTAGCTAAATTGCTCTATTTGATTTTTTTTGAATATTCTCTATATTGCTATAACTTCGTTTTTTCGAATATTCGTAATATTCTAAAACAAGAATATATAGCAATATAGCGAATATTCAAAAAAACGAATATAGAGCAAAATTCGCAAACACTACTACTCCTAAAGTCAAGTATATTGCAGCCTTATTGGCCCACAAGCTAGAAGCAGTGAGGGATCATGTGTACTGATAAAAAAATTAATAAAAAAATAATAATTGAAAAAATAAAAATCAGAAAAAATTCGAATATTCGAAATTTCGAATATATATAACTATTTTCGAAGTACCTATATTCGCGATAAAAATTCGAAATTCGAATATTCGTGATCAACACTAGTCCATACCAAGAAAAGTCACATAATGTATTCAAACAAAAGACCAGGGGACAATCTTTGTGTTGAGAAAAGGTAATTAAGAGACGAATACAGGAAATAATTTTTTTACAAATACAGAATCAAACTGTGGAGTGTCTACCCCAAGAGGTAGTAATGGCGCAAAATGCCAGGATTTAAAAAAGAGCTGGAGGCATATCTGTGAGCAAATGGCGGTGAAGGTAATTAAGCTTCATTTATAAGGCATATTTCAGGCGCAGATTGCGGTGCAGCGGTTAGCTGAGCCGCAGTCTGAGACTTCTCCCCGCTCACGCCAGGTCTAAAAAAGTGGACATGGGTGGGGAAGGGGACGGGCCGGCAAGGCTCTATAATTTACCATTTCCAACGCCTGTTTCAGTCATAGCAAAAGGTCTAAATGTAAGAGAGCTCGGTAGCTGTTTTACATTTAGAGCTGATAGAAGATCCATATAAGTTATCAAGAGGCCGGTGCCACTTGAAAGGTTTATCAAAACCTTACTAAAACAATGGTCTTAATAAATGTGCCCCTTAACCCCTTAGGGACTTAGGACGTACCGGTACGCCACGTTTGCCGAGTCCTTAAGGACTCAGGGCGTACCGGTACGTCTTAACTTTAAATCACGATTGTGGCGCGGCGGGGGTTAATCGGAACAGGATGTCCGCTGAAATCATTCAGCGGGCATCCTGTCACAACGCCGGGGGGGGGGTCCCGTGACCTCCCCCGTGTCGGCGATTGCCGCAAACCGCAGGTGAATTCAGACCTGCGGTTTGCGGCTTTTACCTTATCCGGCGGGCGGCGGTGCCATCGGGTCCCCATGCGGCTGTAGGGGGGACCCAATGGCATGGAAGGCAGCGCAATGCCTTTCTGAGGCATCTTAGCTGCCTTCCGGTGACGAGCCTGTGAGATCCAATCCCCTGGATCTCACAGGCCGGAAGCTGTATGAGTAATACTCACAGTATTACTCATACAGCTAATGCATTCCAATACAGAAGTATTGGAATGCATTTTTTTTCCCCAAAAAAATAAAAAGTTTTAAGTAAAAATAAACAAAAACGTAATTTTCCCCAAATAAAGTAAAAATAATTGGTAAAAAATAGGTGAAGTATACATATTAGGTATTGCCGCGTCCGTATCGACCGGCTCTATAAACATATCACATGACCTAACCGCTCAGATGAACACCGTAAAAAATAAAAACTGTGCTAAATAAACAATTTTTTGTCACCTTACATCACAAAAAGTACAACAGCGATCAAAAAGGCGTTTGCCCACCAAAATAGTACCAATCTAACCGTCACCTCATCCCGCAAAAAATGAGCCCCTACCTGAGACAATCACCCAAAAAATAAAAAAACTATGGCTCAGAATATGGAGACACTAAAACATCATTTTTTTTGTTTCAAAAATGATATTATTGTGTAAAACTTACATAAATAAAAAAAAGTATATATATTAGGTATTGCCGCGTCCGTATCGACCGGCTCTATAAAAATATCACATGACCTAACCCCTCAGATAAACACCGTAAAAAATAAAAAATAAAAACTGTGCTAAATAAACCATTTTTTGTCACCTTACATCACAAAAAGTGTAATAGCAAGCGATCAAAAAGTCATATGCACCCCAAAATAGTTCCAATCAAACCGTCATCTCATCCCGCAAAAAATGAGACCCTACCTAAGATAATCGCCCAAAAACTGAAAAAAATATGGCTCTCAGATATGGAGACACTAAAACATGATTTTTTTTTGTTTCAAAAATGATATTGTGTAAAACTTACATAAATAAAAAAAAAGTATACATATTAGGTATCGCCGCGAATGTATCGACCGGTTCTATAAAAATATCACATGACCTAACCCCTCAGATGAACACCGTAAAAAATAAAAAATAAAAACTGTGCTAAATAAACCATTTTTTGTCACCTTACATCACAAAAAGTGTAATAGCAAGCGATCAAAAAGTCATATGCACCCCAAAATAGTGCCAATCAAACCGTCATCTCATCCCGCAAAAATCATTTTGCTTCAAAAATGAAATCATTGTGTAAAACTTACATAAATAAAAAAAAGTATACATATTAGGTATCGCAGCGTCCGTAATAACTTGCTCTATAAAAATATCACATGACCTAACCCCTCAGGTGAATACCGTAAAAAAAAAAAAAAAAAGGTGTAAAAAAAGCAATTTTTTTGTCACCTTACATCACAAAAAGTGTAACAGCAAGCGATCAAAAAGTCACACGCACCCCAAAATAGTGCCAATAAAACCATCATCTCAACCCGCAAAAATTATACCTTACCCAAGGTAATGGCCCAAAAACAGAAAAAATTATGGCTCTCAGACTATGGAAACACTAAAACATGATTTTATTTTTGTTTCAAAAAAGAAATCATTGTGTAAAACTTACATAAATGATAAAAAGTATACATATTAGGTATCGCCGCATCCGTGACAACCTGGTCTATAAAAATATCACATGATCTAACCTGTCAGAAAAATGTTGTAAATAACAAAAAATAAAAACGGTGCCAAAACAGCTATTTCTTGTTACCTTGCCTCACAAAAAGTGTAATATAGAGCAACCAAAAATCATATGTACCCTAAACTAGTACCAACAATACTGCCACCCTATCCCGTAGTTTCTAAAATGGGGTCACTTTTTTGGAGTTTCTACTCTAGGGGTGCATCAGGGGGCTTCAAATGGGACATGGTGTCAAAACAACCAGTCCAGCAAAATCTGCCTTCCAAAAACCGTATGGCATTCCTTTCCTTCTGCGCCTTGCCGTGTGCCCGTACAGCGGTTTACGACCACATATGGGGTGTTTCTATAAACTACAGAATCAGGGCCATAAATATTGAGTTTGGTTTGGCTGTAAACCTTTGCTTTGTAACTGGAAAAAAAAATATTAAAATGGAAAATCTGCCAAAAAAGTGAAATTTTTAAATTGTATCTCTATTTTCCATTAATTCTTGTGGAACACCTAAAGGGTTAACAAAGTTTTTAAAATCAGTTTTGAATACCTTGAGGGGTGTAGTTTATAGAATGGGGTCATTTTTGGGTGGTTTCTATTATGTAAGCCTCACAGAGTGACTTCAGACCTGAACTGGTCCCTAAAAATTGGGTTTTTTGAAAATATCTGAAAAATAAAGATTTGCTTCTAAACTTCTAAGCCTTGTAACATCCCCAAAAAATTAAATATCATTTCCAAAATGATCCAAACATGAAGTAGACATATGGGGAATGTAAAGTAATAACAATTTTTGGAAGTATTACTATGTATTATAGAAGAAGAGAAATTGAAATTTTTGGTAAATTTGGGGGTTCTGGGGCGGGGCTTAGGGGGTGGGCAGGGCTTACTGATTCACGCGCATAACAAAACACAAGGTGCATATTAAAATATATAACACAATATAATGACTATATAAACTGACTATGGTCTCTGCTGCACTGGTCTCTGCTGCACTGGTCTCTGCTGCACTGTACCGTATTTTTCACCCTATAAGATGCACCTAGTTTTAGAGGAGAACAATAAGAAAAAAATAAATTTCATTACACCTCAGGTCAGACCAGCAATCAGACCCCCAATGTTAATCAGACCTCAGATCAGACCCCCAATGGCTCAGATCAACCCCCAAACCTTTAGCCATCTATCAGCCCCCAATGTCAGCCATACCCCCCCCCCCCCATGTCAGCCATAAACCCCCCCAATGTCAGCCATAAGCCCCCATTAGCCCCTCATGTCAGCCATAAGCCCCCCATTAGCCCTTCATGTCAGCCATAAGCCCCCCATTAGCACCTCATGTCAGCCATAAGCCCCACATTAGCCCCTCATGTCAGCCATAAGCCCCCCATTAGCCCCTCATGTCAGCCATAAGCCCCCCATTAGCCCCTCATGTCAGCCATAAGCCCCTCATTAGCCCCTCATGTCAGCCAAAAGCCCCCCATTAGCCCCTCATGTCAGCCATAAGCCCCCCATTAGCCCTTCATGTCAGCCATTAGCGCCCTATTAGCCCCTCATGTCAGCCATAAGCCCCTCATTAGCCCTTCATGTCAGCCATAAGCCCCCCATTAGCCCCTCATGTCAGCCATAAGCCCCCCATTAGCCCCTCATGTCAGCAATAAGCCCCCCATTAGCCCCTCATGTCAGCCATAAGCCCCCATTAGCCCCTCATGTCAGCCATAAGCCCCCATTAGCCCCTCATGTCAGCCATAAGCCCCTCATGTCAGCCATAAGCCCCCCATTAGCCCCTCATGTCAGCCATAAGCCCCTCATGTCAGCCATAAGCCCCTCATGTCAGCCCCATGTCCCCCAGGTCAGCCATCAGCGCAAATAAAATAAAATAAACCACTTACCTCTCCTGCTCCTGGTCACCATCGCGATCCTCTTCTTTCTGCTGTCGGCTGGCTGTGTATAGCGGCGCACAGTGTGAGGTCACAGAGAGACCTCACGCTGTGCGCAGCCCTGCACAGCCGATAGCCGAGCCGAGGACCAGGAAGTGGTGAGTACTGATCCTTCACCGCTCTCTGTTCCTTCTGTACTAATGAAGCGCTTCCATAATGGAAGCGCTTCATTAGTACAGAGTTAAAGACTGCCCTGATTGCCGCGGCCCGGCTAACAATCTTCCAGGGCCCGGTCCTGGGCCACGGCCCGGCGGTTGGGGACCGCTCCTCTATACTACACCACACAGGAGAGCTGAAAGATCCTCTATACTACACCACACAGGAGAGCTGACAGATCCTCTATACTACACCACACAGGAGAGCCGACAGATCCTCTATACTACACCACACAGGAGAGCTGACAGATCCTCTATACTACACCACACAGGAGAGCCAACAGATCCTCTATACTACACCACACAGGAGAGCCAACAGATCCTCTATACTACACCACACAGGAGAGCTGACAGATCCTCTATACTACACCACACAGGAGAGCCGACAGATCCTCTATACTACACCACACAGGAGAGCTGACAGATCCTCTATACTACACCACACAGGAGAGCTGACAGATCCTCTATACTACACCACACAGGAGAGCCAACAGATCCTCTATACTACACCACACAGGAGAGCTGACAGATCCTCTATACTACACCGAACAGGAGAGCTGACAGATCATGTATACTACACCACACAGGAGAGCCGACAGATCCTCTATACTACACCACACAGGAGAGCCGACAGATCCTCTATACTACACCACACAGGAGAGCTGACAGATCCTCTATACTACACCACACAGCAGAGCTGACAGATCCTCTATACTACACCACACAGGAGAGCTGACAGATCCTCTATACTACACCACACAGGAGAGCCAACAGATCCTCTATACTACACCACACAGGAGAGCCAACAGATCCTCTATACTACACCACACAGGAGAGCTGACAGATCCTCTATACTACACCACACAGGAGAGCTGACAGATCCTCTATACTAAACCACACAGGAGAGCCGACAGATCCTCTATACTACACCACACAGGAGAGCCAACAGATCCTCTATACTACACCACACAGGAGAGCTGACAGATCCTCTATACTACACCACACAGGAGAGCTGACAGATCCTCTATACTACACCACACAGGAGAGCCAACAGATCCTCTATACTACACCACACAGGAGAGCCAACAGATCCTCTATACTACACCACACAGGAGAGCTGACAGATCCTCTATACTACACCACACAGGAGAGCTGACAGATCCTCTATACTAAACCACACAGGAGAGCTGACAGATCCTCTCTACTGCACCACACAGGAGAGCCAACAGATCCTCTATACTACACCACACAGGAGAGCCAACAGATCCTCTATACTACACCACACAGGAGAGCTGACAGATCCTCTATACTACACCACACAGGAGAGCCGACAGATCCTCTATACTACACCACACAGGAGAGCTGACAGATCCTCTATACTACACCACACAGGAGAGCTGACAGATCCTCTATACTACACCACACAGGAGAGCCAACAGATCCTCTATACTACACCACACAGGAGAGCCAACAGATCCTCTATACTACACCACACAGGAGAGCTGACAGATTCTCTATTCTACACCACACAGGAGAGCCGACAGATCTTCTATACTACACCACACAGGAGAGCTGACAGATCCTCTATACTACACCACACAGGAGAGCTGACAGATCCTCTATACTACACCACTCAGGAGAGCTGAAAGATCCTCTATACTACACCGCACAGTAGAGCTGACAGATCCTTTATACTACACCACACAGGAGAGCTGACAGATCCTCTATACTACACCACACAGGAGAGCTGACAGATCCTCTATACTACACCACACAGGAGATCTGAAAGATCCTTTATACTACACCACACAGGAGAGCTGACAGATCCTTTATACTACACCACACAGGAGAGCTGACAGATCCTCTATACTACACCACACAGGAGAGCTGACAGATCCTCTATACTACACCACACAGGAGAGCTGAAAGATCCTTTATACTACACCACACAGGAGAGCTGACAGATCTTCTATACTACACCACACAGGAGAGCTGACAGATCCTCTATACTACACCACAAAGGAGAGCTGACAGATCCTCTATACTACACCACACAGGAGAGCTGACAGATCCTCTATACTACACCACACAGGAGAGCTGACAGATCCTCTATACTACACCACACAGGAGAGCTGACAGAACCTTTATACTACACCAGACAGGAGAGCTGACAGATCTTCTATACTACACCACACAGGAGAGCTGACAAATCCTCTATACTACACCAGACAGGAGAGCTGACAGATCCTCTGTACTACACCACACAGGAGAGCCGACAGATCCTCTATACTACACCACACAGGAGAGCAGACAGATTCTCACAGTTTCTATCCAACAAAGCTAGATCCAGCCGTGTCACATACAGTATCTCAGGAAAATGAGTACAATTATTATTATTTTTTTTTTCATGGAACAACACTGAAGATCTGACACTTTAATACAATTTTAAGTAGTCAGTGTATGGCCTGTATAACAGTGTCAATTGGGCGTGCCCTCAAAATAACAACACACAGCCATTAATGTCTAAACCGCAGGCAACAAAGGTCAGTACACCTCTATGTGAAAAATGGCCAAATTGTGCCCAATGTGTGAATATTTTTTGTGTCCACCATTATTTTCTAGCACTGCCTTAACTCACTTGGGCATTGAGTTCACCAGAGCTTCACAGGTTGCCACTGAAATCCTCTTTCACTCCTCCATGATGACATGGTAGAGCTGGTGGATTTTCGGGACCTTGCGCTTCTCCACCTTCCATTTGAGGATGCCTGAGAGATGCTCAATAAGTTTTAGGTCTGGAGACATGCTTGGCCAATCCAACACCATTACCCTGGATTTCTTTAGCAAGGCAGTGGTCGTCTTGGAGGTGTGTTTGAGGTTGTTATCATGTTGGAATGCTGCCTTGCGGACCAGTTTCCGAAGAGAGGGATCATACTCTTCTTCAGTATGTCACAGGACATGTTGGCATTCATGGTTCACTCAATGAACTGTTGCTCTCCACAGCAGACAGCACTCATGCAACCCCAAACCATGACACTCCCACCACCATGCTTGACTGTAGTCAAGACACACTTGTCTTTGTACTCTTCACCTGGTTGCCGCCACACACGCTTGACACCATCTGAACCAAATACGTTTATCTTGGTCTCATCAGACCACAGTACTTGGTTCCAGTAATCCAAGTCCTTAGTGGCGGGCTTTCTTGTGCATCATCTTTAGAAGAGGTTTCCTTCTGGGATGACGGTCATGCAGACCAATTTGATGCAGCATGCGGTATATGGTCTGAGCACAGACAGGCTGACCGCTCAACCCCTTTAACATCTGCAGAAATGCCAGCAGCACTCATGCGTCTATTTTGAAAAGAAAATCTCTGGATATGACACTGGGCACGTGCACTCAACTTCTTTGGTCGACCATGGCGAGGCCTGTTCTGAGTGGAACCTGTCTTGTTAAACTGCTGCATGGTCTTGGTCAATGTGCTGCAGCTCAGTTTCAGGGTATTAGCAATCTTCTTATAGCCTAGGCCCTCTTAATGTAGAGCAACTATTATTTTTTTTCAGATCTTCAGAGCTCTTTACCATGAGGAGCCATTTTGAACTTCTGGTGACCAGTATAAGAGAGTGTGAGAGCAATAACACCAAATTTTACATACCTGCTCCCAGTGTCATACTGCCAATATAAGCAGACCATGCAGCTGCTATGGGGCCTGGATGCAAGGAAGGCCCCACCCAGGGGCGTAACTAGAAGTGACTGGGCCCCATAGCAAATATTTGTAAGGGCCCCTCCAGCGCGCTTCGCACCTCTCTCCTCCTGTGTAAACCCCACTCCTTTGGCACAGTGTAGCGGTATACTGTATATTGTGTGGCACAGTGGATGCTATATGTGTATAACATAAACATATTTCATATGAAAACTTACAGTTACTTGACCCTTGGGGATCTCGGACACCACTTCAACACTTGGCCGGGGGCTCGGTGGAGCTGATGTTGTGCTTTATCCTAATGAGAAAGATTTCATAATAAGGATTTGGAGAAGGAGCAGAGGGATAGCAGAGCAGGGGGAGGCTGGTGCTGCTACTAGGGGGGTCATACCATGGGGGAGTAATAAAGCCCACTATAATGCCCCCCCAGTAGTAATAATTCTCCTTATAATATGACAGTGCAAAAATACCCCCTTGTAATGCCCCCAGATGAGCTAATGTCCCCATAGTGCCCCCATAGTGCCCCATAATGTCCCAGTATAAAATACCCCTATATAGTGCCCCCAGTAAATTCCCCCATAGTGATCCTCTCCCCCCTTCCTGCTAGTGCCCCTATAATGTACCAGTATAAAATGACCCATATTTAGTGCCCCTGTAGATGCCCCTCAGTGTCCGGCCTCTGATAGGCTGCCGGCCTAGTGTCCCCCATAATGCCCCCCAATAATGTGCCAGTAAGTGTCCCCATAGATGCCCCCCCACATGTCCCAGTATCATAGTGCCACCCCCCCCAAATGTGCCAGTATCAAGTGCCTCTCTCCTTCCCACCCCCATGTGCCAGTATCATAGTGCCAAACCCCCCATGTGCCAGTATCAAGTGCCAACCCCACTTATGTGCCAGTATCAAGTGCCAACCCCCCCCACATGCCAGTATCAAGTGCCTCTCTCCTCCCCCCCATGTCCCAGTATCAAAGTGCCATCTCCCCCCCCCCACAAAAAAGTGCCAGTATGAAGTGCCTCTCTCCCTCCCCCCCATGTGCCAGTATCAGGTGCCAACCCCCCCCATGTGCCAGTATCAGGTGCCTCTCCCCCCCCAGGTGTCAGTATCAGGTGCAACCCCCCTCCCCCCCCAGATATCAGTATCAAGTGCCTCTCTCCTCCCCCCATGCCCCAGTATCATAGTGCCATCTCCCACCCCCACAAAAAAAGTGCCAGTATCAAGTGCCTCTCTCCCTCCCCCCATGTGCCAGTATCAGGTGCCAACCCCTCTCCCCCCCATGTGCCACTATCAGGTGCCTCTCCCCCCCCCCCATGTGCCACTATCAGGTGCCAACCCCCCCCCAGGTGCCAGTATCAGGTGCCAACCCCCCTCCCCCCATGTGCCAATATCAAGTGCCCCCCGCTCCCCCCATAGCAGTAACAGTCGGGTATTAAAAAATAATAATAAACACTTCTACTTACCTCCATGTCAGCGATGCGATGCAGCCTCTTCCTGTATGTCCATATATGGAGTCAGTGCTTGTATTTCAGAAAAGTTTCTGCTGGGATTCGAACCCACGACCTTCTGTATCAGAGGCAAAGCAGCTAACCACAAGACCATAAGAGCTGCCTTGCTGCTGACTGAAAAAATATGAGACTTCTACTGTTATAGCTGGCCAAGTGTACTTCTATACACATGACAGCTGCTCATATATAGAGATATAGCAGAGCTGAGTGTGCTGGGACAGCTGTCATATAGAGATATAGCAGTGCTGGGTGTGTTGGGGCAGCTGTCATGTGTATAGATAGTACACTTAGCCAGCTATAACAGTAGAAGTCTCATATTTTTTCAATCAGTTGCAATGCCTCCTTTATGGCTGTGTGGGTAAATGCTTTGCCACTGATACATTGGAGGTTGTGGGTTCAAATCCCAGACACATCAGGAGACTTTAGGAGACAGTAAGATTAGATCACATTAGCGAGGGGGCCTGGTCAGCCGCCGCTGCTGTGAAGGGGCCCTGAACATTAAGACAAGAATTGATATTTAACTAACTTGAAAATAAACTGTCACACACGCTGCCGGGGCGCCGGGCTCCGAAGCAGCTGCTTCCCCGGTAGTTACGCCACTGCCTGGCTGTCTGTGTGTGTTAATAAAAAAAACAGAATGCGGTCCGGACGGGATCCCTACGCCACTGGCCCCACCACTTTTCTTCTGTTCCAGGCCCTGCTTGCTTCCCCTATGCTCAGTCAGGGCTCCGGAGTGGGGAATTTCCCAGCTTAGAAGTCCCTGCTTTGACTCCATATATGGATGTGCCCATAATTATTCATACCCCTGGCAAATTTTGACTTAAAGTTACCTTTATTCAACCAGCAAGTCATTTTTTTTTACGGGAAATGACATAGGTGTCTCCCAAAAGATAATAAGACAATGTACAAGAGGCATTATTGTGGAAAAAAAAACATTTCTCAGCTTTTATTTACGTTTGAGCAAAAAGTGTCCAGTCCAAAATTATTCATACCCTTCTCAATAATCAATAGAAAAGCCTTTATTGGCTATTACAGCAATCAAACGCTTCCTATAATTGCAGACCAGCTTTTTGCATGTCTCAACGGGTATTTTTGCCCATTCATCTTAAGCAATAAGCTCCAAATCTTTCAGGTTGGAGGGTCTTCTTGTCATCTCCCTGATCTTTAGCTCCCTCCACAGATTCTCAATTGGATTCAAGTCTGGACTCTGGCTGGGCCACTCCAAAACGTTAATGTTGTTGTCTGCTAACCATTTCTTCACCACTTTTGCTGTGTGTTTTGGGTCATTGTCATGCTGAAATGTCCACTGGTGCCCAAGGCCAAGTTTCTCTGCAGACTGCCTGAGGTTGTCGTTGAGAATCCTCATGTATTGCTCTTTTTTCATGGTGCCGTTTACTGTGAGTAGGTTCCCTGGTCCATTGGCTGAAAACACCCCCAAAGCATTAGGTTCCCACCACCATGTTTGACAGTGGGGATGGTGTTCTTTGGGTTGAAGGCTTCTTCTTTTTTACGCCAACTAGACACGTTTTGCTCAAATGTAAATAAAAGCTGAGAAATGTTTTTTTTTTTCCACAATAATGCCTCTTGTACATTGTCTTATTATCTTTTGGGAGAAACCTATGTCATTTCCCGTCAAAACATTACTTGCTGGTTGAATAAAAGTAACTTTAAGTCAAAATTTGCACTGTATATGGATTCAGTGTTATGAACGGGGTATTCCCAAGCATGGTCACTATGCTTGGGGGACACCCTGTGTATACAAGTCTAATTTAGACTCTATTTTCGAAATGTTTCAGTGAGGATTAAAACTCACAACCATCTACATTAAAGACAAGAACCTTAACCACTCGGCTATAGAGCTCAATGTTAAGTAGCTAATGAAAAACCTCATAGATGTTTCTCCCATACAAGAGAAACTTCTATGTGGTTTAACTTCTATGATGTTTTTCAGCAATGACTTAGCATTAAGCTCTATAGCCCAGTGGTTAAGGTTCTTGCCTTTAGTGTGGATGGTTGTGAGTGCAAATCCCCACAGAAAAGTTTTAAAAATAGAGTCTAAATAAAACTTCAATACAAGGACTCACTTCATAATTTCTTTTTTTCTTGTCATCGTGATATTCTGACCCTCATAACTTTTTTATAGTTATGTCTATGGAGATTTCTGTGGGCTCATTTTTTTGTGGTACGATCTGTTATTTTGGCAATACCATTTTGGGGTGTGTATGACTTGATCACTTCTTATTCAAATTTTTTTTGGCAATAAAGTGATGAAAAAAACTTGAATCGGACTTTTTTAAAATATTTTTCTGTTACGCCATTCACCATATGGGCTAACTTTTTAAAATACTTTAATAGTATGGGCGTTTTCATATGCGGCGATGCCCATAATGCTATTTTTTATTTTTTTTTATTTTGGAGAATGGGGGTGATTTACATTTTTTATTTTTTTTATATTTTCAAAACATTTTTTTTTACTTTTTGTTAGGTCCCCCAAGTGGACCACAACTTACAATCATCAGATGTAAATTGCTCCATTAGTCTGTATAGAAATCACTACATCATAGTTCAGTGCTGCCACCTAGTGGCCTAAACTGGGATATATCACAATGATCCTGGAAGCCGAGTACAGGCTGTGGCTTATTTATAGAACAGGGTGCTTTTCCCGATCTCCCCTGGGGAAAAGCGCACCTGAAGAGGAATCCCACACTTCCGGTTTTTAACACTCTCAGATGCCGTGAGTGAGGGAAACTCATTGCTGTGAGGGGAAGGGGCATGTGGCGTATTCTGGGGCCATAAGGGTGAAGAACTGTTGCATTTTGGGGGCATAATAGGGGTTGGATAACTATTTTAACCATTAATCATTTTTCTTCCCTATCTTCCTTGAGTCATTACTTTTTTATTTTTCTGCTCACATATCCATATGGGGGCTTATTTTTTGCAGTACAAGTTGTACATTAATATGGCATACAATGTAGTGGGAAGCAGGCAAAAAAAATCCAAATGGAGTGAAATAGAAAAAAAATTAAATTCCTCCCCCATTTTACGGTTTTTGTTCCTACGGTGTTCCCTTTGTGGCCAAACTGACCTGTGCCCTTCAGTCTCTGGGTCAGTAGGAATACAATGGGGGGGGTGGCAGGGGAGGAGCCAGGGCAGGTGGTGGGATGGGCTAGGCTGGGTAGTGGGCGGAGTTAGGGGGCCCAATTCAGATTCTTGCTATGGGGCCCAATGATTTCTATGTACGCCCCTGCCTGCTCCCCATTCACACCTGAGACCTTGTAACACTAACCAGTCACATGACACATTTTGACCATTTTCACTTAGGGGTGTACTCACTTTTGTTGCCAGCGGTTTAGACATTAATGGCTGTGTGTTGAGTTATTTTGAGGGCACACCAAATTTACATATACTTATACAAGCTGTGCACTGACTACTTTTCTTCAGCGTTGTCCCATGAAAAGATATAATAAAATATTTACATATATTTACTAAAGTATTCAGATCCAGGTTCTGGTTTGAAAACTGTATAATATATTTCATGGGACAACCTCTTTAATGTACGCTATGGCTTAAATTTAATGGTATTATTCCTTTTCTTTTCGGTTGATAAAAAGGGATTCATTTCAACTATATACTGTATGTAGCAGCTACCACTGTTGACCGGCATTTGACATTAATACTGTGAATGAGTAGCACCATGCAAATAGTGTAGGCATACTCCATTATTGGGACAGTACACCACGGCAGTTACAATATCAGCTGCTGCAACTGTATATGGACCATTCCCAGAGGGGTATCTAAAGGCTCATGGACCCTGGTGCAAGAGTTCAGCTTGGGCCCCCTTTCCCTCAGTGCTTTGTGGCCCGGGGCAGGGAAGCACATAGCCTTTGTGCTGCCTGAGGCAAAAATTGAAACGGCACCCACTACGAAAAAAGTCTTGACCTAACCCCTTCTCTCCAGCCAGAGGTGTTACTTGACCAGCATGCACTTTCTATCATACTGGTGTCTTCTTATGCACCACAAGGGTCTTTGGGCCCCCTCAGGCTCCTGGGCACGGTAGCAACTGCTACCTCTGCATCCCATATAGCTACTCCCCTGACCGCTCCATTGTAAAAATGACTGTTAAAGGGGCTGTCTTACTTTAGAAAATTGTATATATCATGTAGAAAAAGTTAATACAAGGCACTTACTAACATATTGTAATTGTCCATATTGAGACCTTTGCTGGTATTATATATTGTTTTTCATTGCATTATGCACTGCTCATATTCAGGGGTTACGACCAACATACAGTCCAGCAGCGATGGCCATAGGAAAAAGTGCCTAAGTGAACTCGTATGGTACCAACCACCAGAGAAGCCAGCAGCTTTTTTCTACAACTGCTGGATTGTAGGGTGGTTGTAACTAGAGTTGAGCGAACACCTGGAAGTTCGGGTTCGAGAAGTTCGGCCGAACTTCCCGGAAATGTTCGGGTTCGGGATCCGAACCCGACCCGAACTTCGTCCCGAACCCGAACCCCATTGAAGTCAATGGGGACCCGAACTTTTGGGCACTAAAAAGGCTGTAAAACAGCCCAGGAAAGAGCTAGAGGGCTGCAAAAGGCAGCAACATGTAGGTAAATCCCCTGCAAACAAATGTAGATAGGGAAATGAATTAAAATAAAAAAATAAATAAAATTAACCAATATCAATTGGACAGAGGTCCCATAGCAGAGAATCAGTCTCTTCATGCCATAGCAAAGAATTTGGCTTCATGTCAGCAGAGAATCAATCACTTCATGCCATAGCAGAGAATCTGGCTTCATGTCAGCGCAGAATCAGTCTTCATGTCATAGCAGAGAATCAGGCTTCACGTCACCCACCACTGGAACAGGCCACTGTCACATATTTAGGCCCCGGCACCCAGACAGAGGAGAGAGGTCCCGTAACAGAGAATAAGGCCTTATGTCAGCACAGAATCTGTCTTCATGTCATAGCAGAGAATCAGGCTTCACGTCACCCACCACTGGAACAGGCCACTGTCACATATTTAGGCCCCGGCACCCAGACAGAGGAGAGAGGTCCCGTAACAGAGAATCTGGCCTTATGTCAGCGCAGAATCAGTCTTCATGTCATAGCAGAGAATCAGGCTTCACGTCACCCACCACTGGAACAGGCCACTGTCACATATTTAGGCCCCGGCACCCAGACAGAGGAGAGAGGTCCCGTAACAGAGAATATGGCCTTATGTCAGCGCAGAATCTGTCTTCATGTCATAGCAGAGAATCAGGCTTCACGTCACCCACCACTGGAACAGGCCACTGTCACATATTTAGGCCCCAGCACCCAGACAGAGGAGAGAGGTCCCGTAACAGAGAATCTGGCCTTATGTCAGCGCAGAATCTGTCTTCATGTCATAGCAGAGAATCAGGCTTCACGTCACCCACCACTGGAACAGGCCACTGTCACATATTTAGGCCCCGGCACCCAGACAGAGGAGAGAGGTCCCGTAACAGAGAATCTGGCCTTATGTCAGCACAGAATCTGTCTTCATGTCATAGCAGAGAATCAGGCTTCACGTCACCCACCACTGGAACAGGCCACTGTCACATATTTAGGCCCCGGCACCCAGACAGAGGAGAGAGGTCCCGTAACAGAGAATCTGTCCTTATGTCAGCGCAGAATCAGTCTTCATGTCATAGCAGAGAATCAGGCTTCACGTCACCCACCCACTGGAACAGGCCACTGTCACATATTTAGGCCCAGGCACCCAGACAGAGGAGAGAGGTCCCGTAACAGAGAATCTGGCCTTATGTCAGCACAGAATCAGTCTTCATGTCATAGCAGAGAATCAGGCTTCACGTCACCCACCACTGGAACAGGCCACTGTCACATATTTAGGCCCCGGCACCCAGACAGAGGAGAGAGGTCCCGTAACAGAGAATCTGGCCTTATGTCAGCACAGAATCTGTCTTCATGTCATAGCAGAGAATCAGGCTTCACGTCACCCACCACTGGAACAGGCCACTGTCACATATTTAGGCCCCGGCACCCAGACAGAGGAGAGAGGTCCCGTAACAGAGAATCTGGCCTTATGTCAGCGCAGAATCAGTCTTCATGTCATAGCAGAGAATCAGGCTTCACGTCACCCACCACTGGAACAGGCCACTGTCACATATTTAGGCCCCGGCACCCAGACAGAGGAGAGAGGTCCCGTAACAGAGAATATGGCCTTATGTCAGCGCAGAATCTGTCTTCATGTCATAGCAGAGAATCAGGCTTCACGTCACCCACCACTGGAACAGGCCACTGTCACATATTTAGGCCCCAGCACCCAGACAGAGGAGAGAGGTCCCGTAACAGAGAATCTGGCCTTATGTCAGCGCAGAATCTGTCTTCATGTCATAGCAGAGAATCAGGCTTCACGTCACCCACCACTGGAACAGGCCACTGTCACATATTTAGGCCCCGGCACCCAGACAGAGGAGAGAGGTCCCGTAACAGAGAATCTGGCCTTATGTCAGCACAGAATCTGTCTTCATGTCATAGCAGAGAATCAGGCTTCACGTCACCCACCACTGGAACAGGCCACTGTCACATATTTAGGCCCCGGCACCCAGACAGAGGAGAGAGGTCCCGTAACAGAGAATCTGTCCTTATGTCAGCGCAGAATCAGTCTTCATGTCATAGCAGAGAATCAGGCTTCACGTCACCCACCCACTGGAACAGGCCACTGTCACATATTTAGGCCCAGGCACCCAGACAGAGGAGAGAGGTCCCGTAACAGAGAATCTGGCCTTATGTCAGCACAGAATCAGTCTTCATGTCATAGCAGAGAATCAGGCTTCACGTCACCCACCACTGGAACAGGCCACTGTCACATATTTAGGCCCCGGCACCCAGACAGAGGAGAGAGGTCTCGTAACAGAGAATCTGGCCTTATGTCAGCGCAGAATCAGTCTTCATGTCATAGCAGAGAATCAGGCTTCACGTCACCCACCACTGGAACAGGCCACTGTCACTGTTGCGGAGCTTCACGGTATACCCTCAATATCTTCACTTAAATCCCCTTGTAGCTGAAGAAGCAGGTCAATAACCAAGAGACAATTTCCCCAGTGACTGGACGACACACAGTTTGGGAGTCAACTGACTTTACTAGGCATGCGCACCTGGTTTCAAACTGCCAACAGCCTCATTTACATACAATACATAGATTACTATGGTACAAGGAAAAGTGGGGTCAGACAATAGCAAGGGCTAATGGGAGGTTGAGGGGGGACACTGCAGCTATTTTACACAGGTCTCCCAGTGTCCCTGAGACAACACCCTGCTGGGGAAACAATAGGACAGAAAAAGGGAGAAGGTGAAGAGGTACAGACAAGAAAGACATTCTGTAAGTGGCTAGGTTTGCCACAATGCTCCCCCAGAACCAAGCCGGCATACACAGTCTGATCCCAACGGATCGGCTTGGGGATGTCCGGAGGAGCGCTCACAGATCACTTTTCAAGTTCAGTTTGTCTGAATAACCCGTCGGCGTTGCCATTTTGCTTCCCAGGGTGGTAGTGGATGGTAAAGTCAAAAGGCTGCAGCGCCAAACTCCAGCGCAGCAGCCGGGCATTGTCTCCTGACACCCTGTTCAGCCACACCAACGGGTTGTGATCTGTGAGTAAGGAAAAGGGTTGTCCGTACAAATAGGGCTGCAGCTTTTTAAGGGCCCACACCACGGCCAGGCATTCTTTTTCTATGGCGGCGTAGCTCACTTCACGGGGTAAAAGTTTTCTGCTTAAGTAAGCCACTGAATGCTCACCGCCATCTTCTCTGACTTGGCTCAGTACTGCCCCCAATCCAAACATAGAAGCGTCTGTGTGGACGAGAAAGCGTTTAGTTGGATCAGGGGCGGCAAGTACAGGTGAATGCACAAGAGCCGTTTTTAGTTGCTGGAATGCCTGCTCACACTCTGGGGTCCAGACTACTATCTTAGGGAGATTCTTGCGGGTTAAATCTGTGAGGGGTTTGGCCAGGGTACTGTAGTTGGGTACAAATTTACGGTAGTATCCTGCGGTACCTAGGAATGCCAGTACTTGAGTTTTGGTACGAGGGGTTGGCCATTTGGCTACAGCCTCTACCTTAGCCGGTTCGGGTTTTTGTTGGCCGCTCCCTACCCGGTGTCCTAGGTATTGGACTTCTGCCATCCCTATATGGCACTTACTGGGTTTCAGAGTTAATCCTGCCTCCCTAATACGGTCTAGTACGGCTCCTATGTGGGTCAGGTGTTCAGTCCAGGAGTGGCTGAAGATCGCTATATCATCTAGATAGGCGCAAGCGTACTCCTGGAACCAATCCAATAGCCTATCCGCCAACCTCTTTACCGCATACCTGAATCCGTAAAGGATAATATGCGCAAGGAAATTGAAGAAATGCTACAACTAGGAGTCATAGAGCACTCTGAAAGCCCTTGAGCCTCCCCAGTAGTTCTGGTGCCGAAGCGGGATGGGACTACCCGCTTCTGCGTAGACTACCGAGGCTTAATGATAAGACCGTATCCGATGCCTACCCTATGCCCCGGATAGACGAGCTCCTGAACAAAATGGCCAGGGGCCAATACCTCACCACAATAGATCTTTGTAAGGGGTATTGGCAGATTCCCCTAGCCGAAGACGCCATCCCTAAGTCGGCGTTTGTCACCCCGTTGCGATCACTTTCATGGACTCGCTGGGAAGGACGGCGTTCCCAATCTTCCTCACCTCCGCCATGGCAGGAGAGCGCGTCAGGAGAGCCGCCGCTCTCCTGTATGGCTCTCCTGCCATGGCGGAGGTGAGGAAGATTGGGAACGCCGTCCTTCCCAGCGAGTCCATGAAAGTGATCGCAGAGTCCATAGGAGTGTCCCAGATAACCGAGGAAACCTGCCAGCTGCTCACACAGGAAGTCAGCTTCAGGATCAAGAAGTCTTCCAGGATGCCATGAAGTTCATGCATGTTGGCAAGAGACAGAAGCTGAACCCCAGCGACATTGATTTTGCGCTCAAACTGAAGAACTGAGAACCATTAGTATTGGGGCCGGCATTGGCCATACTGAGCAGGACTTCCCGGTCATGCTTGTAATGGAAGTTTTCATCCTCAAATTTCTCTCCGTATACTTTTTCCGCCAGTGCTCAGGTGTAAGAAGCCGGTGAACAGTTATAGGAAATTGTCCGCAGGGAGAACATGGCTAACGCGGTTCCCAACAGCAGGCCGTCCAATCCGGACAACCCGCGGGTGTTCTTTGATGTGGAGGTGGGAGGCGAACAGGTTGGCCGGATTGTGATAGAGTTGTTTGCTGATGTGGTTCCAAAAACGGCTGAAAATTTCCGAGCGCTGTGCACTGGCGGAAAAAGGGCGGATAGGGGTCTGCCCTGGTGTTTCTACCCTGTGGGTGGCTAACGGGGTGTACCCGGGGAGATTAGAAAAAGTGGTTCCCTTTTCCCTTATTAGACTATGAGCCTGTGCCCTTTCCTGGGGACTCAGCCGTTCACCTAACTGAACCTCTTCCAGGTCCTCTTTCTGGCCCTCTTTCTCTAGGAGGTCTGGGAGAGGTAAATTGTCAAAGTCCTCTGCGGCAGAGGCACAAATAGCGGTCACCTCTTCTATGCGCTCGTAGTAGGGCTTCAGCATGTTCACATGGAGCATGCGTCTGCCCCCTGCTCCAGCGCACGGGCCGATCACATAGGTGGTATCGCAGATTTGCTCCACCACCTTGTATGGGCCCTGCCAGGAGGCCTGCAGCTTGTCATTAGGGACTGGCCGTAGGATTAACACCTTCTGCCCGACCTGAAAGCTGCGGTCCCTGGCCCCCTTATCGTACCATCTGCGCTGTCGTTGTTGGGCCGCTTGGAGGTTAGTACGTACCGTCTGGGTCAGAGCCTCCAAGCGTTCCCTAAACTCCAGCACGTATGGGACAATAGGGGTACCATTCGTAGTTACCCCTCCCTCCCAGTGTTCTCTGATAAGGTCTAAGGGACCCCTCACTCTCCTCCCGAACAATAATTCAAAAGGGGAGAATCCCGTGGATTCTTGGGGTACTTCCCTATAGGCAAAGAGCAAGTGGGGCAAAAACCGTTCCCAGTCTTTTTGAGTGTCTATGAACGTGCGGATCATCTGTTTAAGTGTTCCGTTAAACCGTTCATAGAGCCCGTTGGACTGGGGGTGGTAGGCGGAGTTTAAGATCGGTTTCACCCCACACACTTTCCAGAGTTGGTGGGTGACCTCTGCAGTGAACTGGGTGCCCCTATCCGAAATAATCTCCCGGGGAAATCCCATACGGGAGAATATTCGCATAAGGGCATCGGCTATAGTCTCTGCATGTACATTGGTCAACGCCACTGCCTCTGGGTATCTAGTGGCGTAGTCCACTACGGTCAAGATGTATTTCTTGCCGGAGGGACTGGGTTTCGCTAGGGGTCCTATTATGTCTACAGCTACTCGACTGAAGGGTTCTTCAATTATGGGCAGGGATCTGAGTTTGGCTTTATAGCGATCCCCTCTCTTCCCTACCCTCTGGCAGGTATCGCACGTTTGACAGTATTGTCTAATATCCTTTGAGATACCTGGCAGAAGAAGTTCTGCGTCAGCCGATGTTTCGTTCGACTGATTCCTAAATGTCCTGATAATGGTATATCATGCGCGATGCGCAGCAACTCTTGTCTATACTTTCGGGGTACCACTAACTGCTTAGTGGGCACGGGTATGGACCCTGCTACTACCTTCTCTGCATAGCGGTATATGAGACCTTTGTCCCAAGCATATCTCTCTCCCTCCAACCCTCCTTGGTCCTTGTTTATCCTATCTTTATATACCTGCAGGGAGGGATCTAGGGCCACCTCACTGCCAAATTCCAGGGGGGCATCCTAGGGGAGAATAGAAGGGGTGTGTGGCATATTGTTTACCTGAGCCTCAGTGTGATCGGATGGAGCCGTGGTGCGTGCTTGCTGCCGGGTAACAACCGGGTAGGCCTCTTGGATAGTTTGTTGAGGGACAAAAGCAGAGGTGAGCTCCCCCAAGTCGTTGCCCAAAATAACATCAGCGGGCAAATCCTGCATAATTCCCACCTCCACGTTTCCATGCCCTGCCCCCCAATTCAAATGCACCTTGGCAGTGGGAACTTTGTAAATTGCTCCCCCTGCCACCCGTACAGCTACACAGTCTCCGGTGAGGGTGTGCTTAGGCACCAAATGATTTCGGACCAGGGTTAACGTGGCCCCAGAGTCACGTAATCCTTGTATACTCTTCCCCTCCATGTGTACCACCTGGCGGTGCCCTTGGCGGTTGTCTGAGGCAGCTTGTATGGGGTTTACCTCGTGTAGGATCCCCAGAGGCTCTTCTTTTGAGGTGACTGTGGATGTTGGGAGCACAGATTCTCTTTGGCAGCAGTGTACTGCAACCCGATTGGGGGGAGGAGGACCCTGGTGGTTCCAGTTCTGGCGAGGTCGGTTACGTGGGCAGTCCCTCTGGATGTGCTCCTGTTGGTTGCAGGTGTGGCAGCGGATCGGTGGTCGGGTATTGTACCTAGGAGGGTACGGGTTGTGGCTCGCGGCTGGTCGTGGGTGAGCCAAGATAGTCACTGCTGGCAGAGGGGTGGTAGATCCATACGTGGTCCGGTGTGGTGTGCGTTGATCTCGCCTGGTGTCTTGGAACTCGTCAGCTAGCTTGGCTGCCTCTGGTAGGGTATAGGGTTTGCGATCTCGTACCCAATTTTGCAGTTCTGTGGTTAGTCCATTAAAAAACTGCTCCATTACTATTAACTGGACCATCTCTTCCATAGTGGTGACCCGTGCCGCTTCCATCCACCCCTTGGCGGCTCGTTGTAGTCGGTGTGCCCATTCAGTGTGTGAGTCTTTTGTTTGTTTCTTGATGTCCCGGAATTTGAGTCGGTATGCCTCAGAGGTAATGGCATACCGTGCTAGGATGGCTTGTTTGACTTTGGGATAATTCCTGATGTCTTCGTCTGGGACGGTTCGGTATGCCTCTGCGGCGCGGCCTGACAATCTACCTGCCAGCAGGGGTACTTGGTCGGCTGGGCTGATGTCGTGTAGCTGGCACAACCTTTCGAAATCCTGTAGGTATTCATCAATATCACTTTCTCCTTCTGTGTAATTTTTAAAAGCTTGGTAGGGAATCTTAGTTTTTCCCTGGGTAGTGCTGGTGGGCGCTGGGGCTCCTTCCCTGACTCGCTGAATAGCGTTTTGCTTAGCTACAATGTACTCGTGTACATCTGCTATCAGTCTTTCTAGTGTCTCCACGGAGGGGGTGTTTGGGTAAAAAGCTAACCTGCTATTGAGCTCTCTTGTAAATTCTGTTGGCTCTGTCTCCTGTGGAGTTGCCGTAGTGGTCGATCTGTCCCCCTCCATGAGTTCGGCCACAAGAGAAGCTTTAGTTTTGTTGCTGGCTATTCTTACCCTTGCTTCCAATAATTCCTTTAACGTAGTTCGTTTCAATGTTGCATAATTCGTCTCCATTCACCGTTCGTTCGAATGACTGCACATATTCTCGAACTCCGGTATATCCGAATGGCTGTTTCAACAAACTGCTGCTTTGCTGTGCTGCAAGGCTTGTATCCCACCGCTGCCACTAATTGTTGCGGAGCTTCACGGTATACCCTCAATATCTTCACTTAAAACCCCTTGTAGCTGAAGAAGCAGGTCAATAACCAAGAGACAATTTCCCCAGTGACTGGACGACACACATTTTGGGAGTCAACTGACTTTACTAGGCATGCGCACCTGGTTTCAAACTGCCAACAGCCTCATTTACATTCAATACATAGATTACTATGGTACAAGGAAAAGTCGGGTCAGACAATAGCAAGGGCTGATGGGAGGTTGAGGGGGGACAATGCAGCTATTTTACACAGGTCTCCCAGTGTCCCTGAGACAACACCCTGCTGGGGAAACAATAGGACAGAAAAAGGGGGAAGGTGAAGAGGTACAGACAAGAAAGACATTCGGTAAGTGGCTAGGTTTGCCACAGTCACATATTTAGGCCCCGGCACCCAGACAGAGGAGAGAGGTCCCGTAACAGAGAATCTGGCCTTATGTCAGCACAGAATCTGTCTTCATGTCATAGCAGAGAATCAGGCTTCACGTCACCCACCACTGGAACAGGCCACTGTCACATATTTAGGCCCCGGCACCCAGACCGAGGAGAGAGGTCCCGTAACAGAGAATATGGCCTTATGTCAGCGCAGAATCTGTCATCATGTCATAGCAGAGAATCAGGCTTCACGTCACCCACCACTGGAACAGGCCACTGTCACATATTTAGGCCCCGGGACCCAGACAGAGGAGAGAGGTCCCGTAACAGAGAATCTGGCCTTATGTCAGCACAGAATCTGTCATCATGTCATAGCAGAGAATCAGGCTTCACGTCACCCACCACTGGAACAGGCCACTGTCACATATTTAGGCCCCGGCACCCAGACAGAGGAGAGAGGTCCTGTAACAGAGAATCTGGCCTTATGTCAGCGCAGAATCAGTCTTCATGTCATAGCAGAGAATCAGGCTTCATGTCACCCACCACTGGAACAGGCCACTGTCACATATTTAGGCCCCGGCACCCAGACAGAGGAGAGAGGTCCCGTAACAGAGAATCTGGCCTTATGTCAGCGCAGAATCTGTCTTCATGTCATAGCAGAGAATCAGGCTTCACGTCACCCACCACTGGAACAGGCCACTGTCACATATTTAGGCCCCGGCACCCAGACAGAGGAGAGAGGTCCCGTAACAGAGAATCTGGCCTTATGTCAGCACAGAATCTGTCTTCATGTCATAGCAGAGAATCAGGCTTCACGTCACCCACCACTGGAACAGGCCACTGTCAGATATTTAGGCCCCGGCACCCAGACAGAGGAGAGAGGTCCCGTAACAGAAAATATGGCCTTATGTCAGCGCAGAATCTGTCTTCATGTCATAGCAGAGAATCAGGCTTCACGTCACCCACCACTGGAACAGGCCACTGTCACATATTTAGACCCCGGCACCCAGACAGAGGAGAGAGGTCCCGTAACAGAGAATCTGGCCTTATGTCAGCACAGAATCTGTCTTCATGTCATAGCAGAGAATCAGGCTTCACGTCACCCACCACTGGAACAGGCCACTGTCACATATTTAGGCTCCGGCACCCAGACAGAGGAGAGAGGTCCCGTAACAGAGAATCTGGCCTTATGTCAGCGCAGAATCAGTCTTCATGTCATAGCAGAGAATCAGGCTTCATGTCACCCACCCACTGGAACAGGCCACTGTCACATATTTAGGCCCAGGCACCCAGACAGAGGAGAGAGGTCCCATAACAGAGAATCTGGCCTTATGTCAGCACAGAATCTGTCTTGATGTCATAGCAGAGAATCAGGCTTCACGTCACCCACCACTGGAACAGGCCACTGTCACATATATAGGCCCCGGCACCCAGACATAGGAGAGAGGTCCTGTAACAGAGATTCTGGCCTTATGTCAGCACAGAATCTGTCTTCATGTCATAGCAGAGAATCAGGCTTCACGTCACCCACCACTGGAACAGGCCACTGTCACATATTTAGGCCCCGGCACCCAGACAGAGGAGAGAGGTCCCGTAACAGAGAATCTGGCTTATGTCAGCACAGAATCTGTCTTCATGTCATAGCAGAGAATCAGGCTTCACGTCACCCACCACTGGAACAGGCCACTGACACATATTTAGGCCCCGGCACCCAGACAGAGGAGAGAGGTCCCGTATCAGAGAATCTGGCCTTATGTCAGCACAGAATCTGTCTTCATGTCATAGCAGAGAATCAGGCTTCACGTCACCCACCACTGGAACAGGCCACTGTCACATATTTAGGCCCCGCACCCAGACAGAGGAGAGAGGTCCCGTAACAGAGAATCTGGCCTTATGTCAGCGCAGAATCTGTCTTCATGTCATAGCAGAGAATCAGGCTTCACGTCACCCACCACTGGAACAGGCCACTGTCACATATTTAGGCCCCGGCACCCAGACAGAGGAGAGAGGTCCCGTAACAGAGAATCTGGCCTTATGTCAGCACAGAATCTGTCTTCATGTCATAGCAGAGAATCAGGCTTCACGTCACCCACCACTGGAACAGGCCACTGTCACATATTTAGGCCCCGGCACCCAGACAGAGGAGAGAGGTCCCGTAACAGAGAATCTGGCCTTATGTCAGCGCAGAATCAGTCTTCATGTCATAGCAGAGAATCAGGCTTCACGTCACCCACCCACTGAAACAGGCCACTGTCACATATTTAGGCCCAGGCTAGATTTCAAGTAGGCCTCATATAGCAGAAACTAGTTATTTTGAGAATGGCAAATTTGGGAATAGTTTTTCAACCCAGAACAAAAAGTGTGCTTTCTGCTATCAGTCTTTCTAGTGTCTCCACGGAGGGGGTGTTTGGGTAAAAAGCTAACCTGCTATTGAGCTCTCTTGTAAATTCTGTTGGCTCTGTCTCCTGTGGAGTTGCCGTAGTGGTCGATCTGTCCCCCTCCATGAGTTCGGCCACAAGAGAAGCTTTAGTTTTGTTGCTGGCTATTCTTCCCCTTGCTTCCAATAATTCCTTTAACGTAGTTCGTTTCAATGTTGCATAATTCGTCTCCATTCACCGTTCGTTCGAATGACTGCACATATTCTCGAACTCCGGTATATCCGAATGGCTGTTTCAACAAACTGCTGCTTTGCTGTGCTGCAAGGCTTGTATCCCACCGCTGCCACCAATTGTTGCGGAGCTTCACGGTATACCCTCAATATCTTCACTTAAAACCCCTTGTAGCTGAAGAAGCAGGTCAATAACCAAGAGACATTTTCCCCAGTGACTGGACGACACACAGTTTGGGAGTCAACTGACTTTACTAGGCATGCGCACCTGGTTTCAAACTGCCAACAGCCTCATTTACATTCAATACATAGATTACTATGGTACAAGGAAAAGTCGGGTCAGACAATAGCAAGGGCTGATGGGAGGTTGAGGGGGGACAATGCAGCTATTTTACACAGGTCTCCCAGTGTCCCTGAGACAACACCCTGCTGGGGAAACACCACTGGAACAGGCCACTGTCACATATTTAGGCCCCGGCACCCAGACAGAGGAGAGAGGTCCCGTAACAGAGAATCTGGCCTTATGTCAGCACAGAATCTGTCTTCATGTCATAGCAGAGAATCAGGCTTCACGTCACCCACCACTGGAACAGGCCACTGTCACATATTTAGGCCCCGGCACCCAGACAGAGGAGAGAGGTCCCGTAACAGAGAATCTGGCCTTATGTCAGCACAGAATCTGTCTTCATGTCATAGCAGAGAATCAGGCTTCACGTCACCCACCACTGGAACAGGCCACTGTCACATATTTAGGCCCCGGCACCCAGACCGAGGAGAGAGGTCCCGTAACAGAGAATCTGGCCTCATGTCAGCGCAGAATCAGTCTTCATGTCATAGCAGAGAATCAGGCTTCACGTCACCCACCCACTGAAACAGGCCACTGTTACATATTTAGGCCCAGGCTAGATTTCAAGTAGGCCTCATATAGCAGAAACTAGTTATTTTGAGAATGGCAAATTTGGGAATAGTTTTTCAACCCAGAACAAAAAGTGTGCTTTTACGGTCACTACAAATAACTTGACCAGCTAAAACAGGACAGATTTGGTTGAATATAAATGTGAGGCCTGTTTTTTTTTGCGCTGTGTGACAGGTATAGGTTTAATCACAGAATTAGACTTGTATCTGCACGGTAGCGTGTGTGTTAAGTTTTTCTGAATGACACTATCAGCACCTTCAATGTAAGATATCCATTTTGGGATAGATTTCAAGTAGGCCTCATATAGCAGAAACTAGTTATTTTGAGAATGGCAAATTTGGGAATAGTTTTTCAACCCAGAACAAAAAGTGTGCTTTTACGGGCACTACAAATAACTTGACCAGCTAAAACAGTACAAATTTGGTTGAATAGAAATGTCAGGTCTATTTTTTAGGCGCTGGGTGACAGGCTCAACTTGCCCCTGATGTAGTATATGGCCAAAAAATAACCAGACTGTTGATGGTTAAATGCACTTCGGTGACACAGGCTCAGCCTGCAGCTGATGTAGTATATGGCCAAAAAATAACCAGACTGTTGATGGTTAAATGCACTTGGGTGACACAGGCTCAGCCTGCACCAGATGTAGTATATGGCCAAAAAATAACCAGACTGTTGATGGTTAAATGCACTTGGTGATAGCTTGTGCTGGCGCACCACAAGCCACAAAATGGCCGCCGATCACCCCAGAAAAAGTGATCTAAAAACGCTCTGGGCAGCCTCAAAAAAGTGAGCAATTCGATATTAGCACTTCAATGATCCACAGCTGCAGATCGATCACAGAATGAAGTCTTTTGGAGGAGTTAATCTGCCTAATCTCGCCCTAACGTCGCAGCAGCATCCTCTCCCTATGCTTGAATCAGCAGAGTGACGTGCAGCGCTACGTGACCCAAGCTTATATAGAGGCTGGGTCACATGCTGCACTGGCCAATCACAGCCATGCCAATAGTAGGCAAGGCTGTGATGGCCTATTGGGGCAAGTAGCATGACGCTTGTTGATTGGCTGCTTTGCAGCCTTTCAAAAAGCGCCAAGAAAGCGCCGAACACGGACTTTTACGAAAATGTTCGGGTTCGGGTCCGTGTCACGGACACCCCAAAATTCTATACAGTTCGGGTTCGCTCATCCCTAGTTGTAATCCCTGGAAATGAGCAGTGTATAATGTCAGCAATGGAGGCAATATGGACAATCACAATATGTTAGTAAGTGCCTTGTATTAACTTTGTCTACATGATAAAAGCCATTTGCTGAAGTGAGATCACTTTAACTATGTCTAATATATTGCCATTATTTATTGAAAATATTCTCCATTATACTCTACTACCACCAATATTTACCATCATTTTCTCCAACTTTCCAAGATAAAACTTTCTGGCATGATGAATCCAAGATGGTCTCTATAGAAGCCACGTCTTATGCTCTCCTTGCTCTTTTGAAAATGAAAACACATGACGCTGTAGATCCAGTGGTTCGTTGGCTTACCGAGCAGCATCGCTATGGTGAAAAATATATTTCAACACAAGTGAGTCATGGAGGCCTAAAGGGGTTGTCCAGAATCAGAAAGAATGGTTTGCACCCCTGCTGTGCTGTGTCAGACATTGTAATTCTGTTCCTTTCTGGTGCATGAGATTGAGTTACAGCAAAAAAAAGTCCATGGACAATAGTGATGCAACTTCTGGAAAAACAACAAGCCTTTGTTTTTCCTCTAAATTGCTCTTGCCATTTACCACCAATCTGATGCCTCTACAGGCCTTCTTCATAATGTCTGGTAGGCTACTATGCTGATATGATGCTGGACTGTTCTACACCACTAGTAACTTTGTGTTAGTCTGCTGCTCTACACGACTTTACAATATGTGTCCTTCATTACACACGTAGATGACTTCTGAGATAACACATTGCGCCCATTTTAAGAGGCTTATTTCTTTTTTCTTTTTATTGATCTTCTCTAGGCCACGATAATGCTATTTCAAGCTCTGGCCGAATACAATGTGGCTAAACCTGATATAAAGAAGCTGAACATGGATGTTTCGTTCCACTTACCTGGAAGAAAAGACAAAACGGTACAACGTATCGATTTACAAAATGCTCTGCGACCTCGATCAGAGGAGGTGAGAACATCTTCTTTGACTACATTATCGTTATTATGCTGTTAAATGCTGGTGTTGACCATAGTTGAGAATGTCCACTTGACTATGTTTGTCGTGTGGAAAAATCCGATGTGGATTCCGCAGCAGAAACTTGAGGGTGAGGCGAGGCTTGCATGCAGTTGCTTGACCATGGACACCTATGCCATGAAGCTCCCTGTGCACAGTTTGTATGCTGATGTTAATGTCAGAGGAGATTTGGAGCTCCACAGTTACTAAGTCAATACAGTGTTGGCTGAAATTTGAGAGTGAGCCTTGAATTACTGCCATGGGTTTAAAGTTTAAATTGCCTTGAGTCTACACCTGCATTAGTCCCATTTAATGAATTGCAATGCAGATTTCATTGAGAACTGCAGGACTGTGCCATGTCAATATATCATTAACAATAGTTTCTATCTTCTGCTTGGGTATCACCAATCTGTTTTGCAACTGATCCCAATGAATGTCACTGCCTAATAATAATCTTCGGCAGCACCTTACAAATCAGAGAGAACATGCACAGACAAAATCAGACATTACAGGATAAGACTACTTGCACACTCGCGTTTGGTGTGGATCCATCATGGATCTGCACAGACGGATCCGTTCAGATAATACAAACGTCTGCATCCGTTCAGAACGGATCCGTTTGTATTATCTTTAACATAAATGGCAGATCCGTTTTTTCTAATGCATTTTTTCATAGTGATCAGAATCCTGATCAGGATTCAAATGTAATCCATTTTCACACGTTTTTCCGGATCCGGCGGGCGGTTTCGGCGACGGAATTGCCCGCCGGATTCAAACAACGCTAGTGTGAAAGTACCTTTACTATCTAGTAGGAGATAAGTGCCCCAAGAGGTAAAAGTGCTCTTTTTGTAAAATGGTTCCACCTTCTTGTCTAGTAATAGCCTATAGTATTAGCTTATAGTATTAGTAAGCGAAACAGTATGATCCAGTATTTGTGTGTGCACAGATTTGAAGTGCATGGAGTGTTGGAGATACTGCTGGGTGGAAGGATCAGATTGTGAGGAGTAATGTAGAAACATGGTGAGCAGAGAAGAGGTAGATTAGCACCCTTAAAATTGAGGATGTTGGAAATTAATCTGATTGTCCATAGTAATATATTAGAGAGAACTGGTGCTACTCAAGTAAAGTCTTTAGACTAGGAGGTTCAGGTCATGGATGAGGTTCGTATTTCAGGATGAGACTGTTTGATAGCAAAGGAGAGAAGGTTGTATTCAGAGAGCGAGAGAAGAGAGTTGCTAAAGTCAGAAACTGAGTAAAGTCTGAAGAAGATCAGAACAAATGAATTCCTTTGTTCATGCACAGTAGAATTTGCAAGTTGAGAAAGGCCTAGTGAGGAGGTTAAAGATAGAAACAGAGGAAGGTGGGAAGATGGGATTGTCAATGGGGATGTTAATGGCGCCCATAATGGAAGTATTTCACATACTTAGAAGCCAGGCAGCAAAGTGATCAAGGAACTGGTGGGGTATGCCCTGGGGCTATAGACAACTGGTACTCATGGGGAAATGGGTAGAGTTGGATCTAAAGTTGCAGACCTTAAAAGATGGGAATGTGCTATGGTTACTAGAGATAGAAAGTACAACTGATTGCACTATTATGCTCATCAGAGACAACTAAAACCTGATGAAAATGAAACCATGAAGCCATTGTGTATAGAGCTATAATGCCACTGTGAACAAAACCATGACGCCCTTGAGAAGATGAGAGTCAAGATTCCACAAAATGGAGAAATGAAGCTATTGTGAATGGAACTATATGATCCGTCAATGGAGCCTAGGGCTTAAAGGAAACTTGTCATCACTTTCTAAGCCTATTTATCCACTAACTTTTCTATAAATACTTTTAATAATGATATTAAAATCAATTCTGAACGAACTATCAGTTCAGAGAAAAACCTAAAATAAATGTTCCCGCCATATATGTAAATGCCCCTTAGATGAGTCCTGTCTCCTCTATGCTTCAGAGATGAGTCCAGCCATGCCCACAAATGAATAAGACACCACCTCTACAATTGCTCATTTCCACCCCTTCTCTTCCAAGTCTCGCAGCTGCGCAGTATACATTATATGATCAGTGTGAATATTCAAATCGCAAATTTTTATCGTGAATATCGGCACTTTGAGATTTCGTGAAGATCTAGAACATAGTGCTATATCTTCGTAATTGCAAATATTCTAGATTTTTTTTCGTAAGTGAGGTGACTGGTTCTGCACATACGCGGGATTGGGCACGTGAGTTCGGGAGGAGGGTAGGATCTTTAGATTGTGTCACTCTTATAACGGGAGGTGGGGTTAGGAATGGGAAGTGATGAGGTAAGCATTTAATTTACATAACTTGAAAAAAAAAAAAAAGTCGACTGTAAAAGAAGTACTTGGAGGTGTTTAAAAAAACTAAACTCTAGGATGATTAGGGTGGGGAAGAACAGGAAACCGATGATTCTTATCGTTAAAAACCGGTGACAGGTTCCCTTTAACAAAGCAGAATAAAATGACTTTGATGTTTTGATATGATACTCACTGGGGCACATAACAAAATGATGAGGCCATTGCATATGATTGTTCGGCTTCTTTACAGACCAATATAAATGAAGGTTTTGATGTCAGGGCAACGGGAAGTGGAAAAGCTACATTAACGGTAAGACTGTACATAATATTGAGGTATACTTTGAAGTTATTTTATCTGAAACGTAACCCCCTAACTGTAACGTTAAAATTGGAAAAACCCGCCCAAAAATTTCACATTTTTTTCTTGTATACGTATGTCTGCAGTAAATCTTGTTGGCGCACAACTCAGGGGACACTATTGCATTTTTAATTTTAGACTTAAGAACCAATAACATTTTCCCCCTTTGTGTTCTAGCAGTCATAAATTTTACATTTTTTCTTCTAAAGTTTTTATTTTTATTTTGCGGGATTAGTTGTAGGTTTTTTAGGAACCATGTTGGGGTATATATTGTGTATTAAATAACTTTTATTATTTTATTTTTAAGGGGCAAATTTTTACATTATTTTGTGGATTTTCTTTTACAGATTTTACTGTGTGGTGCAAATAATATAATTTTATTATCTGGGTTACTAAAAATAAATATAATGTGACATTTCTATTTATTTTTAGAAATGCTCTGCAGCTGCTCCCTCATTCTCCTCCAGACTGAAGGGGAGGGGGGGGCTGCTTTAACTGCTCATATTGTTTGAAAGATGACATTCCAAGCTTTCAAACAATACCAGAATGACAGCAATGTGTTCAGTACAGGGGAAGATATCACTGATAGAAATCGGGATGCTGTGAATACTGTTAATTTTACCCGCAATTATTCCCGAGTCCGACTCCATTTCTAACAGTGATTTCTCCTCTGTTGCTTGGACTTGGCTGGTCTTGCTGGGAAAGCCTGGAATGTCAGCATTCAAACAAAACCATTTGCATGTTTCTAGCTGCTACCATTTATGAGATAGCAGCATCTAAAGCAGCCCTCCCCCTCCATTTTCTGCCCAGCCCAGCTCAGGCAGAACAGTTAGCTACTTTTCCCACTGCCCAAGCTGGACTTTGGCAAACCAGTTAGGTGGTTAAAGGGGTTGTCTCACCTCAAACATAGGTGATATATCTCTATACTATGCCACTAATGTTAGGTAGGTGAGGGTCCCACCTCTGTACAATGGAGTCTGCAAAGCGGGGGAGAGTGTGCCTTCATTTTTTCTATGGGAGAGACGAAAATAGGTGTTAGCATGCTCAGCCATTTTCGGGAGTTCCATAGAAATAAATGGAGAGTATACTGCATGAGTGCAGCCACCTTTCCATTCACTTTTATGGGTCTGCCAGAAGTCAGCGTCTGGCTATTTTTTGTGTTCCCATAGAAATAAATGGAGGGCAGACACACATTCTCAGTGCACTCTCTGTCACTTTGTATAATCTATTTTTGAATGTATTTTTACTGGTAGCTTTCCCAGTGGAGCTCACAATCTAAGTTCTCTATCAGGAAACCTGAGTACCACCACACAAACACATTGAGAACTTACAAACTCCAAGCAGATGTTGTCCTTGGTTAGATTCAAATCTAGGACTCCCAGCGCTGCAAGACACCAGTGCTAACCACTGAGCCACCTTGCTGCAATGTTGATCATCCTCAAGATGTTAGCTGTTTGGTCCAGTTACGGGTCAAAATGTAAAAAAATCTAAAGTTTGCATAGTGACGCTTTTATCAACGTTTAGAAAAAAAAAACATGGCTGCTTTTTTCATAAACAGAGCTCCACCTGTCCATGGTTTGTGTCTGGTATTCCATCCAAGTTCTACTAATGTACAGTATCTGAGCTGCACCACCACACACAACCAATGAACAGATTTGGCACTGTTTCGAGAAGGAGGCAGTTGTTTTTTAATTGTTAACAACCCTTCAATCTCATATGGGTGTTTATGATCATCCCTTGTTTAGGTGATGGCTGTTTACTATGAGCTAGTGAGAGCGGAGGAACAAGAATGCAAAGACTTTGATCTGTCAGTCACTGTGGATAAAGAAAATCTTGGTAAGTGTCGATTTCAGAACTGTGCCATCTTAAGATTTGATGTGTTAGCAGATCCAGGCAATTATAGTTGAAGCTTTCAGCCATCTGATGTCTATGAGGGAACTGGCACCGTATATCTCATGTATTTCCCTTTTTCGATAGAGTTCATGGTTGTATTATAAGGTGTACACCAGGGGCAACCGCACACAAGGGCTATACCATTCAAGGGGACTTAAGGGCCCCTTAAAACCCATTTGTCACTGCTCTTTGCTCCCGAGTTCTCTTCCCCTCCATGCTCTGCCACACATAACTTCTTGATTGGATGTGTGCCAGTGTCAGGATCTTGTGTAAAATGAAGCCCAGAGGTGGAAAACATTAATACACTGATCTGTAGTCTGACTCTGTATTAACTTTTTTGCTCTGGTCTGGGATCTGGATTCATTTTAGTTCCGATATCAGACCTAATTTTATATTTAGGCCTGGTCTGAGGTCTCATTATATTTTGTGAACTTGGTGGGGTCTGAATTAATGTAACTTCTGCCATAATCTTGGGACAGTTTAACCTTTGACTTAATCTGGGGGTCTGGGTCTTAATTTTGGTCTGGTCTGGGTCTGGAACAATTTTAACATCTGGACGAAGGTCTCAAAATTTTTTGGAGTTAGTCTATGGTCTCAACTAATTTTAGGGTTTAGTCTGAGATCATCTGATCTGAGATTTCTCATTAACTTTGAAGTTTAGTATGGGGCCTGAATTAATTTATTTGGGGGTTCTATCTGGATCACAATTCTGGTTTTGGTCTGGGATCTGAGGTCTCAATAGATGTTACGTCTGAGGTCTACGTTAATTTTGGTGTTTGGTTTTGGGTCTGTATTAACGCTAGGTTCCGGTGTCGTTTTAAGGTGTATTTATTTTAAAGTCTAATCTGAGATGATAATTTTATTTTGGAGTCCGGGATCTGAATTCATTTTGGAATCTGAATTTAAAAAAACATTTCTGAAGTCTTTGGAGTCTTAATGAACCCTAAGGTCAAGTTTAAATTTGGGGTTTATTGGCATCTCGACTAACTTTGAGGCTTAGCGACAAAATACATTTAAGTTCTGTTATGAGGTCTCAATTTATTTTGGAGTCTAGTGTCTAAATTTATTTTGTTATATGGTCTGAGAATTGCACAGATTGACCTACTGTATACATAAAAATATACTGTTCTGTCCATCATTTTATATTGTATGGAGGTCCTTAGTAAAATAAAATAAAAAAGGAGACTGTTTGTTCCTTGCATGAATTCAAAATTAAATATGTTACAATAATGGTTGACGCCCACTAGAATTTTGTGGAACCTCCACAAAACTTAAAGGGGTTGGCCACCATAAGTATAAAAAAACATTAAAGTGCCCCAGACAATAACTAAAGCCAAGAGGTATTTGTATAATGAGAGATATACTGTGTATATATAATTTTTCTACTTCATTCAGCATAGCATTGCTCACATTGATGAGAGGCTGTGTGGGCGGAGCAGATGCAAAGTGAAAGTAAAAATCCCAGCATGCATCACAGCAAGCATCTTCAGAGGAGCAGTCACATGACATCTCTGCCTACTTCTGAGGCCATAGTGACAACAGCACCTCAGGTGTCATCTCATCAGTCCACCAGTCAAATAACTACATAGAGAAATCAACATAATGATAGCAATCCTGCATTCTCAGCATTGAATAAAGGTTACTGCTTTTCCCACAATGTGATATATATAAAATACATACATGTGTGTGGATATGTACATAGTTGTACAGGGTGTGTGTATATATATAATATGTGTGTGAAGATGGAGAGATATCTATCATCATTTACTGTATCTATTTACATCTCTATATCTATCTATATCTACTGTGGTGGAAGGTGTGTATTTATGACCCAGATACCTCAGATGGATGAGATAACTGAAATCCAGAAAGCTGCAGTCGTTTCAGCAAAGTGTAGTTTGCTGAGAAAGGTTTGTTTAGATTCTGTTCTGGGTTTCTGCTGTTTTAAAGAGACCCAGGGTTAATGTCTGTGATTGACCATAATGCCGATCGCAGACAGATGCCATGGTCTTTTGTAACCACAGCATCTGAGGTGGCTTTACCCAAGAGTGCTGCACCACATATAGTGGCCCACAATGCACAGGTACCAGCCGAGTGCAGGCAGTTTGCAGATGTGGACCCATTCACTTCAATGGGTCTGCGATCCGCAAGATACGTTCTGCACCACAAAAAGATAGAACACGTTCTAATTTTTTGCGGTGCAGAAGCACGGAGAGAAATCCTTTGGAAGCACTTTGTACTGCTTCCGTGGGCTTCTGATCCGTGCCTCCGCTCCATACCACTCTGTATCTTGCAGATTGCAGACCTATTCAAGTCAATGGGATGTTTGCTGTCCGCAATACAGGAACAGGGCACACACACTTGTAATTCACAGCAGTCTATAGGAGAAGCAATCTAAAGATCGCATGTTCAGATCACTTAGGAGGGCTTTTAAATAAGGAGGGCTTTTTAAAATATTTAAATTAAAATCATCCCTCTTTCTCCAAAATAAAGATAAAAATAAAGATAAAGTAAAAATATTAATTATCTTTGGCACCGCAACTTTAAAAAAAAAAGCTATCACTATTAAAATATGTATCCCATAGGGTGGACGGTATAACTGGGGAAAAAAATTTGACTTTTTTTCATTGCTTCATAAAAAAATTAAAAAAAAGAATAAAAAGTGATCAAAAACCCACTCACACAAACACACACTCCAAAGTGGTATAAATAATAAAACCACAGATCACAACAAAAAAAATGAGCCCTCAGTCATCAACGTAGAAATAATTCTAAAACAGAAACGGGGATCAGAATATGGAGATGCAAAGAAAAGAATATATTTTTTTGAAATGATCTTTTTCAGTATTAAAAGAAAAACATTGCAAATGTGGTATCACTAATTACACTGTGGCAGATTTATTTTTTTATTTTTTACATTACACCCCATCTGGATTTTACAGCTTTACACCACATCAAATTCAAAAGTAGATAGTGCCAATAGAAAATACTATTTATCCCCCCCCCCCCAAAAAAAAAAAGCCCTCTTACAGCTATTTGGATGGAAAATTATAAAAGTTATGGCTCCGGGAAGGCCAAAAGTAAAAATTGGAAAATGGCCTGGTCCTGAAGGGGTTAAAGGGGTTGTCCTTCGATATATTCATGACCTATCATCAAGATAGATCATCAATATCTGATCGGCAGGGGTCCCACACGCGGCACCCCGACGATCAGCTGTATGAAGAGGAGGCGGTGCTTCCTGGTCATTACACTATGCATTGTCTCCTCTGGAGCAGAGACGTAGTATAAATACAAGCACTGGCGCCATTCACCTGAATGCAGTGAGTACTTTTATTACACTGCACTTGCGTGACGACAAGCAGTGTAATGAAGAGGAAGCAGCGCTCGCATGGAGCACTGCCTTCTCTTCATCCAGCTGATTGGCGGGGATGCCGGTTGTCAGGCCCCCACCGATCAGATGCTGATGACCTTTCCTGAGAATATGTCATCAATAGATCTGGACGGTCCCTTTAACCCTTTCAGGACCAAGCCATTTTTGGCAAATCTGACATGTGTCACTTTATGTGGTAATAACTTTAAAACGCTTTTACTTATCCAGATTGTTTTCTCGTCACATATTGTACTTCATGACAGTGGTAAAACTAAGTCAAAATATTTCATTTTTTTAAATAAAAAAATACCAAATTTACCCAAAATTTAGAAAAACTTACAAATTTGCAAATTTCAATTTTTCTACTCTTAAAATAGATAGTAATAACTCCAAAAATAGTTATTACTTTACATTGCCCATATGTCTACTTCATGTTTGGATCATTTTGTGAATGCCATTTTATTTTTTGGGTACATTAGAAGGCATAGAAGTTTAGAAGCAAATCTTGAAATTTTTCAGAAAATTTCCAAAACCCACTTTTTAACCACCTCAGCCCCCCTAGCTTAAACACCCTTAATGATCAGACCACTTTTTACAATTCTGACCTACACTACTTTCACGATTTATTGCTCGGTCATGCAACTTACCACCCAAATGAATTTTACCTCCTTTTCTTCTCACTAATAGAGCTTTCATTTTGTGGTATTTCATTGCTAATGACATTTAATTTTTTTTTGTTATTAATCGAAATTTACCGATTTTTTTGCAAAAAAATGACATTTTTCACTTTAAGTTGTAAAATTTTTCAAATAAAACTACATTTCTATTTAAATTTTTCTCTAAATTTATTGTTCTACATGTCTTTGATAAAAAAAAATGTTTGGGTAAAAAAAAAAAAGTTTGGGTAAAAGTTATAGCGTTTACAAACTATGGTACAAAAATGTGAATTTCCGCTTTTTGAAGCAGCTCTGACTTTCTGAGCACCTGTCATGTTTCTTGAGGTTCTACAATGCCCAGACAGTCGAAAAACCCCACAAATGACCCCATTTCTGAAAGTAGACACCCTAAGGTATTTCGTCATGGGCATAGTGAGTTCATGGAAGTTTTTATTTTTTGTCACAAGTTAGTGAAATATGAGACTTTGTAAGAAAAAAAATAAAAAATCATCATTTTCCGCTAACTTGTGACAAAAAATAAAAAATTCTAGGAACTCGCCATGCCCCTCACGGAATACCTTGGGGTGTCTTCTTTCCAAAATGGGGTCACTTGTGGGGTAGTTATACTGCCCTGGCATTTTAGGGGACCTAATGCGTGAGAAGAAGTCTGGGATCCAAATGTCTAAAAATGCCCTCCTAAAAGGAATTTGGGCCCCTTTGCGCATCTAGGCTGAAAAAAAGTGTCACACATGTGACACCTTCTTCAAGCAGTGGTACAGGAAGAAGTCTGCATCCTTCAAGAAAAACATGATTTTCATGCAGGACAATGCTCCATCACACGCGTCCAAGTACTCCACAGCGTGGCTGGCAAGAAAGGGTATAAAAGAAGAAAATCTAATGACATGGCCTCCTTGTTCACCTGATCTGAACCCCATTGAGAACCTGTGGTCCATCATCAAATGTGAGATTTACAAGGAGGGAAAACAGTACACCTCTCTGAACAGTGTCTGGGAGGCTGTGGTTGCTGCTGCACGCAATGTTGATGGTGAACAGATCAAAACACTGACAGAATCCATGGATGGCAGGCTTTTGAGTGTCCTTGCAAAGAAAGGTGGCTATATTGGTCACTGATTTGTTTTTGTTTTGTTTTTGAATGTCAGAAATGTATATTTGTGAATGTTGAGATGTTATATTGGTTTCACTGGTAAAAATAAATAATTGAAATGGGTATATATTTGTTTTTTGTTAAGTTGCCTAATAATTATGCACAGTAATAGTCACCTGCACACACAGATATCCCCCTAAAATAGCTAAAACTAAAAACAAACTAAAAACTACTTCCAAAAATATTCAGCTTTGATATTAATGAGTTTTTTGGGTTCATTGAGAACATGGTTGTTGTTCAATAATAAAATTAATCCTCAAAAATACAACTTGCCTAATAATTCTGCACTCCCTGTACTGCCCTGGCATTTTAGGGGCCCTAAAGCGTGAGAAGAAGTCTGGAATATAAATGTCTAAAAATTTTTACGTATTTGGATTCCGTGAGGGGTATGGTGAGTTCATGTGAGATTTTATTTTTTGTCACAAGTTAGTGGAATATGAGACTTTGTAAGAAGAATTTTTTTTTTTAAAAATAACAATTTCCGCTAACTTGTGCCAAAAAAAATTCTGAATGGAGGCTTACAGGGGGGTGATCAATGACAAGGGGGTGATCAGGGAGTCTATATGGGGTGATCACCACCCTGTCATTGATCACCCCCCTGTAAGGCTCCATTCAGACATCCGTATGTGTTTTGCGGATCCGCGGTGTCCGTGTTTTGCGGATCCACAGATCCGCAAAACACATACGGACGTCTGAATGGAGCCTTACAGGGGGGTGATCAATGACAGGGGGGTGATCAGGGAGTCTATATGGGGTGATCACCCCCCCGTAAGGCTCCATTCAGACGTCCGTATGTGTTTTTTTTGGATCCGATCCATGGATCCGTGGATCCGTAAAACACATACGGACGTCTGAATGGAGCCTTACAGGGGGGTGATCAATGACAGGGGGTGATCAATGACAGGGGGGTGATAAGGGAGTCTATATGGGGTGATCACCCCCCTGTCATTGATCACCCCCATGTAAGGCTCCATTCAGACGTCAGTATGTGTTTTGCGGATCCGATCCATGGATCCGTGGATCCGTAAAACACACACGGACGTCTGAATGGAGCCTTACAGGGGGGTGATCAATGACAGGGGGGTGATCAGGGAGTCTATATGGGGTGATCACCCCCCTGTCATTGATCACCCCCCTGATCCCTATACCAAGGCAAGCAGGATGCCTGTGAAGGCGCCCAGTTTCCATGGTAACCACCAGGACGCTGCCGCAGCAGCGCAGCGACCAATGGGGGAGGGAGCTCCCTCCCTCTGTTAACCCATCAAGCATCAGGCCGCTGCCACAAAACAGCAGCAGCCTGATGGGAGAGGTAGGGAGCTCCCTCTATCTCTTAACTCCTTCCATACAGCGGTCCCTATGGACCGCAGCATGGCAGGGGTTAAACAGCTGACATCGGTGCCAACACCGATGTCAGCCGTTACAAGCAGAGTGTGAGCTGTATATTATAGCTGACACACTGCTAACCACTCGGCCATCCTGAAACAGATTGGGGCAGGAGGGGGGTGGAAGGGGGATCAGCAGCGCTGCCGCTGGCCATCCTAGAATTAGGGGGGCACAATGGGGGCTAGAGACCACGAGTGGGGGATATTATATACACATACATTTTAGATGGTCCGTGACTGTGGGGATCAGAACCAGTTTCAGCTGGCATTAGGATCCTGTGATTGACTAGTCTGTACAGACTAGCCAATCAGAGCGATCGGCCGGGGACCGCCCTCATTTTAGCCAGGAGATCAGACGTGCTCTTACTAGGCTCCCCGCTCCGAACTCTGACAGGAATAAGCTGTTTGTACTGAAAGAACAAGCAGCGGATTTCTGTCCGAGACGGAACAGGGAGCGCGCAAGTGGCAGGGGCAGACTGGGCATGCGCTGCTCTTAGGCAGATTAGGAGAGCAGCGCATGTGCAGTTACAATAAAGACATGGACGAGCTTTCTCTAAAGCTCCTGCATGTCCCGTGCAGCCATGGACGAACTGGCTGCACGGCAGAGCGGGGCTCAGGGGGCGTGGCTTACTATAAAAAGATTAGCAGACAGATTTTTTAAATAAAGTATATTTGGAAACTCATTTTTACCCTGCCTCCAACAATGTTGTGTAAAGTACTTATATAGTGGCCAACCTCTTTAATCAAGTCCTGGAAGAGGTTAATCTTAGGCAAAAAAATGATGTTATTTTCATGCACATCTTGTAAACTACTATGATGGTTTTTATTTAAATATTCTAATTTGTTAATCGACTTGATGTTTTTGGTATATAATGATGTGTTTCTCTGATTTTCTATCTTTTAACAGCTGGACATGATGCTTTGGAGACAATTTCTCTCAACATCTGCTTCAGGTTTGTCTTTAGCATGCTCTATGGTTTTTCGGTTTATATCTTTCTTGAGTCAAAAGAGGACACAGTGTTTGAAAGACAATAAATCCTATCTGAGTCACTCACACGCAAATAAAATTAATTCAGACTCCAGCCTAGACACCAAAATTAATGAATACCCTAAACATCGTAATATATTAAGATCCCTAACCAGACCCCTTTTTGTTTACTTACCACTAGGGATGAGCGAACCCGAACTGTATAGTTCGGGTTCGTACCGAATTTTGGGGTGTCCGTGACACGGACCCGAATCCGAACATTTTCGTAAAAGTCCGGGTTCGGTGTTCGGCGCTTTCTTGGCGCTTTTTGAAAGGCTGCAAAGCAGCCAATCAACAAGCGTCATACTACTTGCCCCAAGAGGCCATCACAGCCTTGCCTACTATTGGCATGGTTGTGATTGGCCAGTGCAGCATGTGACCCAGCCTCTTTATAAGCTTGGGTCACGTAGCGCTGCACGTCACTCTGCTGATTCAAGCATATGGAGAGGTTGCTGCTGCGACGTTAGGGCGAGATTAGGCAGATTAACTCCTCCAAAAGACTTAATTTAGTGATCGATCTCCAGCTGTGGATCATTGAAGTGCTGATATTGAATTGCTCACTTTTTTTAGGCTGCCCAGAGCGTTTTTATATCACTTTTTTCTGGGGTGATCGGTGGCCATTTTGTGGCTTGTGGTGCGCCAGCACAAGCTACCACCAAGTGCATTTAACCATCAATAGTGTGGTTATTTTTTGCTATATCCTACATCAGGTGCAGGCTGAGCCTGTGTCACCCAAGTGCATTTAACCATCAACAGTGTGGTTATTTTTTGGCCATATACTACATCAGGTGCAGGCTGAGCCTGTGTCACCCAAGTGCATTTAACCATCAACAGTGTGGTTATTTTTTGGCCATATACTACATCAGGTGCAGGCTGAGCCTGTGTCACCCAAGTGCATTTAACCATCAATAGTGTGGTTATTTTTTGGCCATATACTACATCAGGGGCAAGTTGAGCCTGTCACCCAGCGCCTAAAAAATAGGCATGACATTTATATTCCTCCAAATCAGTACTGTTTTAGCTGGTCAAGTTATTTGTAGTGACCGTAAAAGCACAGTTTTTGTTCTGGGTTGAAAAACTATTCCCAAATTTGCCATTCTCAAAATTAGTAGTTTCTGCTATATCAGGCCTACTTTAAATCTATCCCAAAAAGGATATCTTAGATTGAAGGTGCTGATAGTGTCATTCTGAAAAACTTAACACACACGCTACCGTGCAGATACAAGTCTAATTCTGTGATTAAAGGTATATCTGTCACACAGCGCGTAAAAAATAGGCCTCACATTTATATTCAACCAAATCTGTACTGTTTTAGCTGGTCAAATTATTTGTAGTGACCGTAAAAGCACAGTTTTTGTTCTGGGTTGAAAAACTATTCCCAAATTTGCCATTCTCAAAATTAGTAGTTTCTGCTATATCAGGCCTACCTTAAATCTATCCCAAAAAGGATATCTTAGATTGAAGGTGCTGATAGTGTCATTCTGAAAAACTTAACACACACGCTACCGTGCAGATACAAGTCTAATTCTGTGATTAAAGGTATATCTGTCACACAGTGCGTAAAAAATAGGCCTCACATTTATATTCAACCAAATCTGTCATTACTTGTGTGCCTGTATTAGTGTAATACGGTACCTAAATAGATAGCCAGATAGTGTTAGGTGTCTGTAAAAAAAGGCCTGAATTTTAATTCAATACATTGGCCCAAATAATATTTTTCTTATTGTGGTGAATGGTAACAATGAGGAAAACAACTAGTAAGGGACGCGGACGTGGACATGGTCGTGGTGGTGTTAGTGGACCCTCTGGTGCTGGGAGAGGACGTGGCCGTTCTGCCACAGCCACACGTCCTAGTGTACCAACTACCTCAGGTCCCAGTAGCCGCCAGAATTTACAGGGATATTTGGTGGGGCCCAATGCCGTTCTAACGATGGTAAGGCCTGAGCAGGTACAGGCATTAGTCAATTGGGTGGCCGACAGTGCATCCAGCACGTTCACATTATCTCCCACCCAGTCTTCTGCAGAAAGCGCACAGATGGCGCATGAAAACCAAGCCCATCAGTCTGTCACATCACCCCCATGCATATCAGGGAAACTGTCTGAGCCTCAAGTTATGCAGCAGTCTCTTATGCTGTTTGAAGACTCTGCTGCCAGGGTTTCCCAAGGGCATCCACCTAGCCCTTCCCCAGGGGTGGAAGAGATAGAATGCACTAACGCACAACCACTTATGTTTCCTGATGATGAGGACATGGGAATACCACCTCAGCACGTCTCTGATGATGACGAAACACAGGTGCCAACTGCTGCGTCTTTCTGCAGTGTGCAGACTGAACAGGAGATCAGGGATCAAGACTGGGTCGAAGACGATGCAGGGGACGATGAGGTCCTAGACCCCACATGGAATGAAGGTCGTGCCACTGACTTTCACAGTTCGGAGGAAGAGGCAGTGGTGAGACCGAGCCAACAGCATAGCAAAAGACTAAGAGGGAGCAGTGGGCAAAATCAGAACACCCGTCGCCAAGAGACTCCGCCTGCTACTGACCGCCGCCATCTGGGACCGAGCACCCCAAAGGCAGCTTCAAGGAGTTCCCTGGCATGGCACTTCTTTAAACAATGTGCTGGCGACAAGACCCGAGTGGTTTGCACACTGTGCCATCAGAGCCTGAAGCGAGGCATTAACGTTCTGAACCTTAGCACAACCTGCATGACCAGGCACCTGCATGCAAAGCATGAACTGCAGTGGAGTAAACACCTTAATAACAAAGAAGTCACTCAGGCTCCCCCTGCTACCTCTTCTGCTGCTGCCGCCTCTTCTGCTGCTGCCGCCGCCTCGGCCTCTTCCTCCGCCTCTGGAGAAACGTTGGCACCTGCCGCCCAGCAAACATGGGATGTACCACCAACACCACCACCTGCGTCACCAAGCATCTCAACCATGTCACACGGCAGCGTTCAGCTCTCCATCTCACAAACATTTGAGAGAAAGCGTAAATTCCCACCTAGCCACCCTCGATCCCTGGCCCTGAATGCCAGCATTTCTAAACTACTGGCCTATGAAATGCTGTCATTTAGGCTGGTGGATACAGACAGCTTCAAACAGCTCATGTCGCTTGCTGTCCAACAGTATGTTGTTCCCAGCCGGCACTGCTTCTCCAAGAGAGCCGTGCCTTCCCTGCACAACCAAGTGTCCGATAAAATCAAGTGTGCACTGCGCAACGCCATCTGTGGCAAGGTCCACCTAACCACAGATACGTGGACCAGTAAGCACAGCCAGGGACGCTATATCTCCCTAACTGCACACTGGGTAAATGTAGTGGCGGCTGGGCCCCAGGCGGAGAGCTATTTGGCGCACGTCCTTCCGCCGCCAAGGATCGCAGGGCAACATTCTTTGCCTCCTGTCTCCTCCTCCTCCTACTCAGCTTCATCCTCCTCTTCTTCCACCTGCTCATCCAGTCAGCCACACACCTTCACCACCAACTTCAGCACAGCCCGGGGTAAACGTCAGCAGGCCGTTCTGAAACTCATATGTTTGGGGGACAGGCCCCACACCGCACAGGAGTTGTGGCGGGGTATAGAACAACAGACCGACGAGTGGTTGCTGCCGGTGAGCCTCAAGCCCGGCCTGGTGGTGTGCAATAATGGGCGAAATCTCGTTGCAGCTCTGGGACTAGCCGGTTTGACGCACATCCCTTGCCTGGCGCATGTGCTGAATTTGGTGGTGCAGAAGTTCATTCGCAACTACCCCGACATGTCAGAGCTGCTGCATAAAGTGCGGGCCGTCTGTTTGCGCTTCCGGCGTTCACACCCTGCTGCTGCACGCCTGTCTGCGCTACAGCGTAACTTCGGCCTTCCCGCTCACCGCCTCATATGCGATGTGCCCACCAGGTGGAACTCCACCTTGAACATGCTGGACAGACTGTGCGAGCAGCAGCAGGCCATAGTGGAGTTTCAGCAGCAGCACGCACGGGTCAGTCGCACTGCGGAACAGCACCACTTCACCACCAATGACTGGGCCTCCATGCGAGACCTGTGTGCCCTATTGCGCTGTTTCGAGTACTCCACCAACATGGCCAGTGGCGATGACGCCGTTATCAGCGTTAAAATACCACTTCTATGTCTCCTTGAGAAAACACTTAGGGCGATGATGGAAGAGGAGGTGGCCCAGGAGGAAGAGGAGGAAGAGGGGTCATTTTTAGCACTTTCAGGCCAGTCTCTTCGAAGTGACTCAGAGGGAGGTTTTTTGCAACACCATAGGCCAGGTACAAATGTGGCCAGACAGGGCCCACTACTGGAGGACGAGGAGGACGAGGATGAGGAGGAGGTGGAGGAGGATGAGGATGAAGCATGTTCACAGCGGGGTGGCACCCAAAGCAGCTCGGGCCCATCACTGGTGCGTGGCTGGGGGGAAACACAGGATGATGACGATACGCCTCCCACAGAGGACAGCTTGTCCTTACCTCTGGGCAGCCTGGCACACATGAGCGACTACATGCTCCAGTGCCTGCGCAACGACAGCAGAGTTGCCCACATTTTAACGTGTGCGGACTACTGGGTTGCCACCCTGCTGGATCCCCGGTACAAAGACGATGTGCCCACCTTACTTCCTACACTGGAGCGTGATAGGAAGATGCGCGAGTACAAGCGCACGTTGGTAGACGCGCTACTGAGAGCATTCCCAAATGTCACAGGGGAACCAGTGGAAGCCCAAGGTGAAGGCAGAGGAGGAGCAAGAGGTCGCCAACGCAGCTGTGTCACGGCCAGCTCCTCTTAGGGCAGGGTTAGCATGGTAGAGATGTGGAAAAGTTTTGTCACCACGCCACAGCTAACTGCACCACCACCTGATACGGAACGTGTTAGCAGGAGGCAACATTTCACTAACATGGTGGAACAGTACCTGTGCACACCCCTCCACGTACTGACTGATGGTTCGGCCCCATTCAATTTCTGGGTCTCCAAATTGTCCACGTGGCCAGAGCTAGCCTTTTATGCCTTGGAGGTGCTGGCCTGCCCGGCGGCCAGCATTTTGTCTGAAGGTGTATTCAGCACGGCAGGGGGCGTCATTACAGACAAACGCAGCCGCCTGTCTACAGCCAATGTGGACAAGCTGACGTTCATAAAAATGAACCAGGCATGGATCCCACAGGACCTGTCCATCCCTTGTGCAGATTAGACATTAACTACCTCCCCTTAACAATATTTTATTGTACTCCAGGGCACTTCCTCATTCAATCCTATTTTTATTTTCATTTTACCATTATATTGCGGGGCAACCCAAAGTTAAATGAACCTCTCCTCTGTCTGGGTGCCGGGGCCTAAATGTGTGACAGTGGCCTGTTCCAGTGGTGGGTGACGTAAGGCCTGATTCTCTGCTATGACATGAAGACTGATTCTGTGCTGACATGAAGCCAGATTCTCTGTTACGGGACCTCTCTCCTCTGTCTGGGTGCCAGAGCCTAAATGTGTGACAGTGGCCTGTTCCAGTGATGGGTGACGTGAAGCCTGATTCTCTGCTATGACATGAAGACTGATTCTGTGCTGACATGAAGACTGATTCTCTGTTACGGGACCTCTCTCCTCTGTCTGGGTGCCTGGGCCTAAATATGTGACAGTGGCCTGTTCCAGTGGTGGGTGACGTGAAGCCTGATTCTCTGCTATGACATGAAGACTGATTCTCTGCTGACATGAAGCCTGAATCTCTGTTATGGGACCTCTCTCCTCTGCCTGGGTGCCTGGGCCTAAATATGTGACAGTGGCCTGTTCCAGTGGTGGGTGACGTGAAGCCTGATTCTCTGCTATGACATGAAGACTGATTCTCTGCTCACATGAAGCCTGAATCTCTGTTATGGGACCTCTCTCCTCTGCCTGAGTGCCTGGGCCTAAATATGTGACAGTGGCCTGTTCCAGTGGTGGGTGACGTGAAGCCTGATTCTCTGCTATGACATGCAGACTGATTCTCTGCTGACATAAAGCCAGATTCTCTGTTACGGGACCTCTCTCCTCTGCCTGGGTGCCTGGGCCTAAATATCTGATAATGGACTGTTCCAGTGTTGGGTGACGTAAAGCCTGATTCTCTGATATGACATGCAGACTGATTCTCTGCTGACATGAAGCCATATTCTCTGTTACGGGACCTCTCTCCTCTGCCTGGGTGCCGGGGCCTAAATATATGACAATGGACTGTTACAGTGGTGGGTGACGTGAAGCCAGATTCTCTGCTATGGCATGAAGACTGATTCTCTGCTGACGTGAAGCCAGATTCTCTGCTATGGGACCTCTCTCCAATTGATATTGGTTTATTTTTATATATTTTATTTTTATTTTAATTCATTTCCCTATCCACATTTGTTTGCAGGGGATTTACCTACATGTTGCTGCCTTTTGCAGCCCTCTAGCTCTTTCCTGGGCTGTTTTACAGCCTTTTTAGTGCCGAAAAGTTCGGGTCCCCATTGACTTCAATGGGGTTCGGTTTCGGGACGAAGTTCGGGTCGGGTTCGGATCCCGAACCCGAACATTTCCGGGTAGTTCAGCCGAACTTCTCGAACCCGAACATCCAGGTGTTCGCTCCAACTCTACTTACCACTCTTCATTCCCGAGTCCTCTTCTCCTTCAGGTTCTATCTCATACAAGGTCCTGACACTGGCCTGCAAGACCTAAAACCAGACTCTAAATTATAATTCAGACCACCCTAGAACATGAAAATGAACCCAAACCTTCTCATTCTGTTACAAAAACTTGGTGGACACATTTATGATCAGTAATTTTGAAGTCAGTCTAAGTACGGCACATAGGAAAGGTGTTAGATACGTGTATAAATGGACTTCTCCACATCCCTTGAACTTCACTCTACACTTTGTGTATAAAGGTTGGTAGGTCCCTTGGATAGGATTTATTGACTTTGATAACAATGTGTAACACTAGAGTTTGTGTTTGAAGTCTGATTATAAAGTAGGAATGTTGGACTTTCCATTTACATCTATTTGGCTCCACTTGGCACTGATATCTCTTATACACTGAGAGTCACCGGTTACATTGACAGTATTTTTAGGGTCAGCCTTGACAAGTTAACAACACACTTTTTACTTCATAAAAAGTGAGCTAATAAAGTGTCTATATGTTAGAAGTTGATTATATCCAAAACCCATGGAATAACAAAAACTTGGGATATCCACAGACACCGCAAACCTGTAGATGCTACCATGTCCATCATTGATATTTCCATGATGACTGGATTCTCCCCAGATGAAAAAGATCTAAACAAGGCAAGTAAAGGTCAATAAAAAGGGATGTGGCGCATGTATCATAGGAGAGCTTCTATTTTCATGTACAGTCGTGGCCAAAAGTTTTGAGAATGACACAAATATTAGTTTTCACAAAGTTTGCTGCTAAACTGCTTTTACATCTTTGTTTCAGTTGTTTCTGTGATGAAGTGAAATATAATTACACGCACTTCATACGTTTCAAAGGCTTTTATCGACAATTACATGACATTTATGCAAAGAGTCAGTATTTGCAGTGTTGGCCCTTCTTTTTCAGGACCTCTGCAATTCGACTGGGCATGCTCTCAATCAACTTCTGGGCCAATTCCTGACTGATAGCAACCCATTCTTTCATAATCACTTCTTGGAGTTTGTCAGAATTAGTGGGTTTTTGTTTGTCCACCCGCCTCTTGAGGATTGACCACAAGTTCTCAATGGGATTAAGATCTGGGGAGTTTCCAGGCCATGGACCCAAAATGTCAACGTTTTGGTCCCCGAGCCACTTAGTTATCACTTTTGCCTTATGGCACTGTGCTCCATCATGCTGGAAAATGCATTGTTCTTCACCAAACTGTTGTTGGATTGTTGGAAGAAGTTGCTGTTGGAGGGTGTTTTGGTACCATTCTTTATTCATGGCTGTGTTTTTTGGGCAAAATTGTGAGTGAGCCCACTCCCTTGGATGAGAAGCAACCCCACACATGAATGGTCTCAGGATGCTTTACTGTTGGCATGACACAGGACTAATGGTAGCCTTTTCCAGATGCCCCAAACAATCGGAAAGAGGCTTCATTGGAGAATATGACTTTGCCCCAGTCCTCAGCAGTTCCATTCACCATACTTTCTGCAGAAGATCAATCTGTCCCTGATGTTTTTTTTGGAGAGAAGTGGCTTCTTTGCTGGCCTTCTTGACACCAGGTCATCTTCCAAAAGTCTTCGCCTCACTGTGCGTGCAGATGCGCTCACACATGCCTGCTGCCATTCCTGAGCAAGCTCTGCACTGGTGGCACTCCGATCCCGCAGCTGAATCCTCTTTAGGAGACGATCCTGGTGCTTGCTGGACTTTCTTGGACACCCTGAGGCCTTCTTAACAAGAATTGAACCTCTTTCCTTGAAGTTCTTGATGATCCTATAAATTGTTGATTGAGGTGCAATCTTAGTAGCCACATTATCCTTGCCTGTGAAGCCATTTTTATGCAACACAATGATGGCTGCACTCGTTTCTTTGCAGGTCACCATGGTTAACAATGGAAGAACAATGATTTCAAGCATCACCCTCCTTTTAATATGTCAAGTCTGCCATTTTAACCCAATCAGTCTGACATAATGATCTCCAGCCTTGTGCTCATCAACATTCTCACCTGAGTTAACCAGACGATTACTGAAATAATCTCAGCAGGTCCTTTAATGACAGCAATGAAATGCAGTGGAAAGTTTTTTTTTGGGATTAAGTTAATTTTCATGACAAAGAAGGACTATGCAATTCATCTGATCACTCTTCATAACATTCTGGAGTATATGCAAATTGCTATTATAAAAACTTAAGCAGCAACTTTTCCAATTTCCAATATTTATGTAATTCTCGAAACTTTTGGCCACGACTGTACATCGGGTAATACAGACATGCTATACTGACACAATGAGAACGTTTTTTGAAGATCAAGGCTGTTATGTTATCTTAACCAGAATATTGTTATGTTTTCCAGCTTAAGAATGGAGTGGACAAGTACATCTCTTTATTTGAGATAAACAAAGGGGCATTCGAAAAAGGAGCTCTAATCATCTACCTGCAGCAGGTGAGAAGTCAATTGGTTACATGTCCATTGCTGTTTCGTTTAACATTACAATAAGTAAAATTTTATGAGGTTCATCTATAATACCATATCATATGTACTATACTATATAACATATAATAATATAGTTACGCATAAAAGGAAATAAAATAGGATGCTCATGGTTGCACTCATGCCATACATACAAATGAATTCTATCTTCCATGACAACACCATACCTCTCAGAGACAGGAAACCTGCTTAAGGACATAAGAAAGGGCCTTTTCTTTCCCCTCAGCCATTTCCTGTCCTTACAAGGTAAGAAACATGACTGGAGCTCTTGAAAGCTCTGGTCATACATAGTGGCTCTTTAGCTACTGGGGCTTTATTGTGGTCCTGACTGGAGTCTCCCAGAGAAAAGTTTGGTACTTTTGTTGGTTTGCATGCAATAACATTTTGAAGGTGTCACAGACTGAAAGGAGTAAGGGTTGGATAGTTGATAGTGACACAATCATTTGTAGGAGGTCATCTGACTCTGGGAGAACAATTTTTAACATAACAAAAGAATGCTTATTGGGGAAAAACATTTTTCTTAATAATTTTAAAGGGTTTTCTGACTTTTTTATACTGATGTCCTATGCTCTGGTCACCAGTATCTGATTGGTGGGGATCTAACACACATGTGAGTGCCGTGGCCTTCTTGCAGCTTACCCTATACCAGTGACATCACACTCATAGGTCACGTGGCTTAGGTGCAGCTCAGTTCCAGTTCCTGACTGTGATAGACATTTTAATTGCTGGTTCAAAAACCGGTTAAGGAACGTAGCTAAGTTCCTTTTTGATACATCAATTGCCAATGGAAAAGATATCCCTCAAAATGAAAATAAATTAAATTATTAAAGTTAAAGGGGTTCTGCACTTTGTTTTAACTGATGATCTATCCTCTGGATAGATCATCAGCATCTGATCGGCGGGGGTCCGACACCCAGGACCCCCGCCGATCAGCTGTTTGAGAAAGCAGCGGCGCTCCAGCAGCGGCGCGGCCTTCTCACTGTTTACTGCCGCCCAGTAACATCACGACTAGTATCAACTAGCGTGGGCGGGGCTAAGCTCCATTCAAGTGAACAAAGCTTAGCCCCGCCCACGCTAGTTGATACTAGTCGTGACGTCACTGGGCCAGCGGTAAACAGCGAGAAGGCCGCGACGCTGCTGGAGCGCCGCTGCCTTCTCAAACAGATGACCGGCGGCGGTCCCGGGGGTTGGACCCCCGCCGATCAGATGCTGATGATCTATCCAGTTAAAACAAAGTGCAGAACCCCTTTAAGCAAAAAGCATAGATGTGGTAGGCGATAACATGTGCTCGGCGGCACAAAATCAGAAACCATATGTCCTACCACAATGCGGGGGGTTCCAGTGCACATCCATGAATCCCGGAGGGAAAGCAAAAACCATCTATCCCTGGGCTAGATGATGATGTGTTATTGAAGGACAGGGTGGGCAAAGAACTGTCCCTGATATTGCCCTACAGGGGGGTGCTATTCTGGCCCTGATAGCCTAACCACAGACCACCCACCCTGATAAGAGCGACCCCGTCCGGAACCTTACCCCTTACCCTATATAAAAATGGCCCTGGTAAGCCCCTAGCCCCTAGGCCCCTGACTTCCAGGTGATCACTATATAGATCTATGTGTTTTTGACTCATTATAAAAGTATATCATAAGTATATTGCACCCCTCTGTGTATCACACATATATATATAGCACACCTATACTAGTCCTTAAAAGGACTTTTGTGGCCCTATTAGCTAGCGATTTCTGTCCCTAACAGCCTGTCCCTGCTCCACACAGCAACCTCTCCCTACACTGGCAAAACACTGAATGTAAAATGGTGCCCAGATCAGGTTTATTTATAAGGTAGGGGGTATGTCCATGTGCTGAAATGTCTCAATTGGCTGTCCTGTACCACCTGATGGATGTGTCATGGGTCAAAGTTCTTCATAATGTAAAAGAATATGGCGGGCGCGAATTTCTCCATATGTTCGCATGTTCGGCGAATCGCGAACACGCAAAGTTCGCCGCGAAATGACTGCCGGGCGAACCGCAAGGCCATCTCTACATACAGGTTCTGTATGGTATCCCGTGGCACATTTGCCTACAGATGTTGCAGCTGGGCCTGTAGATCCTGCACGTAGATCCTGCGCACACATAGGTTTCTGAAACTGGAGCCGCATCTGGTCCTATAAATGTTGGCCTGTCCATCTGGTAAATGGATAAGCCAAGGAAGTGATGCAATCACCTGGAAATAGTCAGGGCAGAGACCAGGGTGTGCAATGAAGGGGCCACCTGTGTCTGGATGGTGGACAAAAAAATTGTGGGAGCTAATTCTCTCTTCCAGTTGTCTGTCTGGGTTATCTGGAGCCTGTTAACCATGTGTGCTTGCTCCCAACCCCTCCTAAAAGCTAGGTCTGAATGGCCTAGATGACAGACAATTCGTTAAAATGACCATCTTGCTTCTCTTAGTCTAATGATGCACCCCATCTTAAAGTGTGCCAACTGGGCAAAAAGTCTTTACGTCCTCTTGTTGCAAGACTTAGCGTCTAATTAGACCACATCTGTAATTATCAACTTTCTCTGACTATATCCATCCTCCATCTTCTGATATCACTATGGAGGATTTGAGTATAGCTAGATCCATGACTCTTTTTTATGACGCCAGCCCTGTCTTACAGTATCTTGGGTTGCTGAGGTTTGAGTAGCTAGAAGGCAATTTCAAAGGCCCTAGATGACAAAACACAGATCACACCCAACCATATATACAGGACTCATCAGAGCAGGGAACAGCTGGACCCAAATTAATATCAATATTTGCAATCGGGGGCATACCCTTTCTTCTGTCTAGGCATACCCTGATATTGGGGCTCCTGCCTGATGGTAGTTGGGGTGCCCTTGGTGTTATGAGTGTTGTAAGGGTGCAAGTCAGGAGATGTAGGTGCCGTTCCAAACAATTGACAGTGCAAATCTTTCCAGAGAGCAACGTGTGGATATAAGTGAGGATGGGGGTTGTAGTACTCCCCTATATCTCTCCAAAGTCCCTCTCTTTGCAGAATCTAAGGCTGGCATTTATGACTCTTGCAATGGTGGCTGTAATTTCCAGATGAGGGGTACAGAACTGAGATACGACTGGCCAGGTCATGTCTAAGTGTGAAGGGTGTTTAAGCAATGTCCCTCTCACTGCAGTACAGTCTTCATCAACCTTAACCACCTGCCGCCACGCTAACGCCGAAAGGCGTCATTGCTGCGGCGCGCCCAAGTCACACTAACGCCGATTGGCGTCATCTCGCGTGAGCCGAGATTTCCTGTGAACGCGCGCACACAGGCGCGCGCGTTCACAGAATCGGAAGGTAAGCGAGTGGATCTTCAGCCTGCCAGCGGCGATCGTTCACTGGCAGGCTGGAGAAGATTTTTTTTTTAACCCCTAACAGGTATATTAGACGCTGTTTTGATAACAGCGTCTAATATACCTGCTACCTGGTCCTCTGGTAGTCCCTTTTGCTTGGATCGACCACCAGAGGACACAGGCAGCTCAGTAATAAGTAGCACCAAACACCACTACACTACACCCCCCCCGTCACTTATTAACCCCTTATTAACCCCTGATCACCCCATATAGACTCCCTGATCACCCCCCTGTCATTAATCACCCCCCTGTAATTGATCACCCCTCTGTAAGGCTCCATTCAGAAGTCCATATGTTTTTTACGGATCCACGGATACATGGATCGGATCCGCAAAACACATACGGACGTCATTGATCACCCCCATGTAAGGCTCCATTCAGACATTTTTTTGGCCCAAGTTAGCGGAAATTGTTTTTTTTTTTTTTTTCTTACAAAGTCTCATATTCCACTAACTTGTGTCAAAAAATAAAATCTCACATGAACTCACCATACCCCTCACGGACTTCTTCTCACGCTTTAGGGCCACTAAAATGCCAGGGCAGTATAAATACCCCACATGTGACCCCATTTCGGAAAGAAGACACCCCAAGGTATTCCGTGAGGGGCATATTGAGTCCATGAAAGATTGAAATTTTTGTCCCAAGTTAGCGGAAAGGAAGACTTTGTGAGAAAAAAAAAAAAAAAAACAATTTCCGCTAACTTGTGCCAAAAAAAAAAAATTCAATGAACTCGCCATGCCCCTCATTGAATACCTTGGGGTGTCTTCTTTCCAAAATGGGGTCAGTTTATACTGCCCTGGCATTTTAGGGGCCCTAAAGCGTGAGAAGAAGTCTGGGATCCAAATGTCAAAAAATGCCCTCCTAAAAGGAATTTGGGCCCCTTTGCGCATCTAGGCTGCAAAAAAGTGTCACACATCTGGTATCAACGTACTCAGGAGAAGTTGGGCAATGTGTTTTGGGGTGTCATTTTACATATACCCATGCTGGGTGAGATAAATATCTTGGTCAAATGCCAACTTTGTATAAAAAAATGGGAAAAGTTGTCTTTTGCTGAGATATTTCTCTCACCCAGCATGAGTATATGTAAAATGACACCCCAAAACACATTCCCCAACTACTCCTGAGTACGGCGATACCAGATGTGTGACACTTTTTTGCAGCCTAGGTGGGCAAAGGGACCCACATTCCAAAGAGCACCTTTAGGATTTCACAGGTCATTTTTTACACATTTTGATTTCAAACTACTTCACATACATTAGGGCTCCTAAATTGCCAGGGCAGTATAACTACCCCACAAGTGACCCCATTTTCGAAAGAAGACACCCCAAGGTATTCCGTGAGGGGCATGGCGAGTTCCTAGAATTTTTTATTTTTTGTCCCAAGTTAGCGGAAAATGATGATTTTTTTATTTTATTTTTTTCTTACAAATTCTCATATTCCACTAACTTGTGACAAAAAATAAAAAATTCCATGAACTCACTATGCCCATCAGCGAATACCTTGGGGTATCTTCTTTCCAAAATGGGGTCACTTGTGGGGTAGTTATACTGCCCTGGCATTCTAGGGGCCCAAATGTGTGGTAACTAGTTTGAAATCAAAATCTGTAAAAAATGGCCGATGAAATCCTAAAGGTGCTCTTTGGAATGTGGGCCCCTTTGCCCACCTAAGCTGCAAAAAAGTGTCACACATCTGGTATCACCGTACTGAGGAGAAGTTGGGCAATGTGTTTTGGGGTGTCATTTTACATATACCCATGCTGGGTGAGATAAATATCTCGTCAAAAGACAACTTTTCCCATTTTTTTTATACAAAGTTGGCATTTGACCCAACTTCTCCTGAGTACGGAGATACCACATGTGTGACACTTTTTTGCAGCCTAGGTGGGCAAAGGGGCCCACATTCCAAAGAGCACCTTTAGGATTTCACAGGTCATTTTTTACACATTTTGATTTCAAACTACTTACCACACATAAGGGCGCCTAGAATGCCAGGGCAGTATAACTACCCCACAAGTGACCCGATTTTGGAAAGAAGACACCCCAAGGTATTTCGTGATGGGCATAGTGAGTTCATGGAAGTTTTTATTTTTTGTCACAAGTTAGTGGAATATGAGACTTTGTAAGAAAAAAGAAATAAAAATAAATCATCATTTTCCGCTAACTTGTGACAAAAAAGAAAAAGTTCTATGAACTCACTATGCCCATCAGCGAATACCTTAGCGTGTCTACTTTCCGAAATGGTGTCATTTGTGGGGTTTTCATACTGTATGGGCATTGTAGAACCTCAGGAAACATGACAGGTGCTCAGAAAGTCAGAGCTGCTTCAAAAAGCGGAAATTCACATTTTTGTACCATAGTTTGTAAACGCTATAGCTTTTACCCAAACCATTTTTTTTTTACCCAAACATTTTTTTTTTATCAAAGACATGTAGAACAATAAATTTAGAGAAAAATTTATATATGGATGTCGTTTTTTTTAAAAAAAATGACAACTGAAAAATGTCATTTTTTTTGCCAAAAAATCGGTAAATTTCGATTAATAACAAAAAAAGTAAAAATGTCAGCAGCAATGAAATACCACCAAATGAAAGCTCTATTAGTGAGAAGAAAAGGAGGTAAAATTCATTTGGGTGGTAAGTTGCATGACCGAGCAATAGACCGCTAAAGTTGTGGAGTGCCGATTTGTAAAAAAGGGCCTGGTCACTAGGGGGGTATAAACCTGTGGTCCTTAAGTGGTTAAACTGCAAATATCTTGTGTAATTTTTCAAACATTTTTGTTTAATTTTTGGTACTTAATATGCACACTTTTGGGGCATTTTTTTATGATTGCATTGTACTCATTTTGGGCTAAAAAAACTTTTTTTTAATTGTTTTATTCAATTTTTTCAATTGGTTCTTTTTAATCCTTTCATGAAAATGGCCATTGACATTTTTGGATTTAAATTTTTTCTCCCCATATTCCAAAAGCCATAATTTTTTTTATTTCAATTTTATTGACTGACTCTAATGTCCAACCATGCAGATTCTGGCCCTTTTAGATCTTTCCTTTCTCATTCTTTCTGGAGCACTATGAAGTAGAGATAGCTGACTTGATGCAAACATCTCCAGAGACAATTGTTCTCTAGGCCTATTACTCTAAGGATTGAGCACATGTAGGTTCTCTCACTTCCTCAGAAAATCCACTATACCTGAACTACTACTAAGTCTAACACCTAACTTCCTACAGGGGAAAGTCAGGATTATTAACCTGTGACTAAACCATACTGAGATATGCTGGTACATTACAAGACATATTAACTGTATTAACCACCTCAGCCCCCAGTGCTTAAACACCCTGAAAGACCAGGCCACTTTTTACACTTCTGACCTACAGTACTTTCACCGTTTATTGCTCGGTCATGCAACCTACCACCCAAATGAATTTTACCTCCTTTTCTTCTCACTAATAGAGCTTTCATTTGGTGGTATTTCATTGCTGCTGACATTTTTACTTTTTTTGTTATTAATCGAAATTTAACGATTTTTTTGCAAAAAAATGACATTTTTCACTTTCAGTTGTAAAATTTTGCAAAAAAAAACGAGATCCATATAGAAATTTTGCTCTAAATTTATAGTTCTACATGTCTTTGATAAAAAAAAAATGTTTGGGTAAAAAAAAAATGGTTTGGGTAAAAGTTATAGCGTTTACAAACTATGGTACAAAAATGTGAATTTCCGCTTTTTGAAGCAGCTCTGACTTTCTGAGCACCTGTCATGTTTCCTGAGGTTCTACAATGGCCAGACAGTACAAACACCCCACAAATGACCACATTTCGGAAAGTAGACACCCTAAGGTATTCGCTGATGGGCATAGTGAGTTCATAGAACTTTTTATTTTTTGTCACAAGTTAGCGGAAAATGATGATTTTTTTTTTTTTCTTACAAAGTCTCATATTCCACTAACTTGTGACAAAAAATAAAAACTTCTATGAACTCACTATGCCCATCACGAAATACCTTGGGGTCTCTTATTTCCAAAATGGGGTCACTTGTGGGGTAGTTATACTGCCCTGGCATTCTAGGGGCCCAAATGTGTGGTAAGGAGTTTGAAATCAAATTCTGTAAAAAATGACCTGTGAAATCCGAAAGGTGCTCTTTGGAATATGGGCCCCTTTGCCCACCTAGGCTGCAAAAAAGTGTCAGACATCTGGTATCTCTGTATTCAGGAGAAGTTGAGGAATGTGTTTTTGGGTGTCTTTTTACATATACCCATGCTGGGTGAGATAAATATCTTGGTCAAATGCCAACTTTGTATAAAAAAATGGGAAAAGTTGTCTTTTGCCAAGATATTTCTCTCACCCAGCATGGGTATATGTAAAATGACACCCCAAAACACATTCCCCACCTTCTCCTGAGTACGGAGATACCAGATGTGTGACACTTTTTTGCAGCCTAGGTGGGCAAAGGGGCCCATATTCCAAAGAGCACCTTTCGGATTTCACAGGTCATTTTTTACAGAATTTGATTTCAAACTCCTTACCACACATTTGGGACCCTAGAATGCCAGGGCAGTATAACTACCCCACAAGTGACCCCATTTTGGAAAGAAGAGACCCCAAGGTATTCGCTGATGGGCATAGTGAGTTCATGGAAGTTTTTATTTTTTGTCACAAGTTAGTGGAATATGAGACTTTGTATGAAAAAAAAAAAAATCAGCATTTTCCACTAACTTGTGACAAAAAATAAAAAATTCTAGGAACTCGCCATGCCCCTCACGGAATACCTTGGGGTGTCTTCTTTCGAAAATGGGGTCACTTGTGGGGTAGTTATACTGCCCTGGCATTTTCCAGGGGCCCTAATGTGTGGTAAGTAGGTAAATGACCTGTGAAATCCTAAAGGTGCTCTTTGGAATATGGGCCCCTTTGCCCACCTAGGCTGCAAAAAAGTGTCACACATGTGGTATCGCCGTATTCAGGAGAAGTTGGGCAATGTGTTTTGGGGTGTCATTTTACATATACCCTTGCTGGGTGAGAGAAATATCTTGGCAAAAGACAACTTTTCCCATTTTTTTATACAAAGTTGGCATTTGACCAAGATATTTCTCTCACCCAGCATGGGTATATGTAAAATGACACCCCAAAACACATTCCCCAACTTCTCCTGAGTACGGCGATACCAGATGTGTGACACTTTTTTGCAGCCTAGATGCGCAAAGGTGCCCAAATTCCTTTTAGGAGGGCATTTTTAGACATTTGGATACCAGACTTCTGCTCACGCTTTGGGGCCCCTAGAATGCCAGGGCAGTATAAATACCCCACATGTGACCCCATTTGGTTTCCGTGAGGGGTATGGTGAGTTCATGTGAGATTTTATTTTTTGACACAAGTTAGTGGAATATGAGACTTTGTAAGAAAAAAAATAAAAAATTCCGCTAACTTGGGCCAAAAAAATGTCTGAATGGAGCCTTACAGGGGGGTGATCAATGACAGGGGGGGTGATCAATGACAGGGGGTTGATCAATGACAGGGGGGTGATCAGGGAGTCTATATGGGGTGATCACCACAGTCATTTATCATGCCCCTGTAAGGCTTCATTCAGACGTCCGGATGCGTTTTGCGGATCGGATCCATCTATCAGTGCATCCGTAAAAATCATGCGGACATCTGAATGGAGCTTTACAGGGGGTTGATCAATGACAGGGGGGTGATCACCACAGTCATTGATCATGCCCCTGTAAGGCTTCATTCAGACGTCCGGATGCGTTTTGCGGATCCGATCCATCTATCAGTGCATCCGTAAAAATCATGCGGACATCTGAATGGAGCTTTACAGGGGGGTGATCAGGGAGTCTATATGGGGTGATCACCACAGTCATTGATCATGCCCCTGTAAGGCTTCATTCAGACGTCCGGATGCGTTTTGCGGATCCGATCCATCTATCAGTGCATCCGTAAAAATCATGCGGACATCTGAATGGAGCTTTACAGGGGGTTGATCAATGACAGGGGGGTGATCACCACAGTCATTGATCATGCCCCTGTAAGGCTTCATTCAGACGTCCGGATGCGTTTTGCGGATCGGATCCATCTATCAGTGCATCCGTAAAAATCATGCGGACATCTGAATGGAGCTTTACAGGGGGGTGATCAGGGAGTCTATATGGGGTGATCACCACAGTCATTGATCATGCCCCTCTAAGGCTTCATTCAGACGTCCGGATGCGTTTTGCGGATCCGATCCATCTATCAGTGGATCCGTAAAAATCATGCGGACATCTGAATGGAGCTTTACAGGGGGGTGATCAATGACAGGGGGGTAATCAATGACAGGGGGGTGATCAGGGAGTCTATATGGGGTGATCAGGGGTGATCAGGGGCTAATAAGGGGTTAATAAGTGACCGGGGGGGGGGGGGGGTGTAGTGTAGTGTAGTGGTGCTTGGTGCTACTTTACTGAGCTACCTGTGTCCTCTGGTGGTCGATCCAAACAAAGGGGACCACCAGAGGACCAGGTAGCAGGTATATTAGACGCTGTTATCAAAACAGCATCTAATATACCTGTTAGGGGTTAAAAAAAACACATCTCCAGCCTGCCAGCGAACGATCGCCGCTGGCAGGCTGGAGATCAACTCTCTTACCTTCCGTTCCTGTGAGCGCGCGCGCCTGTGTGCGCGCGTTCACAGGAAATCTCGGCCATCGCGAGATGACGCATATATGCGTGACTCTGCGCAGGGCTGCCACCTCCGGAACGCGATCCTGCGTTAGGCGGTCCGGAGGTGGTTAAATAACATTATATTAAAAGAACAGTTTGCAACTACCCTATTCTAGGGTATTGAACACACCACATTGACACTCTGGACACATTTTTTAATGAAAGACCGAGATACGTGCTTTCCATACCCGTGCATCAAAAACGTGCCATAGGTCATGGTGCATCAGAGGCCCTCTCCATAAGAAAAGGGGCCGCCCATAAACCAATCCTGGTCCCTCTGGCCCAGAAGGCTCCTACATGGGACCAGGAATAGTGGCCCTTCCACAGCCAAAGCTGGAGAAGTGCCAGTTTTGCTCTGGCTTCCACCCCAAGTGTTGGCCAAGAGCCAATTTCGAGGTCTGGGGTTTGCAGGGGGGTGAGGAACTAGATGGCAAATGTTAACTTGACATTGACTTGGCATGGCTTTCTTTCTTTCTTTAGGAAGAAGGCTGCAGTAATCTACATTGCTGTTATATTTTCATGCTGTAATTGAGGTTGTCATAATGTTTGAGGAATCCATTTCCACAGGGACTATAATCTTAAACTTTTTTTTTTTTTATGTATTTTTTATCCCGGCAGGTCTCGCACAGTGAGGAACAATGTCTGAAGGTTAAACTTAACAGAAATTTAAATGTGGGACTTGTCCAACCTGGATCCATCACAATCTATGACTATTATTCACCAGGTAACTTTATAGACTTGGGAAACTGAAATGGAAAACCTTTAGTCCTCAGATCGCTATAGACTGATGTAAAAAAGCAACACACCATTTATACTGCAACCCAACCTTCTACAGTATGTACTGTAATCGGATGAAATATTAGAAGCTGTATGGCCCCAATAGCTACAAATAGTTCAAACATGAAAAAACAGGTTAGAAAATTAGTAATGATCTCAAAAACTTAAAATAACTTTGTACAGATAGTGCTAATGAAAATGGGAAACTTTCTGTTTCCTCTAGCTCACATTTCTGCTGTGTAGACTGGGACATGTTCGGCAGAGTCATTTCATTATTAGAGGGCAGGGAGTGGAATGACAAATCACAACTGGACTGTATTCTGGAGGCCTAGATAATACATTATACATTGTACACACAGATACAACTGTATATGAAGCTCCTTTGCTACTCCCTGGTCTCTTTAGATGGCGGCATAGTCCTGGAGACTGTACTGTCTATTAACACTTTTCTCCCCATTAACTCCTACTTTATTGCATCTGCCATAATGCACACACAGCCTGCTGTACTGTCTATACAGACAATACCTAAAGTTTTGTGGGTGTCTCTAATATGTCCATCCCTAGTAGGTTATCCATGGGGTCTTCTGATACTTAGCAAAATAAAGTCAGTCCAATAAAGTCCAATATGCCAGCAATGGAAATACACAGGCAATCCATTCCATCCATTCTATAGCTTCCAGCACCAGCGGCTGCCCAAAACAGCTGATTGGTGAAGTTTCCAGGTGTTCCAGTTGACACCCACTGATCCATTTGATAAATAAAATTCCTGGAAAAGCCCATTTCAACTTATTTTGTATCTTTTTTGGTACTTAAAATTTAAAGGCTATGCACACTTTAGTAATTTGGTGTCTCTGACAGCCATAGCATTGGCTGTAAGTGTATTATGTAATTTACTTACATCCTGCTTGCCTGGATCTTACAGCCAATGCATTACAATACAGAAGTATTGTAATGCATTGTAAAGGGGATCAGACCCCAAAAAGTTGAAGTCCCAGAGTGGGACAAAAAATAAAGTGAAAAAAAGAAAGTTTTCCCAAATTATTTTTAATAAAAATAAAAAATTAAAATTTTTAAGTAAAAAAAAAATGTCCTTTTCCCAAAAGCGTCTGTATCGACCGGCTCTATAAAAATATCACATGACCTAACCACTCAGGTGAACAACGTCAAAAAAATAAAATAAAAGCTGTGCTAAATAAACCATTTTTTGTCACCTTACATCAGTAAAAGTGCAACACCAATCGATCAAAAAGGCGTATACCCCCCAAAATAGTACCAATCCAACCGTCATCTCATCCCACAAACAATGAGCCCCTACCTAAGACAATCGCCCAAAAAAATAAAATATTGCTCTCAGACTATGGAGACACTAAAACGATTTTAATTTTTTTTAAACGCTGTTATTGTGTAAAACTTAAATAAATAAATAAAAATTATACATATTAGGTATTGCCGCATCTGTAACAACCTGCTCTATAAAAATACCACATGATCTAACCTCACAGGTGAATACCGTAAAAAATAAATAAATAAAAACGGTATAAAAAAAGCAATTTTTTGTCACCTTACATCACAAAAAGTGTGATAGCAAGCGATCAAAAAGTCATATGCACCCCAAAATAGTGGCAATCAAACCATCATCTCATCCCGCAAGAATGATGCCCTACCTAAGACAATCGCCCAAAAAATAAATAAATATGGCTCTCAGACACTAAAAATTTTTTTTTGGTTCAAAAATGATATTGTTGTGTAAAACTTTAATAAATAAAAAAAGTATACATATTAGGTATTGCCACGTCCGTAATGGCCTGCTGTAAAAAAATATCACATGACCTAACCCATCAGGTGAACACCGTAAAAAATAAAAAAATTAAAAGTGTGTCAAAAAAGCAATTTTTGGTCACCTTACATCACAGAAAGCGTAATACCAAGCGATCAAAAAGTCATATGCATATACCAGTCAAACCATCATCTCATAAAAAAAGAATGAGACCCTACTTAAGACAGTTGCTTAAAAAATAAAAAAAAACTATGGCTTTCAGAATATGGAGACACTAAAAAATCTTTTTTTTTTTTAATGCTTTATTATGTAAAACAGAAACAAACAAATAGCACATGATCTAAGCTGTCAGATGAACGTTGTAAATTAAAAAAAATAAAAACGGTGCCAAAACTGCTATTTTTTGTTACCTTGCCTCACAAAAAGTGTAATATAGAGCAACCAAAAATCATATGTACCCTAAAATAGTACGAAAAAAACTGCCACCTTATCCCTTAGTTTCCAAAATGGGGTCACTTTTTCTACTTTAGGGGTAAATCATGGGGTCTTCAACTGTGACATGGCAGCTTAAAATTATCCCAGTGAAATCTGCCCTCTAAAAACCATATGGTGCTCCTTTTCTTCTGTTCCCTGCCATGTACAACAGTTTATGACAACATATGGGGTGTTTCTGTAAACTACTGAATATTACAGAATATTAAGTTTTGTTTGGCTGTTAACCTTTGCTTTGTTAGTGGAAAAAGATGGATTAAAATGGAAAATCTGCCAAAAAAGTGAAATTATGAAATTCCATCTCATAGCAACATAGTACATAAGGCCGAAAAAAGACATTTGTCCATCCAGTTCGGCCTGTTATCCTGCAAGTTGATCCAGAGGAAGGCAAAAAAAAAACTGTGAGGTAGAAGCCAATTTTCCTCACTTTAGGGGAATAAAACAATTCCTTCCCGACTCCAATCAGGCAATCAGACTAACTCCCTGGATCAACGACCCCTCTCTAGTAGATATATCCTGTAATATTATTACGCTCCAGAAATACATCCAGGCCCCTCTTGAATTCCTTTATTGTACTCACCATCACCACCTCCTCAGGCAGAGAGTTCCATAGTCTCACTGCTCTTACCGTAAAGAATCCTCTTCTATGTTTGTGTACAAACCTTCTTTCCTCCAGACGCAGAGGATGTCCCCTCGTCACAGTCACAGTCCTGGGGATAAATAGATGATGGGAGAGATCTCTGTACTGACCCCTGATATATTTATACATAGTAATTAGATCTCCCCTCAGTCGTCTTTTTTCTAACGTGAATAACCCTAATTTTGATAATCTTTCAGGGTACTGTAGTTGCCCCATTCCAGTTATTACTTTAGTTGCCCTCCTCTGGACCCTCTCCAGCTCTGCTATGTCTGCCTTGTTCACTGGAGCCAAGAACTGTACACAGTACTCCATGTGTGGTCTGATTAATGATTTGTAAAGTGGTAGGACTATGTTCTCATCACGGGCATCTATGCCCCTTTTGATGCAACCCATAATCTTATTGGCCTTGGCAGCAGCTGCCTGACACTGGTTTTTACTGCTTAGTTTGCTGTTTATTAAAATTCCTAGGTCCTTTTCCATGTCAGTGTTACCGAGTGTTTTATCATTTAGTATGTACGGGTGACTTGCATTATTCCTTCCCATGTGCATAACCTTACATTTGTCAGTGTTAAACCTCATCTGCCACTTATCTGCCCAAGCCTCCAATCTATCCAGATCCCTCTGTAGCAGTATACTGTCCTCTTCAGTGTTAATTACTTTACACAGTTTAGTGTCATCTGCGAAAATTGATATTTTACTATGCAAGCCTTCTACAAGATCATTAATAAATATATTGAAGAGAATAGGGGCCAATACTGACCCCTGAGGTACTCCGCTAGTGACAGTGACCCAATCTGAGTGTGTACCGTTAATAACCACCCTCTGTTTTCTATCATTGAGCCAGTTACTTACCCACATACAGACGTTTTCTCCCAGTCCAAGCATTCTCATTTTATATACTAACCTTTTATGTGGTACAGTGTCAAATGCTTTGGAGAAGTCCAGATACACGACATCCATTGATTCGCCGCTGTCAAGTCTAGAACTTTCCTCCTCATAGAAACTGATTAAATTAGTTTGACATGACCGATCCCTCACGAAGCCATGCTGATATGACGTTATTTGCTTATTTCCATTAAGATGCTCTAACATAGCATCTCTCAGAAAACCTTCAAACAGTTTACCCACAACAGATGTTAAACTTACCGGCCTATAGTTTCCAGGTTCTTTTTTTGGACCCTTTTTGAATATTGGCACCACATTTGCCATGCACAATCCTGTGGGACATTCCCTGTCAGTATAGAATCTGCAAATATCAGAAATAAGGGTCTGGCTATGACATTACTTAATTCTCTTAGGATACGGGGGTGTATGCCATCCGGTCCTGGCGATTTGTCTATTTTAATATTTTTAAGTCGCTGTTGTACTTCTTCCTGGGTCAGACAGGACACTTTTAATGGGGAAATTACTTTTCCATTCTGTATTTCATCTGACAGTTTATTTTCCTCAGTGAATACATTGGAGAAAAAAATATTTAACAGCTTTGCTTTCTCCTCGTCGCTCTCTGCGACTCCCCCCTCATTACTCTTTAAAGGGCCGACACCTTCAGATTTATACTTTTTAACATTTATATAATTGAAGAACATTTTAGGGTTAGTTTTATTCTCTTTGGCAATTAATCTCTCGGTCTCTAGTTTGGCCGCTTTTATTTAATTTTTACATGTTCTATTCCCTCACAGTAGTTATGCCCAGATACGTGCCCCCTCACAGTCGTTATGCCCAGATATGTGCCCCCTCACAGTTATTATGCCAGATCGGGAGACCTTTGGGGCCATTCAACTGGCCCACGACGACCAATCCACATTCCAGGAAACTGTTCATCTAGCTGGCACGTTCCCTGAGTTTTTCCAGCAAGATGGTGCACCACCACATTATGGGTGTCAGGTCCGAGCATTCCTAGATGAACAGTTTCCTGGAAAGTGGATTAGTCGTCGTGGGCCAGTTGAATGGCCCCCAAGGTCTCCCAATCTGACCCCCTTAGACTTTTATCTTTGGGGTCATCTGAAGGCAATTGTCTATGCTGTGAAGATACGTGATGTGCAGCACCTGAAACTACGGATACTGGAAGCCTGTGCTAGCATTTCTCCTGCGGTGTTGCTATCAGTGTGTGAAGAGTGGGAGAAGAGGGTTGAATTGACAATCCAACACAATGGGCAGCACATTGAACACATTTTATAAGTGGTCAGAAACTTGTAAATAACTCATGAAAGAATAAAGTTACGTTAAAACCAAGCACACCGTTGTTTTTCTTGTGAAATTCCCAATAAGTATGATGTGTCACATGACCCTCTTCCTATTGAAAAAACAAAAGTTGGATTCAAAAGGGTCGACTTCAAAATGGCCGCCATGGTCACCACCCATCTTGAAAAGTTTCCCCCCTCACATATACTAATGTGCCACAAACAGGAAGTTAATATCACCAACCATTCCCATTTTATTAAGGTGTATCCATATAAATGGCCCACCCTGTATAATGTGTCTCAGAATGGCTTGGATAAGTAAAAGTGTTCCAAAGTTATTACCACATAAAGTGACACATGTTGGATTTGCAAAAAATTGCCTGGGCAGGAAGGTAAAAACTGGCCTGGGGTAGAAAGGGTTAAGTCACATTCATATCAGTAAGATAATAATTAAACTATAATGAGTGTTTAGGAGGTCAGAGATCAGAGATAAGGAAATGTCAGCTGAGCTCCCTGACTGAACAGAGTGAAAATTCAGAGCATGTTGCTAGAAAAACTCAAGGCTGCACAGAGACTGGGGTTCGAAATGTTTAATAAAGACCAACTGAAAGTTTATACCCAAAGCTCCTTTGAAAAATGAAAGGTGGAATATGGTTGCCATTAGAGATGAGCGAATTTCTTCAAAATTCTATTTGGCTGCTTCGCAGAATTTTACAAAAATTTTTTGTTTTGTGAGCAATTACTTTGTCACAAAATGCATTTTTTTGTAAGGAGCGGGTACAATGACAGGGAGCTGCGATAGCACTGCTCCCCATCATTGTACCCCTCAGATGCCGCGATCATGTATGCATCTTAGAGTAAAAACAGAGTAAAATTAACAGAAAAAAATAACATCATACTTACCACCTCTATTTGCTCGTGATGGGCCAGCCGCCGGCATCTTGCTTGAAGATCTGGTGCGAAATCTCGTGTGGCCTGTTGTCACGCCGTCCACGTGGTGACTTCATACTTTACCACGCACGGGATTTTGCGAGCAAATGGAGGAGATAATTATGATATTTAATTTTTTTTACGCTATTTCAGGTTAAATCAATTTGCTACCGTGAAGCACAAGGAAATTCGCTTAACTCTAGTTGCTATGGATAACTAAGCCAGTTTTTTTTTCTTCAGTTTTGATAAATCTCCTCCATAATCTTTAAAAAATATTAAAGGGCTTCTGTCACCCCCCAAACATCAATTTTCAGTTTTTGACTTAATATATTTGCTAATGTTTACAGATTTGATATATACCCCTCTTACCTCGGACTTTAGTGATATGTAAATTTCTTCACTACCAGCAAGTTGGACAGGCTTGCTCATAGCCGCCGTATCCTCTGTCTGAAAAAAGGCCCCTCCTCCTCTTGATTGACAGGTCTAGCGAGCGCTCTCATCCTCCAGCTGGCCCTGCCTGCAGCTCAAATCCCACGCCTGCGCCGTACCGGTCCTCATTCGAAGAGAAGGATGCTCACTTGGCTGCTTCTTCCTCAGTGCGACTGCGCCGATGACGTCAGCCGTACACCCGGAAGAGAAGTCTTTATTAAGTCTATATATTAAGTCATAAACTGAAAATTGGTATTTGGGGGGTGACAGAAGCACTTTAAGTATTTTTACTGCCTGTGTGTTTATGCAAAATGCACAGGCATCTTTTATAGGTAATAGCACAGGTTAGCCCTGAGTACCTTTGTTAGGCCCAAGGCTGTTCCTTAAAACCATCATACAAGGTGTATAACTAGTAAACAAAATTAGATCCCCCCTTCCTTCTAATACCACAATGGCTATTAACGGAAAATCATGACAACTAAACAGCCAGGAACAGAGTTTTTATAGGGGTCACAGTTGTCAGTGGCAAACTTTCCCTCATCTTTGGCTGATTGCTCGGGTAAAACGGCAAAAGCACTGGCCACAATATCAAAGTCCAAGAGAAGCCAGGCAGTTGGTACTGTTTGAATCACAATTCCCTAGTAGCAAATCTGTTTTTGATCATGTCTTCTGATGAAAGTAGTCCTGCAATTGATGTGAGGATAGGGTAGATACAGTATATTTTTCAAAAAATAAATTTAGTTGGGGAACCTCTTTAATGAGGCAAAACAGCAAGTACCTAGAGATTATAACCAGTATCCTTTTTCTCTCCTATAGAAAGTCGCTGTCAAAAGTTCTACCACACCCAAGAAGAAAACAAGTTATTTGGTCGCATTTGTCGGGGAAATGTGTGTCAATGTGCTGAAGGTAAAGTATATTTGTAAACTCCTCCAGTTACTGAATGTATTCACTTTTACCCCTCCACTGTGCACATCGGGACAAGCGATGTGGTGGTGAAAACTCAGGATTGAAAAGGACTGCCACACAAAGAGAAGTGATGATCTACGTAATATGTCTGGTCTGGAGTCAGTATTTTACGGATAGCCTTGGGCCTTTATTTAAGAAGAACCCTGTCTCCACTCTGTTTATGGGGACAGCTGGTCTGTGGTCTGTATTAGTTCAGAGTCTCTGGAGGCTCTAAATATATTTAAGGATCTGGTCTGGGGTCTGTATTAGTTCAGGGTCTTTTGAGGCTCTAAAAATATTTAGGGATATCGTCTAGGGTCTGTAAAAGTTCAGGGTCTCTTGAGCCTCTAAAAATATTTAGGGATCTCGTCTGGGGTCTGTAAAAGTTCAGGGTCTCTGGAGGCTATAAATATATTTAGGAATCTGATCTGAGGTCACCATCTGTATCAGTTGGTTGGGTCTGGTATATATATTTAGAAATCTGATCTGGGGCCTGTAATTGTTTAGGGGATCTGGTCTTTGGGGGAATATTAGCTTAGGGTGTCTGTATTCATTTTGGGGTTTGACAAAAATATATACTGTGTGCACTATTTGAGATTAAAATGTCATAAGTTTGGGTCATGTCCCATATACAGTAAGTAGGTATTAGCCTGAAGGCAAAACTTTTGTGCACCATATTATACTTCCCTTTTCACTATCTCCATGATGTCCCTTCTCAGAAGTATGAGGTCAAGTATTTTGGAGGTCGGAAGCATCTGGTATATAGAGTTTATTTTTCCTGATTTAACAACTTTTATCCATTTTCAGGCAACTGCTTGATGAAACAAGAGACAACAGACAAAAACAGAGCTTTTGATCGAATGACTAAAGCCTGCAAATCTGGAGTAGACTATGGTGAGCTATAACTATTACACTTCTATAAGCCAATCAGCATCATCATTATGCCTTCACAACAGTCCAGCTAGAAGTCCAGCTCATAAAATATTTATATCTCATCTGTTCATTTCACCTATTTATGTCATTCTGCACAATTCCTACTTTGGGACTGTTGGAAAGTTGCACAATTTTTGTCCCAGGGTAATTTCTATCAACATACATATACAGAAGGGGTTCTTGCCACATAATGAAACTTGCTGCATGTTTTTGTTGCTCCTGGTTTGTTCTACTCCCACTATTAACTGGAAGTTGAGGACGTTAACCCCACAGTAGTTCTTCCAATTGGTATTACAGCTGCACAGTAAAGGCGGCCATACACATTCACGATCGCTCGTCCGACAGCAATCTCTCCTGACTCCGTACCAGTTTTTCCATACACATTCACCTCGGCCAAACATATATTATTTGGAGAGAATGGAAAAAGCTCCTGCCAAACACCTCTGGAGGCAGCTTAAGCCCTGGAGAAACAAAAGGATTGGCCAAGAATATTAATTTCGACTGATCCTTGTCTCCCTTGACATAATCTGTCAGGGGAGAGTTGAATGGGTCCTGAATCCGGAAGGTGAGGTGCGGAACGGAGTGCTTCCGTGGGAATTCTCTTCGTGCCTCCGCACTGCAAATAAATATTACATGTTCTATTTTGTTGCGGTGCGGACGGATCACGGGTTTGGAACTGTTGCGGCGCGAATAGTGCCTGTGCATTGGGGACCGCAAATTGTGGTCCCCAATGCACGGAACGGCCAAGCAACGGCCATGTGCATGAAGCCAAAATCAATTGTATGAAATTCCTATATTAGTAAATTCCCCGCATGGTTTGCTAAAGCTAAATAAAATATATGTTCATTATTATCCTGCAACAATTATCAAAAGGAAGGTAAAAACCCTCATGAGGCAAAGGCCAATTTCCTTATCTTAGGGAAAATAATTATTTTCCATGTCAGTGTTACCCAGTGTTTTACCATTTAGCATGTACTGGTGACTTGCATTATTCCTTCCCATGTGCATAACCTTACATTTGTCAGTGTTAAACCTAATCTGCCCAAGCCACAAATATATCTAGAATTTAGACCTATAGTATTCTAAAATACAGATAATGGGGTCGAAGTGCATTTCTGTGACTTTTTTTTAATTTTTTTTCATATTTTTATTTTTTATTCACATAGCCGTATCAGGGCTTGTCTTTTGCAGGACAAGATGTACTTTCTTTTTTTCTTTTTTTATTTCAAAATACACAATGAAAAACAACACATATTATAATAGAAAAAATAGCCAATACAGGATAGCCACTATGGGCAATAGTCAACTACCTTATAAAATACATCAAAATCCTGCATAGATTGTAAATATGACTGTAAATTCAAAATTAATACAAGAAATCCCACCCCTTCCCCCCCAATTGGCTGTCGTCACTACAGCTCTAATAAATACAGCTATGATTACAGTAGTAACTATGTCTGAACAGTCACACGTGCCGCTCTCCGTTTCCTTTCCATATCCTCATAAATTTTAATTTATTGAAGGTACAGGATCCATTCATTTAACGAGGGTGAGGAGACAGACCCCCAATATTTAACTAAAATTACTTTTGCCACCATCAGACCCCTCATCCAGATCTGTCTGACCCGGGCTGGAATTTCCATGTCTAGAGCATAATATCCCAACATCACTGTCAACATCCCAGGGTTATATGTCGAAGAGGACTCCTTTTGTAGAGCTACAAAGACCTGTTCCCAATACCTTTTTAATTTACTACATTCCCAAATTAAATGACCGAAATCTGCGTTCACATATCCACATTTAGGACAGCAACAATCTCGGCCTTTGTTTTTGGGAAATTTCGCTTGGGTTTTTGGCGTATAGTACAACCGATGCAAGATCTTGAATTGAATTAATCTATGAGCATTAGAAATTGTAGCCTTTCTTACGTTTCTATAAATACTGGTCCATTGTAATGGTGGGCAATGCAACTCTTGCTCCCATTTACTTGGGCTTTTAAATAGAGTTACAGTTGCCAATGCCGTTCGAAGTTTACTGTATAGACTAGCTATCTTAACCCTCTCATCTGAATGGGCATAACAATAATCAAAAAATAAATTCTCCCGTGGAAAAATATAACCTTTATTCCTAGAGGCCTCATATACGTGTTTTAAACGTGAGTACATAAACACATCTAATGATGTACTATCAGTGAAATTAAATTCCGAAAAGGATTTAAATTGTCCAAAAACAAAAAGATGACACACATTAACAACCCCCCTACGTAACCAATAAGCAAAATCTGTGATTTTGAAGAATTCCACCAGATTCCTGTTCTCCCACAATGGGGTGAAAGCAAAAGAGTAGGAGACTTTCAGAATCCTCTTAAGCTTATTCCAAACCATCTGTAGGGTCCAAGGTATGAGTAGGGACTTCCTCAATCCCAAATAACCAGATTCCAATCATGTGAAAATATTCTCTATTGGTTTTTCCATAACCTGAGTCAAATATTGTGCTAGTAAACTCTCTTTAAAATTACAACAACGCTGAACCTGTGCACATAAATAATATCCTTGAAAAAAAGGAAATGATAGCCCACCATCTGATTCCGACAGCCATAGATATCTTTGTTTTATCCGCACCCTCTTCCTTCCCCATATTAGATCGTTAATAAGAGTCTCCAGTCTATAAAAAAATATATCATCACAATAGGCAGGATAATCATTTTGACCAGTGCTATTCGATCCATCTGTGGCAATATCAATTTCTGCCAAGCGCATATTTTAGACTTTATTCAAAACCGGGGCCAAATTAAGCTCATAAAACCTATTTATGGGAACCCCAATCTTAACCCCCAAGTAGTCCAAGGTTTCATTGGGAGCAAGAACCCGGACTCCACTCCCCTCATCTACGGCCTTGCGGTTCAGCGGGAGGAGCGATGACTTGGTCCAATTAATCAGATAACCCGATAATTTACCAAAGTCCTCTATTGCTGCAATCACGTAGGGAAGGATTTTCCATCCCTGGTCCAAAAACAAAACAACATCATCGGCATAGAGACTTATTTTATCGCTCACTCCTGCCACTCCAAAACCGTCTATGCGATTATCTGAACGGATCTTACAGGCCAATGGTTCAATAAATAGGGCAAAAAGAAGGGGAGAAAGAGGTCATCCCTGTCTCATCCCTCGCCACATCATAACGGGAGAAGAACCAATGCCATTAATATTAATAAATGGGACGCTCCAACATTTACCTGTACTGTAAGTCTAACTGGTTGTTGTAAGTATTGATCCATATCATCCCGACTAGGCGTAGGATCAGACTGATAAAGAGAAGAATAGTATTTCACAAATTCCTCCCTAATCATCTCTGTGGACCTCACCCTATTACCTTTTAAATTCCTAATCTCCCTTATACTAGTAGCCTCTCTCTGATTAGCAACTAACTGTGCCAAAAACATACCCGTTTTACCCGATTCACAGAAAAGATTTTGACCTTGGAAGAGAAGCTTATGTTGAGCTTTACAATATAGAAGTATCTTAAGCTGTGAGTTGGCCTCTTTTAACTGGGTTATATATTGCTCATTATGATGAACCGCTAATACACCCTGTAATCTCCTAATTGTCTCTGTCAGCTGTTGTTCCCTTTGATGAAGTTCAGATCTATACCTATTAATTTTAGTAAAATATAAGCCCCTTATATGGGCCTTCAGTGCATCCCACACATAATGTATATGTGTCGAGCCTACATTAAAGCCCCAGAATTCCTGTATATCCTGGTCAATTCGGCGTTGCTCCCCTATCTCATCAAACCAGTTCGAATTCAGTTTAAAGGTTCTACCTGGGGCTGGAAAGTCCACCTCTCTGAACGAAATCAGGACTGGGGAATGATCTGAAATTCCATGAGGTTCATACTTCATTTTCACAATTTGATGACTCAAATCACGGCTTGCAAAAGCCAGATCAATACGGGACATTGACCCATAGGACTGGCTGAAGCAAGAAAAAATTATCTTATTGCCATAGAGGTGGCGCCAGATGTCAACCAGCGCCAGCTCCTGGCAAATAGTAGGAGATCCCGTCCGACCTCGCCCAGAAGAGGTAGAAAAACGATCCAACTCAGGATCAGGAACAGAATTAAAATCTCCGGCTACTAATAAATGGACATTGATTTTTTGTGGCTATGCATTTAGATAATAGAGAAAAGACAGTTGATTTATATGGTGGAGGAATATAAATGAACGCAAATATAATCTCCTGCCCTTTCCAAAAACCATGCAGGAAAACAAATCTCCCTTCTTTATCAATCAAGTTATCTACCGGTAGAAACTCCATCCCACCGTAAATATATACACTAACCCCTCTTGCATAAGAGGAGAAGTAAGCATGATATTCAAAAGAAGCCCATTTTCTTTTCAATGTATAGAGCCTATCTACTGTTGCATGGATTTCTAATAATATCACAATAGCCGGCAAATGACGGGCCACAAGATCAAACACCACCGTCCTCTTCACTCTGTCTCCCAACCGTCTCACATTCCAGAATAGAATATTACGTGGCATAAACAATGTATAAATGAAAATCCCGATCCCTCATCTAGGAGAGAGACACATAGACCTAAAAAGCGAGTGACGACAGCCAATCCCTCCCTTATACCCACCCCCAAAAAGCCCCCTACATGGTTGATAAGGTATATCACATTACCCATCAACCTCTTTCAATCTACCAAACCTCCCCCCCGGCCATTTCCCCCCTTAACCTCCCCACATTTACATTTTCTTTATAGCCCCATCGAGTCCAGCCATTGAACAACATCCGCCTGTGTAGAAAAAAAACGGACAGAATCATTGTGTACCACCCTCAATTTGGCTGGATATAACATTGAGTACTTAATGTCGGCTGCAGACAATCTTTTTTTAGCGTCAAAAAAGATCTTCTTTTAATTTGGGTCTCTCGCAAAAAATCAGGGTCTATTGATATCAGATTACCATCAAAATGTGTATCTAATACTTCTCTTTTACGTCTAAGTACCCAATCCCGGTCCTTTGAGCAAACCAGTTTTGCCAAAATTGCCCCTGGAGGAAGTTTTTTAAAGGGGATTCTGTGGGCCCTTTGCACACAAAAGGTAGATGCATCATGATCTGGCCCTAAATTTTCAACCAGCCATTTTTGGATAAAATTCGCAGGATTATCCTGTTCTGCCCCTTCTGGGAAACCTACCAGTCGCAAGTTGTATCTACGAGACCTATCTTCCAGATCTATCACTTTCCTTCTGAGCCAAGAGCGATCTTCATCTACCTCTTCTAATCTCTTCTGTTCTCTGAAGTGACAGAATTAACTGCTGATTCTAATTTCTTCACCTTCAGTCTCAGTTTTGTCATTTCATCTCTAATTATCGTGACATCTCCTTGTACTACTGAGAGGGAAAAGGCCAACTCTGCAACTGAGGTGCTAGTGGAATTTACTACTCCCAATATATCCGAAAGTTTTTTTATTAATACTGTCAAAACCTTCACTCTGGGGCGTACTAGCTTTTAAAGTACCCATTTCTGACCGGTCCGTATTAACCACTCCCAGCTCAACCTGTGGGACAGATCTTTGCACACCTCCCCTAGTTTTGGGTGGTGGTGACTTCAAAAATGTATCTAATCGAGCCTGGGGGCTCCCCCCCGGACCACCTTTCGGAGAGGACACCCCTCCTGATTTACGATACTTAGGCAGCATTTTTAGGAAACCTAATAGGTAACCACTGTACGTACAATTCACTAGTAGTCCGGATCTGCATGAGAAATACCCTGCATTAACTATAAGACCCAGACGACCTATTTCGTGCTCATAGAGACATAGATATCCCACACACTGATGTAGCATATGTACATATAATGCCCAGGAACTAAAAAAAACACAGTACAAGACTTATTCATCTCTTAAGTTAAATTTTCTTGACGAGAACGTCAAATTAGACCTGGATAATGGTTTATTTATGTTTTGCAACCTTTCAAAATGTAGCAAAAAAGTTGCATCCCACGCCAGCTCCTGCCCAGGCGTACGTTTCCTCAGATGTCTAGCCACAATGCTAGTTTGTAAGGTGGTAATACATTAACTACAATATCCATGTCTAGGCTACAGAAAACACACAGATGTGATACATTTATGTCTAAGTGCCACATATTAGCTGTACATGAAGCCCTTCAATACTGGAGGTGTTCTAATTTTTGCGTTTTCATTTTTGTTCTCTGTATTCATGGAGCCATAACTTATTATTTTTCGGTTCACATCGCCGTATGAGGGCTTGTTTTTGTGGGACAAGTTGTATTTTGCAATGCCACCATTTAATATGGCATGAAATGTAGTGGGAAGCGGGGAAAAAATTGAATTGGGTCAGAATTGAAAAAAAAATGCAATTCTGCCAGTTTTAGGGGTTTTGTCCCTGCGATGTGGAAAAACTGACCTGTGCCCTTCATTCTCTGGGTCAGTATGATTCCAAAGATATCACATTTGTATAGTTTTTTTGTCTTTTTAATCAAAACTTTGAACAAAAATATATATTTTTTCATTGACCTATACTGACCCCCATAACTTTTTTTTAGAGTTATGTATACAGAGGTGTGTGGGGGCTCATTTTCTGCAGGATAATCTGTAGCTTTTATTGATACTATTTTGGAGTGTATGTGACTTTTTGATCTTAATTATTTTGCGTAAGTAAAACGATTGAAAAAATGGCGAATTGGACATTTAGATTTTTTCACATTCGCCATATGGGACAAATATTTTTATATTTTAATAATATAGGCACCCCAAACTTCCCCCCTTACCCAAACAACTCCCTCCTCGCGTGCAACCCTGTTCAGTTCTCAGAGCTGGCACAGATGTAGTGTTGGAATCTGATGTTGTGGCCCAGTTTTTCCATTTTTGCAGCAAAAACTCAGCTAAGAGGTCGGCCATATGCTGTGGATCAGCTCCATAATGTGTCATGTGTAGAAGTGTTGTGGATTTATAATTTGGATGCTTTTTATTGGTGCAGAGTGGAAAAGCTTCACGTCTAAAATTGCAACAATTTTATCAATAATGTGCCATTTTTGGTAAATCTCACTCAAAATAGGCCCATTCCAAATTAGACCAGTCTCAAATCCTATCTTAAATGATAAATGTGCCACCTGTGGTTCCCCACTAGCAACGGTAACCTTACCAATACTGACCCCTGTGGTTCCCCACTAGCAACGGTAACCCTATCAATACTGACCCCTGTGTTTGCCCACGATTTACGATGACCAGTCGGAATATGTACCATTAATTGCCACCCTCTTCTTCCTACCACTGAGCCCGTTACTTACCCACTTAGAATGTTATCTCTTAGAAAACCTTCAAACAGCTTACCAACTATAGATGTTCAACTTACCAGCCTATAGTTCCCGAGGTCACTTTTTTAACCTCTTTTTGAATATTGGTACCCCATTTGCTATGAGCCAGGCCTGTAGAACAGACCCTACCCTTGTTGTTTGTTATTGCACTTAATTCCCTTAGTACACATGGGTGTATGCTGTCTGAGCCTGGTAATTTCTATATTTTAATCTGCACTTCTCCCTGAGTTAGATAAGTGATGTTTAATGGGGATCTTGTCATCCCACTGATCAGATACTTATACCCTATACTGTGGATAGGGCATATGATCTTATGGTGGGGCAACCCCTTTAAAAAATGAAATCCAGTCATGGTTTTTTTAGTACAGTTTTATTTTTATTATAATGCCTGTGAATATCTTTGTATTTTAGTACATCATTGGCTGTGTATATTCTAACATGGGTATGCTATCATATGGGTTCATGGGACAGCCCTAGGGCATTTGTTAGGCACATCACTGTCCCTTTAAGACATCAGCTCTAGTGATCCCTATCACAGTGGCTGATAATCCGGATGAGAACGGACAGCCTTTCCCCTCCCTCGTGATGCTAAGGTCATCACAAGTATAGCGCGGGCCGAATCTAACTTTATCTTTCCTTGGGTTGGTGTGTTTCTATCAGTGGTGTTGTGCTCTTGCCATATGGTACTAGGTGATAATTACTAAATTCCAGCTTGCACAGTACACTTATAGAACAAGGGGTTAACAGATGTGAGAAAAAGCCTAATTGTCACGGACCAGCTGGTGTGAACCCACTGTGCCACATGTCCTACCTCCTTTAAGGGTGTTGTCTAAGTGAGGTAACATCAATGCCTGCGGCCTCAACCTGTGTAACGCAACGAAGGGAGGGGGTGCTTCATCTGTCCCCTTCTTTCTTTCCCTGTATGCTGTGCACCTATCTGTGCATTCTACTCCATCTAGGAGCCATTGCTCCTATTGGTTCTTGTACCTGCTGGTGATTACTATTTCCAGCATCTGCTTGGCGGTGAACATCGTCTCCGGCAAGCGAATCATATTTTTTGGCCCATTCTATATATTCCCCTGATAAGAGAACTGTTTCTGCCTCAGAAACGTGCATGTTGGGATCTTTTCAGGGCTAAATAGGGAATGCAATTCCAGGGTTAGGTTCCGGACGGGGGCCCAACTAGTGGGACACCCCGTGGCTAGACTAACAGGACTATTGTAGGGTCCCGAGGGTCATCTAGGGATAGAAAGGAACATCTTCCTGTGATCCCCCCACATCGTACGGACTCTCTGCTGTCAAACTGGACCACCCTAAAAAGAAACATCGGAACGGAGGTGTCTGGAGAACCCACCATCTGTAGGGTAGGACACTAGGTTTCAATGGTGCCGCTGTGCACCTTATGATATAGGTGTAGCTGTGCATGTTTGTTGCACGGATTCTTCTTTTTACACCTTATCATTGTATGTTTTCTGTTGTTTTGTTGTATGTCGTTGTGCATTATGTATACACTGCTAAATGCTCTTGTCTGCATTATTGCCTGAATTGTGCACATAAGGTGTCAGTATACATTGATTGCTACTACCTTGTTTTTGTGCACCTTAGGTACCAGTGCATACCAGCTCTTGTTACCTCCTAGTGTCCGACACTGATTGTATAAGTGTGGACACAGCTGTCACTGTTTCCAAAAAGAGTCCCCTTGAGTGTGGGGCAGTGGAAAACTGTATTGTGTACTCAGCTTCTAGTTGTTTTGAGGGATATATCTCATTTATTTTATATTGTATCAAAAGTAAAAATTAAGTCTTAAATAATCCAGATCACTATCCACTACTTCTTATGTTGTCTAAGTGAACCCTTGGATCTTCATAGTACCCCTGATGGTGGGGATAGACTTTCCCGAGGGGAACACCAGGTCGCTACCTCTTGAGGAGGATAGGCACACGAGGCAGCTGGTCCAGGTGGACTAGGAGGTACCAGAAGGGTAGTCAGTATTTAAACTAGGAAGGGGGGGCAAAAGAGTGAAAATAAAAGAGTCCAATTGCCCCCCGAAACAATGCCAGAACAGGTCAGAAGCACAGAGGTTAAGAAATGATAAGCTCAGAGTCCTGTCTACAAATGCTCGCAGTTTAGGTAAAAAAATCAATGAACTTGGGTCAATAATGGCATCTGAGAATGTAGATTTAGTGGCTGTTACTGAGACATGGTTTAATGAAAGAAATGACTGGGACATAACCATACCAGGGTACTCTTTATACAGAAGAGACAGAGAAGGCAAGAAAGGAGGAGGAGTGGCCCTGTATGTGAAAGATAGCATTAAATCTAACCGAATACAAGTTGGTGAGGCCAACATAGAGTCAGTTTGGGTTACATTGCAGTTTGCTAACCATGCAGTAACTCGTGTAGGTGTGATATATAGACCACCTGGTCAAGTTAAAGAACTAGATGATCTACTAGTTGAAGAAATAGCTAAAATGACAATGAAAGGAGAAGTTATCATTATGGGAGATTTCAATCTTCCAGATATAAACTGGAAAACCAAAATAGCAAGTTCTACCAGGAGTACAGATATTCTAAATTCCCTACTGGGGTTATCTCTACAACAAGTGGTTGAGGAGCCAACCCGGAGGGAGGCCATTTTGGATTTGGTATTCACAAATGGGGAAACCTTGGGATCTAGTGATCACCAGTCAGTGTGGTTTAATATAAGAACTGTGAAAGAGTCCCACCACACAAAAACAAAAGTTTTAGATTTTAGAAAAACAGACTTTCAAAAATGAAATTAGCCATAAATGAGTCCTTATCAGACTGGAACGGATTACATGGAGTCCAGGAGAAATGGGACTACTTAAAAGGTGCATTATTGAAGGCAACAGAAAATTGCATTAGACTTGTCAGTAAAAGCAAAAAAAGGAAGAGACCACTGTGGTACTCAGCAGAAGTGGCCCAAATCATTAAAAATAAAAAGCTAGCATTTTGTAATTATAAAAAAACCCAGAGCAATGAAGATAAGGAAATCTACAAGATTAGACAGAGAGAGGCCAAGCAAGTTATAAGAACTTCTAAAGCGCAGGCAGAAGAAAAACTAGCTCAGTCTATAAAAAAAGGGGATAAGACATTCTTCAGATATATAAATGAAAAAAGGAAATTAAAACAAGGAATAACTAAATTAAAAACAAAGGACGGAAGGTATGTAGAAGAGAATAAAGGGCTAGCCGACTGCCTTAATGAATACTTCTGTTCAGTTTTTACAAAAGAAAAAGAAGAAGGACCTCCACTAGAAAGGATGACTAATAAATCGTTTGATGCATGTATCTTTACAGAGGAAGATGTTCTAAGTTTGCTGTCTAAGGTGAAGACAAATAAGTCACAGGGGCCTGATGAGATACACCCAAAATTATTAAAAGAGCTTAGTGGTGAGCTGGCAAAACCGTTAACAGATTTATTTAACCAATCATTAGTAACAGGAGTCGTCCCGGAAGATTGGAAATTGGCAAATGTCGTGCCCATTCACAAGAAAGGTAGTAGGGAGGAATCGAGCAACTATAGACCAGTGAGTCTGACATCAATAGTAGGCAAATTAATGGAAACCCTATTAAAGGATAGGATTGTGGAACATCTAAAATCCCATGGATTGCAAGATGAAAAATAACATGGGTTTACTTCAGGGAGATCATGTCAAACAAATCTTATAGATTTTTTTGACTGGGTGACTAAAATAATAGACGGTGGAGGTGCAGTAGACATCGCATATCTAGATTTTAGTAAGGCTTTTGACACTGTCCCACATAGAAGACTTATCAATAAACTGCAGTCATTGAGCATGGACTCCCATATTGTTGAGTGGATTAGGCAGTGGCTGAGTGACAGACAACAGAGGGTTGTAGTCAATGGAGAACATTCAAAACAAGGTCATGTTACCAGTGGGGTTCCACAGGGATCTGTACTGGGACCAATTTTGTTTAATATCTTCATAAGTGATCTTGCAAAAGGCCTCGATGGTAAGGTTTGTCTTTTTGCTGATGACACAAAGATATGTAACAGGGTTGATGTTCCTGGAGGGAAACGCCAAATGGAAAAGGATTTAGGAAAACTAGAAGAATGGTCAGAACTCTGGCAAATGAAATTTAATGTGGATAAGTGCAAGATAATGCACCTGGGGCGTAAAAACCCAAGGGCAGAATATAGAATATTTGACACAGTCCTGACCTCAGTATCTGAGGAAAGGGATTTAGGAGTAATTATTTCAGAAGACTTAAAGGTGGGAAGACAATGTAATAGAGCAGCACGAAATGCCAGCAGAATGCTTGGATGTATAGGGAGAGGTATAAGCAGTAGAAAGAGTGAAGTGCTTATGCCGCTGTACAGAACACTGGTGAGACCTCACTTGGAGTATTGTGCGCAGTACTGGAGGCCATATCTCCAGAAGGATATAGATACTCTAGAGAGAGTTCAGAGAAGAGCTACTAAACTAGTACATGGATTGCAGGACAAAACTTACCAGGAAAGGTTAAAGGACCTTAATATGTATAGCTTGGAAGAAAGAAGAGACAGAGGGGATATGATAGAAACTTTTAAATACATAAAGGGAATCAACTCGGTAAAGGAGGAGAGCATATTTAAAAGAAGAAAAACTACCACAAGAGGACACTGTTTTAAATTAGAGGGGCAAAGGTTTAAAAGTAATATAAGGAAGTATTACTTTACTGAGAGAGTAGTGGATGCATGGAATAGCCTTCCTGCAGAAGTGGTAGCTGCAAATACAGTGAAGGGGTTTAAGCATGCATGGGATAGGCATAAGGCTATCCTTCATATAAGATAGGGCCAGGAACTATTCATAGGATTCAGATATATTGGGCAGACTAGATGGGCCAAATGGTTCTTATCTGCCGACACATTCTATGTTTCTATGTTTCTATGTTTCAGACAGGAAAAAGGTCAGGGCAGGCGGCACAGGTACAGGTCAGGCAATCTAGGTCAGCAACAGGAGAGTCAAGGCAAGCAGGTAGGAATATAACAGGTAGCAGAATCCAGGAATACAGATACGAGTCAGGAACACAAGAACACAAGCTGAAAACAGGAACCTTAGCAGGGCACAAGGACCTTGACACTGAGGCATCTGGGAAGGGGGCTGAGACACTTATAAATGCACAGGAGGGCTAGGATATGTCAGTGAGGTTACATGACCTAACCCATAAAGACCAGAAAGTCACGAGCGCCGGCCCTTAAGGAAGTGCTGCAGGAAACAAGCAGCAAGCATGCTGTGGCCAGGGGTGAGAGCAAATTGTGGAGCGGATCCCAGAACAACAGCACCCACACAGAGAGAGCACAGGACTACAGCGGTGAATGGGAAGCAGCGGCCGCAGATCCCCGCTGAACACTGCGCCCGGGACCGTGGCTGTAAGCAGGGGAACAGCGGTGCACAGAAGCCGCTGTTACACTAACAAACAAGGGGATACCATTGGGGAGTGTTCTCCAAAGAGTGACCCTCTAGGTATTGTGAAACTTCAACTCTCAACATGCCCTGCAATTTTACAACATATGGTGAGTTACACTACCATAGTAAATGAGTAGTTTAGGGTAGATTTAAGAGAATTATGAAAAGTTTCAGACCAGAGGTAGAAGCATCTGGGGAGCAAAGTATTACTGTAGCAGGGCGTCCCCACCGGCCATGGATCAAGTATAATTTGGGTGTCTTCTTATGTGTCAGAGGGGCCATTGGGCCTGCTCAGGAACCAGGGCCCAGATGTGACTGCTACCTCTGCAATCACTATGAGTACACTTCTGAATGAGACCGATGCTTTAGAGGGATCTTAGTATGGGCATAACTACCATGGTAGCAGGAATTGCAGACTGTTTCTCAATCCTTTGTTTAGGAATGACTATGAAATAGGGAGTGGTAAATTGAAGGAGGCCCCATTTTAATTTTAACTATGGAGTCCCATGGTTATATCTGCTGTGGGTATTATCTTTTCTCTGTGGTAATATTCTGGTGCCTCTGCACATGTCAATTATTGGGAATAAGAGTTTGTATGACCCTTCTATCTGTAAAAGGGCCCTAAGAGTTCTTTATATTGCTCTACTACCAGATATACAGCATAGAGTTCTCTGCAGTTCCCCCACCACAGAGTCCATCACTTTCTTATTCCATATACCACTACAGTGATTGCATTTTTAGTTTTGTTTTTAGTTATTATTAGTTAAAAGTAATGGCTAATTTCCCTGTTTCCTCATCTACACAGTGTTCAAGGCGGCGGTTCTTGAGATACACTATGAAAAGGACTTTGACACATATGAAATGCACATTAAAGAGGTCTTCAAGAGAGGTAACGTTGAATGTGATGTACAACAACTAAATCTCTAAGCAAGAAACTGTGTCCAGGACTGATACGATGCAGGTCACTGAGGTCATAGAAATTTATCCCATCCACCAAATTTTCCCATCCACCAACAAATGCGTTAAAAATGGAAAATTCTTCCCATGTTAGGAGTGAGCGGGAAAAGAGATTTGGGTTTATGAAGAACTTGGGGCAGGGCTAGAAGAAATATTTTGCCATGGATGAGTCCCAAATACCCAAGGAGTGTGATCCAGATCTGTTTGAGATAAGGTTCTTTCTATAGATAATATATTATATAACACCTATATTTATATATTTCTATAAGTTCTGGAAGTTATTATGAGCCATGAGAACTGATTTGGGCTCATGATATAACTTAAAGGGGATTTTCGATACTTAAATAATGATGACGCCACCGATCAGCTGTTTGAGAAAGTAGCGGCTTTTGCAATAGTGCAGCATCCTTTTCTCAGCTTTCCCTAGGCCAGGTGACGTCACGTTCATCGGCCACATGGCCTAGGCCCAGCTCAGCCCCATTGAAATTAGTGGGACTAAGCTGTGATACCAAGCACAGTGACTATACAATGTACAGCACTGTGCTTGGTGGGCTGCAAAAGATTGCGCAGATGCCTTCTCAAACAGATTGGCGGGGTCCCGGGTATCGGACCCCCACCAATCATATACTGATAAACTATCCAGAAAATAATCCATAAATATTTAAATCTTGGAAATTTAATATATAAATTTAATATATAAGTTCTATGTACCCCAAAATGGGGCGAAGGAAAGCTACACAAGCTGCCCAGCAAAAAAAAATAAAAAAAATAAACTAAAGTACTTGTTAAAAAGGACCTTTTTTTGTTAAACTAAGTACCTTTACAAGCGGGGTACTCTCCGCTGATGCTGCTATAACTTTTATTTTTTTCAAAAGCCCCTCGGCTGCCCAGCTGTACCTTCGTTCTGTTTCCGTGGCCTGTATGCTAATAGATAGCATCGGTACAGGGAGGAGAAGATGCCAGCGCTTCTCAGTGGGCGTCTCCTTCTCGCTGGCTGTGGCACAGTCCAATTGCAGCGGACCATATCACAGCCAGGAAGATGGTGAGCTGTTTTTTACTTCCTGGCTGTGATGCGTTCCATTGCAATTGGACTGCACCAAAGCCAAGGAGAAGGAGACGCCCACTGAGAAGTGCTGGCATCTTCTCCTCCCTGTACCGATGCTATCTATTAGCATACAGGCCACGGAAACAGAACGGGGGCACAGTGGAGTAGCCGAGAGGCGTTTGAACAAAAGAGAAGTTATAGCAGCATTATAGGAGTGTACGCCGCTTGTAAAGGTAAAAAATTGTTAAAAGGTCCTCTTTAAGTTTCCTCGATGGATAAAGTAATGTGTCATCAGAAAGTGGACATCTCAAGTCTACTATAGCTCATGTGCTGCTGTAAAGCATATCTCTAAAAAGCAACTCAGAGCAACTCTTAGAAATAAGGCTAAAATAGGTGTAATCGGCATGAAAATTGTACTGAGAACCTGCCAATAGTGTCAACCCACCTAATCCATCAGTTCAGAAAATATAATGGCCAAATTGTTTCACCCAGTGTACCCCAATGCCAGGACAATTCTGTATTTGGTTGGATCAATTCACACATCTTATGTCATTAATATTACTTCTAAAGCTTCAGCTTTGAATTTTGAACCAATTTTACCATCTCATCACTACTAATTTCATCTTATATACCCTAGGAACGGATGAAGATGCCAAGGGCAAGCAACGGACATTTATCAGCCACATTAAGTGTCGAGAAAATTTGGGTTTGGAGACAGGAAAAGATTACATCATCTATGGCTCCTTCCATAATGTATTTCACACAGAGACATCAGGGTAAGTTAGAGGTCTGACCATTGAGGTTGGAGTCAAGGATTCACTGGTTGGTCAACTCTATGATAGAATCAACAAATGCTGACTATGTACTCTCTATTTCCTCAGCTACACCTATGTCCTGGACAGTGATTCTTGGATCGAGTGGTGGCCAAATGACAGAGAGTGCCAAAACCCTAAGCATTTATCCCTCTGCAATGACTTTGCTGCAGTTGCTGATGAACTTGAAGTTGTTGGATGTCAAAGTTGATCACAAACAGTCCAAATCTTACTTCTTTAAGTGAAGGGATTTATGTACTGTACCATATTCTTCACTATTAAAGTATTATGTATTCTGCACAGTCTGTGTTAATTATTATCTTAGGGTCAAACTTCATTTTATCATGGCTGGCATAAACCATATCAAACCGGGGTTAGTGCCAGGGCCCATTAGACTTTGAGGGTCAGGGTCATCTGGGAAAATAGAATTTACACTTGCTATGCCAAGAGTTGGGTAGACCAGAAACAGGGCAAGCTCTCTTTCTGCTCAAGGCAGAGGCTTCAGAACAGAAGATATGCAGAACAGATCCAGCAAACATTAACTAGGTACCACAACGGTATATTATAGGTGTACATGGATTGTATGGAGCGTAACTGACAACCAACCTGGGATAGAAGACATGATACAGTAAAAAACAACTGTGGCATCTCAGCAGTTAGTCAGAGGGGGCTACTTCTGTCCCCAACCCCCGTCACCACCCCACAAACAAAATTATATGGTGCCAAGTGCCATGTTAATACACACAGCTAGAGAACCAAAGGTAAAATCACAATACACTGCAGTACAGAAGTACTGCAAGTTCATGTCTCCAGGGGAATTAACAAAAAGAGTTAACAAAGTTTTTAAAAATAAATTTTTAAGATGCAAATAGTAAAATATTACATCATTTATCTAGCCCCTGTAAAAAAAAAAAAAAAAAAGTTTTACAATATCATATATACCAATGGTAAAACTATAGCACACTCCACAAGGAACAAGGCTTCATACAGCTCTTTTGAAGCAAATATTTTTTTAATTCTGTCTTTTATTTTTTTTTAAGATCTTTGATTTGCTTAGTAGTAAACCTAAACTACAGTCAGGTCCATAAATATTGGGACATCAACACAATTTTTAAATTTTTGGCTCTATAAACTACCACAATGGATTTTAAATGAAACAAACAAGTGCTCTAACTGCAGACTGTCAGCTTTAATTTGAGGGTATTTACATCCAAATCAGGTGAACGGTGTAGGAATTACAACAGTTTACATATGAGCCTCCCACTTGTTAAGGAACCAAAAGTAATGGGGAAGAATAATGATCATAAATCAAACTTTCACTTTTTAATACTTGGTTGCAAATCCTTTGCAGCCTGAAGTCTGGAACGCATGGACATCACCAGACGCTGGGTTTCATCCCTGGTGATGCTCTGCCAGGCCTCTACTGCAACTGTCTTCAGTTCCTGCTTGTTCTTGGGGCATTTTTCTTCAGTTTTGTCTTCAGCAAGTGAAATGCATGCTCAATCGGATTCAGGTCAGGTGATTGACTTGGCCATTACCTTAAAAAACTCTTTGGTTGCTTTTGCAGTTTGCTTTGGGTCATTGTCCATCTGCACTGTGAAGCGCCGTCCAATGAGTTCTGAAGCATTTGGCTGAATATGAGCAGATAATATTGCCCAAAACACTTCAGAATTCATCCTGCTGCTTTTGTCAGCAGTCACATCATCAATAAATACAAGAGAACCAGTTCCATTGGCAGCCATACATGCCCACGCCATGACACTACCACCACCAGGCTTCACTGATGAGGTGGTATGCTTGGGATCATGAGCAGTTCCTTTCCTTCTACATACTCTTCTCTTCCCATCACTCTGGTAAAAGTTGATCTTGGTGTCATCTGTCGATAGGATGTTGTTCCAGAACTTTGAAGGCTTTTGTAGATGTCGTTTGGCAAACTCTAATCTGACCTTCCTGTTTTTGAGGCTCACCAATGGTTTACATCTTGTGGTGAACCCTCTGTATTCACTCTGATGAACTCTTCTTTTGATTGTTGACTTTGACACACATACACCTACCTCCTGGAGAGTGTTCTGGCCAACTGTTGTGAAGTGTGCTTTCTTCACCAGGGAAAGAATTCTTCAGTCATCCTCCACAGTTGTTTTCCGTGGTCTTCCGGGTCTTTTGGTGTTGCTAAACTCACCGGTGCGTTTCTTCTTAAGAATGTTCCAAACAGTTGTTTTGGCCATGCCTAATGTTTTTGCTATCTCTCTGATGGGTTTGTTTTATTTTTTCAGCCTAATGATGGCTTGCTTCACTGATAGTGACAGCTCTTTGGATCTCATCTTGAGAGTTGACAGCAACAGATTCCAAATGCAAATAGCACATTTGAAAAAAAAAACTCTGGACCTTTTATCTGCTCATTGTAATTGGGATAATGAGGGAATAACACACACCTGGCCATGGAACAGCTGAGAAGCCAATTGTCCCAATACTTTTGGTGGGAGACACATATGCAAACTGTTGTAATTCCTACACCGTTCACCTGATTTAGATGTAAATACCCTCAAATTACAGCTGACAGTCTGCAGATAAAGCACATCTTGTTAGTTTCATTTCAAATCCATTGTGGTGGTGTATAGAGCCAAAAATGTTACAATTGTGTCTATGTCCCAATATTTATGGACCTGGCTGTATATAAATCCAGCCATTGCATTAAAGTGGCGTCAGCGTTCCCGCATTCTGGTCACTGCACTTCCTCCAGTAGGCGAGTCGCGCGGAAGGAGGTGTTGCGAGTGGTCAGGCACGCGGCCCTGAGAGTGACATCAGTGATGTGCAGACAGTAGTGGATGATGATGTAGCAGATTGCACGTGGGAGCCGGGTGAAGAGGGGGCTTCATCATCATCAACAGGCGATGAGGGTGGCAGCTTGCGCGTAATGCAGCCGTCAGGATAGTAGCGTGGCCGTGAATCAGCAGGGTGGCATCAGTGTGACGTCTAGAGCAAAAAGCGCTCAGGTTAGAACATCTGCTATGCAGGAGCCTACCTGTCTCGAAAGAACTAGGCAGTCAGCATGGAGTGGTGGGAGGAAAATTACATACTCGCCAGTGTGGGAATATTTCATCAAGTCGCCGGAGGACGCCAGAGTGGCCGTTTGTAGAATCTTTGGGCAGAAGGTAAAGTGTGGTCAGGGTACCAATGTTGGCACCATGGCCCTGCATCAACACATGCAGCGTCACCATAAAGTGGCTTGGGAAAACCGTGGCGCTAATGTATTGGTACAGCCTAACGCACCATCCGCTGCATCTCCCAGTGGCCCGCACCCCTTCTCCAGCAGTCAAGGCTCCACCACCTCAGCAGAAGGGAGCTGTGTTTCCTTCCCATCATCTGCTGGTTCTGATTCTCCGGCTCCTCCTACTCCTCGTCACACGCTTACCAAGGCGATTGCAAAAGACAACAGTATTCGTATTGCCATCGAACAGTGCAGAAGCTGAAGACTGTTGGCAAATAGGGATTAACCCCACTAGGGGATGGACCACCCGGTCAGGTCTTTCCACAACCCATTACCTTAAATAAGAGACTGACAACCATTTTCCTTTTAATGCTGGGTGATGATCGGCCACAGCTTTCTTTATTTAACGATAACACCATAACCGTAAATGGCGCAGTATGCCGGCCGCTGGCCTCCCAGCGGGCAAGTCTGCCTTGTGCCATAACAAATTCCATACTGAATTATATACCGCCAGCTGTGACTTATTCTCATATCGTATATAACTTTATTTATATTTCTCTTTATTTTTAATATTCTCTTTTTCTTTTTTCCTTTTTATATTTTATATATATATTTTTTTTTAACACAAAAGAATACCTCACCTGAGGAACAATACGGATCCAATCCGTCAAAACCATCGCAATCTCACAGGGAGGGCGGGTGGGAAACCAGCGCATCCACCGTCAAGAGGAAGTGACGAGCGCAATTCCAAGAATATATAGCCCCCCAGCACCGCCCCCTCCCCTAATGAATCATGGGAAGGCTTCCCAGTTAACTCCTACCAACCCTTCTCCTCCCCTACTGCTCTTAAACCCTAAACAGGGCCATGACCCCCTATTAACTCGGGGTAGAGGGGATCAGGAAGGACCACCAGTCTCTTATCACCCTTCATAGGCCGTCGGGTGCTTAGCAGACTGTTGGTAAATAGGGATTAACCCCACTAGGGGATAGGCCACCCGGTCAGGCCTTTCCACAACCCATTACCTTAAATAAGAGACTGACAACCATTTTCCTTTTAATGCTGGGTGATGATCGGCCACAGCTTTCTTTATTTAACGATAACACCATAACCGTAAATGGCGCAGTATGCCGGCCGCTGGCCTCCCAGCGGGCAAGTCTGCCTTGTGCCATAACCAAATTCCATACTGAATTATATACCGCCACGGAGGAGACTCATGCCTACACGTGGCTCCGACCACCACCCAGCAAAAACATGGCCTGTTCAATTCCATCCTAAATGCCCGATAAGAATATATCTAGACCGATATCATTAAGATGAACACCATCTGGCCTCATCAACGCCCGGTTGTCACCCTCTAGCTGCCTATGGCGAACAACCACTGACCCCTTTGAACGCACAAACCGGGAGATCCGTGCGTTCACCGTACGCCTGCCTTTCTCTAAAGCCTCACCATTCCGGGCCCCGTGCCAAACCACCCTCGGGACAATTTCTGACCATACTAAAACCATTTCTCTAAAAAATGACGGAAAACGCTCCACATCTGAACGCATAAGCGTCAACAATTCCGCCACCCGTGATTGGCAGAGGTCATTACCACCGGCATGGATCACCAAGATCACCGGACCCACTGAATGTATACCAATCTCGACCACCTCCGTGAGTAATTGAGACCATCGTAGGCCCCGAACACCTCTCCACAGGACATCCACATTCCGGAATCCAAGATTGCGCCCGCCAGGCCGACATTCAGCCCGCTGTGCTGCCCAAAATACGTAGGAGTGCCCAACAATCTATACTGCTGGACGCTCGGCACCTGGAAAGATAACAACGTTAGAAAAGGACCACCAGGACAACAACCACGGCCTGTAATGAAGAAACTGAACCATAGACATGACACCAATTTAAGTACATTCATTCACATAATATTACGATTACCGGCCGGACATATCGCGCAAAGCAAGAAGAACGCCAGCGACCAATACGCATAACCTCCGCTTCCGACAATCCCGCTCTAGCAGCCTCAGTAGCCGCACCAATGCGGAACAAATGGGTCCCAAATTCCTTCGGATCAACAGCAACCTCCGAAAGACAGCGTCTAAAAACAGCCGTAAACTGAAATTTAGTCAACGGAGTCCAATCCTCATGCGAAAAGAAATTAGAACCCTCGCGTCGCCTGTCCATGAATTCCCCCACCAAACTCACCGGGCAGGCAGAACCCTGAACAGGGAGAAGCGGGATCCACGCCCAGTGACCATATTGATCCATCATAGATCGTCGGATCCTACTGCGCAGGGAACCATTGGCTAAAACTACATCCTGCATCAACAAACCACCCGCCTTCCTAAGCGAAGGAGCAAATAATTCACCAACCCGCAATGTAGCAAAGAAGGCAACGCTGAAACTGGCAGCAAAAAGAGATCCCTCATATGCGGATTTACAAACGCTAGCGCAACCAACAATCAGCCTGCACAGCAAAGAAAAGGACACCGGGTGACGCAAATCTCGCGCCACATACGCCTTGCGCCAGCCGCGCATGGCCTGACGAATCACAAAGTGTTTCATTACATCCGTCCAACCACACAACTTAAAAAAGAAAGCCACACCTGACAGCCGCCGAAGGGCAACAAGGAAAGACACACCTGAACCGTGCAAACGAAGCAACCATTCCACCGTGACCTCCAGCCGGATATCGTCACGAGAAGACACGTCCCTAGACCCCACCATCGCCAACCACTCAGCCCAGGCCTTACGATGAGATTGCCACGTAGCCGGCCCAACCAAAGAGCTAATAAGCGACACTAGCTGTCCACCAGACGCCACATGAATGGAGGACACTCCTTGCTACACTCGTCCACCTCCGGATGAAGTTCCCGGAAGACCTGCCAATGAAATCGAGAAAGAGCATCAGCGACTCTATTATCTACCCCCGGAACATGACGGGCCCGAAAGTAAGTGTTATGATCCAGGCACCGCAAAACCAGATGATGAACTAACGCCAGCACAGGAAGGGAAGAGGAAGACAAACGATTGATCACATGCACCACTCCCAGATTATCAAACCAAAAACACACATGCTTATTAGCTAACCGGTCCCCCCAAATCTCTACAGCCACCACAATAGGCAACAATTCCAATAGTGTCAAATTCTTGCAAAAGCCGGCCTCCCTCAACGACTCCGGCCAAGGAGCAGAATACCATTCACTGCCCAATATAGTACCAAAGTCACATGACCCAGCCGCATCCGACCACAATGACAACTCCGAACTCACAATTTCCTTGGAAATATAGCAAGTATGGCCATTATAACCAGCTAAAAAGAAAAACCAAACACACAAGACCGCCTTAAGGGACTTAGTCAACCTGATATGATGACCCGGAGAGGACACCCCCTTCGTAGCCAATGACAACCGGCGGGAAAAAACACGGCCCATGGTCATCACCCGACATGCAAAACACAACAACCCCAAAAGAGACTGAAGCTGTTTCAGCGTCACCTTCTTAACTGCCATAAATCCTTCTATTAACTCCAACAACCTACCTAACTTGTCCCCAGGCAACCGAAAAACCATAGCAACCGTATCAATTTCGATCCCCAAAAAGGACAAGCACGTGACCGGCCCCTCCGTCTTCTCGGCCGAAATAGGAACCCCAAACTGTCCCATAAGGGTCAAAAACAATGACAACAAGTACCTGCAACCCCCCCCCCCCCCCCCACACCGGGAAATCATCTAGATAATGTATCACAGACGACATACCGGATTCAAATCTCACCACCAATTCCAAGAAGGAACTAAACAACTCAAAATAGTGACACGATATGGAGCACCCCATCGGTAAACAAGTGTCATAATAAAATTGACCCTCCCAACAACCTCCCAACAAATGGAAACAATCAGGATGAACAGGAAGAAGCCTAAATGCCGACTCAATATCAGATTTAGCTAAAAAAGGCCCCTTTACCTGCATCCCTAACCAGAGAAACCGCCCTGTCAAAAGAAACATAAGAAACCGATGCCTCTTCCTGAAGAATCGCATCATTCACCGAGGAGCCCTTAGGATGAGATAAATGATGAATCAAACGAAACTTCCCAACCTCCTTTTTCGGGACCACACCCCACGGAGACACCCTTAGGTTAGGAAACGGAATCGAAGAAAACGGACCTTCAATCCTACCCAACTCGACCTCCTTAGCCAATTTATCCCTCAATACCTCAGGGTGATCCCGAGCTGACCACAGATTATCACTAAAAACAGGGGACCGGTTAAAAACAAACGGAATAAAGAAACCCAACAAAAAACCAGAGCGAATCTGAGAAGCCGCCTGTCTATCGGGGTACCTGTCTAGCCACGGGGACATTGCGTCCACGCTCACCGGGGTCCTTACCCTCACTCTGGGCGGGCAACTTATTAAGACTGGCTGTCTGAACCGAACACCTATTCCCAGCATGGGGACCTCCGCACACTGAGCATTCATGCTTGAACCTGCATAAACCCGCGTACTTGCAATTTCCCTCATTGAACGACCAGCACACTCCTGGGCGTCTAACGGCCACCTATGCATGGACCTGGGCAGTGCCCGCACCGGAGGCCGCGCTCTGAAAGGGATGTTGTCTCTGAGACAACATGAGCCGCAGCCACACATCAGTTGCCTTGACTCCCCAACCCACGCCAGGCTGAAGGGCAAGGCGCCTCCTAAACTCTTCATCATACCGCCACCAAGCGCTGCCCCCGTGGGACTTGTAAGCACTATATACAGTATCAACATAAACAAACAACTCGGAACATCGCTCCGGGTGCCGCTGACCCATGATACATCCCAAAACCGCGAACGCCTGAAGCCAATTCCCAATAGTTTTCGCCACCTTCGGCCTACGCTCATACGGTCTATCAAGCACTGGGCGCCCCCTGTCCACTGTATGCTGATCGACAGAGATAAGAGACCATATGTCTACATACTGATTAGCCCAGATCTTTTCCCTAACCGCCTCCTCAACATGTGAACCCAAGGGGCTAACCCCGCAGAAAAATGACTCTTTATGTATTCCCGCAGCCACTGAGGAAGGGGCCGGGCGAGCAACTGGGGCTGGAGCATCCTGCAATTTGTCTAACAAAGCCCGCATCAGCGATTCCATTCCAGCCACAGACCCACTCTCCCCCCAGGCCCCTGCAAATTGAAACTCACCAACCGGAGCATTAGGAACCACCGGAGAAGGCATCTCCACGGGAACCGCCTGACTCTGGACCACCGGATGAACCAGGCTCGGAGTCCTGGAAGTACAGCTTGGCGCTGGCCTCAATCTTCTACTCCGCGAAACTCTACCAGACTCCTCAGATGTGCCCGATGACAACTCCGAAGATGAGGGGGAACGCCACCTGGAGGATCTGGAGCGTCTACGACTCCCCCGAGCCCTAGAATGGCGACGGGACGGACGCCTGCGGTAAGTACGCTCACCCCTGCTATCTTCTAATGAAGAGGAGGGAGAGACAGAGACCTCCCTGCGTCTCCTCTGCCTGGAAGCCGCATTAACTGGTGGCATCTGGGGGGGTGGGGGGGCGGGGGAGCGGACATTACCCCAGGGGCTGCGATCATGACGCCCTGCGGCCCACTGCCTAGATCCCCAGACAGAGGTGCCGTCGTCAGCATAGCCAACCCCTGCCCTTCCGCAACGGGGGGGGGGGGGGGGGGCAACAATTGAGATGAGGGGGGTGTAGGGGGTGAATCCTCCCCCACCGTACTTTCCCGGGCTCCCATACTATTCCCTGCACCCAGCACGCCGCAATCACACTTCCGGAAGACAGAGGAAGGGGAGGAGCCACGGCATCGCGCCAAGCCCGCCCACCATCCCTCCGCCCGCCGGAGCGGCCCGACCTGTCACGGCTCCTGGAGGGAACAGGTAAGCGCTCCCCAGACCTGGGAGAGCCCTGGGGACCGCCGCAACGGGATGTAATGGGGGCAGGGGGGCTGTGACCAAGCCGCACCGGGGGGCGGGAATGCCGTGCGGACCGCCGATCCCCCAAACGACAGGCAGAGCTGGCGGCGGGAACCGCCAGCTCAACGACAGCAGCAGGCAGAGGGGCCGGAGTAGGGGAAGGCAAAGGGGAATGCAGGCTCCCAAGGAATGCCCGCAGCCACCCCTCTCCTTCGTCCTGAAAATGCGCAAGGAGGGAGTCCCTCAGGGCCATATCTCCTGTGGACATGACAGTGGCAAGGGGTACCTCAACCAGCGCATCCACCGTCAAGAGGAAGTGACGAGCGCAATTCCAAGAATATATAGCCCCCCAGCACCACCCCCTCCCCTAATGAATCATGGGAAGGCTTCCCAGTTAACTCCTACCAACCCTTCTCCTCCCCTACTGCTCTTAAACCATAAACAGGGCCATGACCCCCTATTAACTCGGGGCAGAGGGGATCAGGAAGGACCCCCAGTCTCTTATCACCCTCCATAGGCCGTTGGGTGCTTACCACATGCTTCTGGCCAAGTTGCTGGTACTACAGTCACTACCTTTAAATGTGGTGGACTCTGCACCTTTCAGAGAACTGATGGCTCATGCCAAGCCAAGGTAGAGAGTCCCAAGCTGTCATTAATGCTTCAAAAAGGCTGTACCAGCCCTGCACACGTATGTTGAACAAAAGGTGGGCCAGTCCTTGAGGCTGTTGGTGTCTGCTAAAGTTTACGGCAGTGACGACGTGTGGAGATGTAACTACAGTCAAAGACAATATATGTCCTTTATGATGGCACTGCCACCTGCGCGTTCTCAAGCTGTGAGTCCTGCCCCAATGTCCTCCTCTGTCTCCTCATCCTCAACCTTGTCCTCAGCCTCCACTGCAGGCACAATTCGGAGTGTTTCTCCAGCATACCAACCTATACAGAGCATGGCAGTTTCACACTGTTCTGCACTTGGTTTTCCAGAGCAAATAGAGTCACACTGGGGTGGAACTGCTCGGAGTCTTTCAAAATGAAATCGAACCCTGGTTCTCCCCTCGCCAACCAAAAATCGCAAACCATGGTCACCGACAATGGGAAAAACATTGTGTCAGTGCTGCATTAAGGAGGGCTGAACCATGCACCCTGCATGGCGCACGTCTTTAATCTGGTTGTAAAGCGGTCACTGAAGTCTTCAACCAACTGCAAGACATCCTGAAAATGGCCAGAAAACTGTGCACGCACATCAGCCACTCTTAGACTGCAAAACACGCCCTCCTTGAGCTGCAAAAGCAGAATAGCGTTCCCCAACATCGCTTTATATGCGACGTGTCCACCTATTTAAACTCCACCCTCCACATGTTGGACCAACTATATGAGCAGAGGAAAGTCAAAAAAGATTTCTTGATGATTTACGCGGACAGGAGCACTCCCTGTGTATCTTTGACATTAGCTAGTGTCAGCTCATGCATGACACTTGCCGTTTGCTCAGGCCCTTTTAGGAGGCGACTTTATTTGTCAGTCATCAGGGCTAAGGGATGAACAACGTAATTCCACTCCTTCACGTCCAGGAGCAGATATTGATAAAACTGGCTTGCCAGGGAACAGAAGAAGTGGAACCTACTGTACATCTCATGAGGAGGAAGAAGACATTCACACACAAGCAATGTATATAGAAATGGGTGTTTTTTCTGCTCAAGTGAAAGGGGAGGAGCAGGAGGAGCTAGAGGATGATGAGGAATACCAGACAGATTACCATGACACACTTTGTCAGTATGCAGTAAAGATGGATGCAGGTAGTCCCTCCACATTCCTTGCGCAAATGGCAAGATGCATGCTGAGTTGCTTGTGTAACATCCTGAAGTATGTCACTAAACTTCTGTTCCCCTGCTTCATAATGTTAAGTGTATGTATATTGTCATTTGGTATAAGTTTGCATCACTCTCTCCATAATGTGCATTTTCCAGTCCTGTTGTATTGTATATTTGCTGTAGTTCTCAATGTACACCAGCAGGTGGCAGCAATATGTAAGCAGACCATAGCTAGTTAATAGACCTAGCCTGGAACAGACCAATCCAGTCTAGCTTCCCCCTATCTGAGGAGGAGTGGAATGTTACCACATCCTACTTCAGGAGGAGGAAAGAAAGTTCTAGTCAGTGTGAGCCACCCCCTGTTGGGGTAGGCTGTGTTGATAGGAGCTCCCAGAAACAGGGACCCCAACCAAGGATCCAAGCCTCTGCTGAGGCCCAAGATCAACCTTCCCAGCCTGAGTCCCTTACCTCAGCTGGTGGAGAATGAAGCAGCCATCTACAGAACTATCAGATCTCCAGGAAGTCTCCATTATACCCTGCGAGCAGTCCTGTAAGTACAGATTCCAAGACAAGGAGAAGATAAGTACCTCCACAGCTAGTCAGGCCCATATCAAGCAGACCTCAGACAGAGCAGAAGATAGATACCTGCCAGATTCTAATAGGTGTATGTACCAGATGCAGAATATATGTCAATTCCTGCCACATATTGCCAATACCTGCTGGGACTCTAGACTATTGCTGTACATTGTATGGATCAAAAGCTGCATACTATAACACCAAGTAAAGACAAGTTGGACCCTATTATCTGTGTGGAATTCCATCATTCCTCCATTACTCCTATTGACAGCACTCAATTTTGTTGCATGTGAGCCAGGATACAGGAGTCCAGCCGTACTACAGGTAGGAGACACCGTTGACACAATACAGAGACAATATCCCCCTCTGGCTTTCCTTACCTAGTACGTGTGCTCATACCATCTTAAAGGGCCCTGCTACAGTACCTGCGCAAGCTGCAACTGGCGTCACGAGCTTATATACATATATATTGACCCACTGCATAGCCACCCCTACTGACCCAGTGTCCTGCTCATTGAACTTGCGTAGTGACAGCCGTAATATCACCATTCAGCACAGGGATGAGTACTGGCTGTCCACCATGTTAGACCCTCGCTACTGCTCCAAAATGCGGGCCTTTTTTCCACTCACTGAGAGGAAGGATAAATTCAACTACTATTGAGACATCCTATGTAGTCAGTTGGCCGCTGCCTATGTGGGCCATCGCCAATCATCACGAAAGTCTGTCTGGGGGGCACAGTGCCCTCAGACTCTACTGACATTACTGCTGGAGGAGGGGGGGGGGTGCAGGAGCAGCAACAGCTCCATCAGCAGCAACTTAGGTCTGGAGTCTCTAATGAGCACTTTTCTTCACCCGCCTACTGAAGATACCACCTCCCAGCAGCAGCAAAACATGGAGCAGAACCTGAACCCACAGGTGGTGGCATACTTGGACTGCACCCTGCCACCCCACATCCAAGATCCCCTGGACTACTGGGCAGTCAAACTTGATTTGTGGCCGCAACTGGCTGAGTTTTCCCTGGACAAGCTTTCCTGCCCTGCCAGTAGTGTGGCATCAGAGTGGGTGTTTAGTGTGGGGGACATAGTTCCACCCAAAATGTTGAGAGACTGACCTTTGTAAAGATGAATCAGGCGTAGAGATAGGAATTTTATATGTGATGTGACAAAAATTGGTCTTGTAAGTACAATAAAAGCATGGTGAACCTGTCTGTTTGTGGGTCTGCACTATATTTATTTCCTTTTGAAGGAAAAAAGGTTTCTGCTGCTGGTCGGTTCAGGGATCGAGGAGGTCGCAATCCAGGAATAAGGAGAGACGGCTCCAGGAGAGTGACTGCTTGTGAACATTCCTCTAGGTGAAAATAATTAGCGTGGACCCATACCTATGTATTTCATTTCAACCACTATTCTGATGCTTTCACCCCTCTGATGACACACACCTGTTGCCTCGGCTGCCATCTTCTCCTACTGCTACCCACCATCTTGTGCTGTTACTGCCACTGCTGTTGCCCTACCCTCCACACTCTGTGACTGGGCCACTATGTTGACTCCAAATGCTGTTGCCACCTCCCTACTCTGTGACTGGGCCACTATGTGGACTCCTCATGCGGTTGCCACCATCCCCACTCTTTGACTGGGCTGCTATGTTGATTCCTCATGCCGTTGTCACCTCACCACTCTGTAACCGGGCCATTATGTTAACTCCTCATGAGGTTGCCACCCTCTCCACTCTGTGAATGGGCCATTATGTTGACTCCTCATGTGGTTGCCACCTCCCTACTCTGTGACTGGGCCACTATGTTGATTCCTCATGCGGTTGCCACCCTCACCACTTTGTGAATGTGCCACTATGTTAACTCCTCATGTGGTTACCACCCTTCCCACTCTGTGACGGGGCCACTAGTTTCCCTGTTTGGTCTTGTTTACACCGCCATTTATTTTACCCTTCTTTTAATCTGTTGCAAGGACGGTATAAAGGAAAACACAACGGATCCTGTCTTTAGAGCATCCATAAGGCCTGTATTACATGGTCCCTATTTTGCATCAGGATATGCTCATAATTTGGAAGCCAAAAGCAGGAGTGGGTACAAAACACAGAAAACATGCAAATATTCCAAAAAACAGGAGTGGATCCTAAATAGAGATGACACATCTCTGTTTTGGATCCACTCCTGTTTTTTTTTTTTTGGCCTTAGCAATACTGATCGATTACTAAACGTGTGAATGTGAATGCTCAAAAGACAGGATCCGTAGTTTGGGGGTTGTTCTTGTGACGGATCTGAAGACAGAAAAAAAATAAACAGTGATGTCTACACAAACTTACTGATGACACATTCTCCACTCTGTCATGGGCACTTGTAAAAGAAACCGCAGCACTCTCCAGTCTTGATTCTTTCAAAGGTTTATTTACCAACACTTAGCGACGTTTCGACCTGTGTGGTCTTTATCAAGCAACTTTATCAAGTGCTTGATAAAGAACACACAGGTCGAAACGTCGCTAAGTGTTGGTGAATAAACCTTTGAAAGAATCAAGACTGGAGAGTGCTGCGGTTTCTTTTACAAGTTCATCTGAAGTTAGGGAAGTCTGATACTGACTTCTGACACGGCGGGCACCACCACAATAGGGAACGGTATTTACCCCTATTTTTCGTTGTGCTGCTACAATTTTTCTTTTTTTTGCCACTCTGTCATGGGGCCACTATTTGTATCAGCGTCTAACAGAACAGGTTCTGTAAAAATCTATGTGGGATCAGCTGACTATGATGTAAAAGGAGTGCGCTCTTTCACTCTATAGTAGGATCTTGGGCCACTGCACGGTTCTTCTTTACCTGGCGCTAACATTGTCCTGTAAGGCTGAGTTCACACTTGACCCCGTAACTGACCAAATAAGTGAAGTAGGAACTGATTCTAAGAGTGACGCCTGTCATCTGCATGTCATACTGACACAAAGTAACTGTCTCAGTACCACAGCGAACTCCCTATGTATGTTTCTGCAATGCACAGTGTTGCACACCGATATACAGGCTCTCTACATCCCGGAAATAGCTGATTTTTAGCACGCCTCATCACAAGTAAATTCGGATCTAATCAAATTTGTTTGGAAAATTCTGCGAAGCGTCCGAATAAAATTTTTCAAAACTTTGCTCATCTCTAGTTGTCATCATCATTATCATCAGCCTTGTGCTCCTCCATCACCTCTTCCTCCTTCAATGGCAGGTCCTCATCTTTCACTTCCTCCTCAATTTGACTTTGTGTATTTCCCCAAAGCTACAGGGCAGCCAGCAAGATGTGTAAGCGGTACTTCTTCCATATCTTGTTGCATCAGCGTGAGCCTCTGATCTTAGATAAATATTACGGGGATGACATTGTTCTTGTCTCAGTTGTCCCTACTGCAGGGGTGGACTGACAACTTATGGGGCCCCCGGGCAATAGGAGATTATGGGGCCCCTGTGTCCACGCCCACCCTCAAGCCACACCCACATATAGCACCGCCCACATCACCTATATAAATATGTAAATCCCCGTGAACCCTTTTACCTTATGCTATCTGGAGTGTTACATAGGACTGCAAAAATACCCAGGAGCCAAATTAAATTTTTTGTTGCCAAATTTAAAATACATAAATTAGGTTACTTTTACACTAGCGTCTTTGATGGATCCGGCAGGGTTCAGCAAAAACACTTCTGTTACTGATAATACAACCATCTGCATCCATTATGAACAGATCCGGTTGTATTATCTGTAACATAGCCAAGACGGATCCGTCATGAACTCCATTGAAAGTCAATGGGGGACGGAACCGTTTTCTATTGTGTCAGATCCGTCTTGCTCCACATCCCAGGACGGAAAGCAAAATACAACATTTTGCATTTTGCTCTCCGGTCTGGGAACGCAACTAAACGGAACGGAATGCATTTTGGAGGATTCCGTTCTGTTTAGTTCAGTTTTGTCCCCATTGACAATGAATGGGGAAAAAACAGAAGCGTTTTCTTCTAGTATTGAGACCCTATGACAGAACTCAATACCGGAAAACTTTAACGCTAATGTGATAGTAGCCTTATAATAAAAAAACATTTGGAGGAGAAGATGAGACGCAGGTCACAGCAGTGAGCCCGCTCTACATATAGGGGAATACAGCACCACATACCTCTTACATCCAGTGACATCTCCTGTAGATCTTCTCTTTCCTCTTCTCCTCCGTTTGACCCAGACCGCCATGACAAATTCTTTCAGCCGCATCTCGTCTCTACAGACTTTGTTACACAGACACGTTAAATTTCTCATAATTGGGGTCATTTATCAAACTGGTGTATAGTACAATTGGCTTAGTTGCCCATAGCAACCAATCAGATTCCATCTTTCATTCTCAAAAGGAGCTGTCTAAAATTAAAAGTGGAATCTGGTTGCAACTAAGCCAGTTCTACTCTACACCACTCTATGGTGTCTACAGCAATTATAATGTCCCCTAGAGTACCCCCAGTAATAATAACATCCTATAGGTAATAATACCTGTATAGTGTCCCTGAAAAATAATGTCCCCTAATATGTCCTTGTAATAGAAATGCCCCTATAGTTCCTACCCAATAGCGACATCCCCCACACTACCATCACAGTAGTAATTGTCTCCCACACTGCCCCCACAGTAGTAATTGTCTCCCACACTGCCCCCACAGTAGTAATTGTCCCCCACACTGCCCCCACAGTAGTAATTGTACCCACACTGCCCCCACAGTAGTAATTGTCCCCCACACTACCATCACAGTAGTAATTGTCCCCACACTGCCATCACAGTAGTAATTGTCTCCCACACTGCCCCCACAGTAGTAATTGTCTCCCACACTGCCCCCACAGTAGTAATTGTACCCACACTGCCCCCACAGTAGTAATTGTCCCCCACACTACCATCACAGTAGTAATTGTCCCCACACTGCCATCACAGTAGTAATCGTCCCCCACACTGCCATCACAGTAGTAATTGTCCCCCACACTGCCCCCACAGTAGTAATTGTCTCCCACACTGCCCCCACAGTAGTAATTGTCCTCCACACTGCCCCCACAGTAGTAATTGTCCTACACACTGCACCCACAGTAAATAATTGTCCTCCACACTGCCCCCACAGTACCAATTGTCCCCCACAGTACCAATTGTACCCCACACTGCCCCCACAGTACCAATTGTCCCCCACAGTATCAATTTCCCCCACACTGCCCCCACAGTAGTAATTGTCCCCCACACTGCCATCACAGTAGTAATTTTCCCCCACACTGCCATCACAGTAGTAATTGTCCCCCACACTGCCATCACAGTAGTAATTGTACCCACACTGCCCCCACAGTAGTAATTGTCCCCCACACTGCCATCACAGTAGTAATTGTCCCCCACACTGCAATAACAGTAGTAATTGTCCCCACACTGCCCCCACATTAGTAATTATCCCCCACCACTGCCCCCACAGTAGTAATTGTCCCCCACACTGCCCCCACAGTAGTAATTGTCCCCCACACTGCCCCCACAGTAGTAATTGTCCCCCACACTGCCCCCACAGTAGTAATTGTCCCCCACACTGCCATCACAGTAGTAATTGTCCCCCACACTGCAATCACAGTAGTAATTGTCCCCCACACTGCCCCCACATTAGTAATTATCCCCCACCAATGCCCCCACAGTAGTAATTGTCCCCCACACTGCCCCCACAGTAGTAATTGTCCCCCACACTTCCCCCACAGTAGTAATTGTCCCCCACACTGCCCCCACAGTAGTAATTGTACCCACACTGCCCCCACAGTAGTAATTGTCCCCCACACTACCATCACAGTAGTAATTGTCCCCACACTGCCATCACAGTAGTAATTGTCTCCCACACTGCCATCACAGTAGTAATTGTCCCCCACACTGCCCCCACAGTAGTAATTGTCTCCCACACTGCCCCCACAGTAGTAATTGTCCCCCACACAGTAGTAATTGTCCTACACACTGCACCCACAGTAAATAATGGTCCCCCACACTGCCCCCACAGTACCAATTGTCCCCCACAGTACCAATTGTACCCCACACTGCCCGCACAGTACCAATTGTCCCCCACAGTATCAATTTCACCCACAGTATCAATTTCCCCCTCACTGCCTCCACAGTATTGATTTCTCCCCAGACTACCCCCACAGTAGTAATTGTCCCCCACACTGCCATCACAGTAGTAATTGTCCCCCACACTGCAATCACAGTAGTTATTGTCCCCACACTGCCCCCACATTAGTAATTATCCCCCACCAATGCCCCCACAGTAGTAATTGTCCCCCACACTGCCCCCACAGTAGTAATTGTCCCCCACACTTCCCCCACAGTAGTAATTGTCCCCCACACTGCCCCCACAGTAGTAATTGTACCCACACTGCCCCCACAGTAGTAATTGTCCCCCACACTACCATCACAGTAGTAATTGTCCCCACACTGCCATCACAGTAGTAATTGTCCCCCACACTGCCATCACAGTAGTAATTGTCCCCCACACTGCCCCCACAGTAGTAATTGTCTCCCACACTGCCCCCACAGTAGTAATTGTCCCCCACACTGCCCCCACAGTAGTAATTGTCCTACACACTGCACCCACAGTAAATAATGGTCCCCCACACTGCCCCCACAGTACCAATTGTCCCCCACAGTACCAATTGTACCCCACACTGCCCCCACAGTACCAATTGTCCCCCACAGTATCAATTTCACCCACAGTATCAATTTCCCCCTCACTGCCTCCACAGTATTGATTTCTCCCTAGACTACCCCACAGTATTAATTGTCTCCCACACTGCTCCCACAGTAGTAATTTTCCCCTCACACTGCCCCCACAGTATTAATTGTCCACCACACTGCCCCCACAGTATTAATTTCCCCCCACACTGCCCCCATGTAGTAGTTTGCTCCCCATGTAGTAATTTGCCCCCATTGTCCCTTTAGTAATATGTATCCTCGCCTCCTGTGCCCCCCAGTAATGTCCCCCAAAGTTAGCTTGGCACACAAAAAAATAAAATTAAAGCCAACACTTTCCTGTGTCCTAGACTCCTGGCGTTCACTCATAGATAGGCAGGCGCGCGGTGCACGTCACTGTACTGCGCCCCAGCATAGGCGCGTGATGACGTTATCGCGCCCGCCTGCGTCGGGAATACTATAGGTAATATCTCAAGACGCGATTCGCGTCTTGCTGCGACAGTCGCCGGGCCCGGGCCCCGATAGCCGGGCCGAGGTGAATAACTTTGCAGTCCTTGCACATTATGTTGTGTGCACGGATGTGGCGGGCCCCCATCCCGGCCGGGCCCTCGGACCAAGTCCGAAGTGCCCAACCGGTCAGTCCACCCCTGCCCTACTGACAAACCTGGTGGCTTCCTCGAAGGTCCTGAGTATGCGACAGGCGACTCTGACGAGCTGCCGCTGCATGAGCTCACAGTGACACATGCTTCCCACTGTGGGGGTCTTAAGCATGATATAATCATTGACTGCTTTATGCTGCTCATACAGGAGCTCCAACATATGCAAGGTGGAATCCAGGGAGTTGTAACATTACAGGTCAAGCGGTACAAAGGCGAATTCCAGGATTTAGCCACATTAGAATGGCTGAAATATATACGGACACTCTTTTGGACATGGACAACACCATGCACTGCACCATCAAATGTATCACTTGCACCATGCAGGGAGCATATGTTATCTCTCCCAAATGCAGCCACGGTGTTCCTGCCACTGTAGATGTGTTTGATGCAGATTTGCAACAGATCCGTTGAGTAGCTTCTCTCACTCAGGATCATCATCATGCATGGCAATGCACACATATGAAAGGAGGTAGGTGTTGTTGAAGCAATACTTGGATGTCCATTGAGGAGGACATGGAAGAGATGGATAGGCGCCTGGTATAGGAACCAGTCCAGCACAGACATCAGTAGGACCTGACCTTGTTGCTGTGGTGGAACGTTGGCCCTGCCACACATAACATTGGTCCAGTGGCCCATGAAAGACATATACTGTCTCTGGCAGTAACAGCTGCTCCTCGCGTCAATGGTGGCGTACACCTTGCGCACAGCAACTATGCCTGGGAGCGGCGCAGGTTCTCATCCATGTGAAAGCATAAGACAGGGGTGTCATTGTTTTTTTAGAAGTATTAAAAGAAGACAATTTTCAGCAATTTTTAAAGACAAGAAATTTCCAACATTTTTTTAAACAGTTGCAAAGTCCAATACAATCCATAGGAGGTCAGATAAACGAAATTTTTCATAAATTTTTTGTTAGAAAAAAAAACAATACAATACACCAGGGATCTGCAACCTCTGGCACTTCAGCTATTTTGAAACTACAACTCCCAGAATGCTTCATTCACTTCTGTGGGAGTTACAAGAACAGCCAAGTAAGTGTGCATGCTGGGAGTTGTAGTTTCACAGCATCTGGAGTGCCGAAGGTTGCTGATCCCTGCAACACAATATTGTCCTTCATTGTTGAGAAAAATGACCACATGGGAGATGCACAGAGCCCCCACCAGCAATGATCACATCATTGTGGCCACCATCCGATCTTGCCATACATCTGACACAGCTTTTGAACTTGTACCAGCAGAGCCTATTCCGAGAGGTCCCTGCAGCAAAGTCCAGATCCCTGCATAAGGGTTAAAGGGTGACTACCGGGGGAGGGGGGGATGCCTGTTGGTGGTGCAGTAAAATACGGTTCTTGTATACTTATTAGCTGTAAAAGCTTTGCAATATGTTTTTTGGGGAAAATGGTGCAATTGTGCAACGCTTGTTTCAAGAATATATGCTGCCAGTGATGGGGTAAAATACACTTATTTGGACGCTTATTAACTGTAGTAGCTTTGCAACAGGCATTTTGGGGGGAAAAGGTGCAACTGTGCAACCTCTGCAGCAAAATGTATGCTTCCGGGGATGCTGTAACATACTCTTTGTAACATACTGTAACATATTGATCGATATATGTGATATATACAGTACAGACTAAAAGTTTGGACACACCTTCTCATTCAAAGAGTTTTCTTTATTTTCATGACTATGAAAATTGTAGATTCACACTGAACTATGAATTAACACATGTGGAATTATATACATAACAAACAAGTGGACGAGTAAGCACGGCCAGGGACGCTATATCTCCCTATATCTCCCTAACTGCACACTGGGTAAATGTAGTGGCGGCTGGGCCCCAGGCGGAGAGCTGTTGCAGCTCTGGGACTAGCCGGTTTGACGCACATCCCTTGCCTGGCGCATGTGCTGAATTTGGTGGTGCAGAAATTCATTTACAACTACCCCGACATGTCAGAGCTGCTGCATAAAGTGCGGGCTGTCTGTTCGCGCTTCCGGCGTTCACACCCTGCCGCTGCTCGCCTGTCTGCGCTACAGCGTAACTTCGGCCTTCCCGCCCACCGCCTCATATGCGACGTGCCCACCAGGTGGAACTCCACCTTGTACATGCTGGAGAGACTGTGCGAGCAGCAGCAGGCCATAGTGGAGTTTCAACTGCAGCACTCACGGGCAAGTCGCACTGCGGAACAGCACCACTTCACCACCAATGACTGGGCCTCCATGCGAGACCTGTGTGCCCTGTTGCGCTGTTTCGAGTACTCCACCAACATGGCCAGTGGCGATGACGCCGTTATCACCGTTACAATACCACTTCTATGTCTCCTTGAGAAAACACTTAGGGCGATGATGGAAGAGGATGTGGCCCAGGACGAGGAGGAGGAAGAGGGGTCATCTCTAACACTTTTAGGCCAGTCTTTTAGAAGTGGCTCAGAAAGAGGTATTTTGCAACAGCAGAGGCCAGGTGCAAATTTGGCCAGCCAGGGCCCACTACTGGAGGATGAGGAGGAGGAGGATAAGGAGGAGGATGGGGATGAAGCATGTTCACAGCGAGGTGGCATCCAACTCAGCTCGGACCCATCACTGGTGTGTGGCTGGGGGGATACGGAGGATGCAGACGATACGCCTCCCACAGAGGACAGCTTGTCCTTATGTAACATCCTGAAGTATGTCACTAAACTTCTGTTCCCCTGCTGCATAATGTCAAGTGTATGTATATTGTCATCTGGTAAAAGTTTACATAATTTTCCCCATAATGTGCATTTTCCAGGTCTGTTGCATTGTATTTATGCTGTAATATCCATGTACACCAACAGGTGGCAGCAGTATGTAGCAGAACCAAGCCAGTTAGTATATCTAGACTGGAATAGACCATTACAGGCTAGCTTCCCCCTTGCTGAGGAGGAATGGAATGTTCCCACATCCTACTTCAGAGGGAGAAAAGAAAGTTCTAGCAGTGTACCAGCCACCCCCTGTTGGGGTAGGCTGTGTGAATAGGAGCTCCCAGAAACAGGGACCCCAACCAGGGATCCAAGCTTCTGCTGAGGCCCAAGATCAACTTTCCCAGCCTGAGTCCCTTACCTCAGCTGGATGACCAAGAAAGCAGCAAGCTTCAGAACTATCAGATCTCCAGGACGCCACCATCATTCCCTGCGAGCAGTCCTGTAAGTACAGATTCCAAAACAAGGAGAAGATAAGTACCTCCAAAGCTAGTCAGGCCCAAACCAAGCAGAACATACAGTTGCAAGAAAAAGTATGTGAATCATTTGGATTAATATGGATTTCTGCACAAATTGGTCATAAAATGTGATCTGATCTTCATCTAAGTCACAACAATAGACAATCACAGTCTGCTTAAACTAATAACACACAAAGAATTAAATGTTACCATGTTTTTATTGAACACACCATGTAAACATTTACAGTGCAGGTGGAAAAAGTATGTGAACCCTTGGATTTAATAACTGGTTGAACCTCCTTTGGCAGCAATAACTTCAACCAAACGTTTCCTGTAGTTGCAGATCAGACGTGCACAACGGTCAGGAGTAATTCTTGACCATTCCTCTTTACAGAACTGTTTCAGTTTAGCAATATTCTTGGGATGTCTAGTGTGAATCGCTTTCTTGAGGTCATGCCACAGCATCTCAATCGGGTTGAGGTCAGAACTCTGACTGAGCCACTCCAGAAGGCGTATTTTCTTCTGTTTAAGCCATTCTGTTGTTGATTTACTTCTATGCTTTGGGTCGTTGTCCTGTCGCAACATCCATCTTCTGTTGAGCTTCAGCTGGTGGACAGATGGCCTTAAGTTCTCCTGCAAAATGTCTTGATAAACTTGGGAATTAATTTTTCGTTCGATGATAGCAATCCGCCCAGGCCCTGATGCAGCAAAGCAGCCCCAAACCATGATGCCCCCACCACCATACTTCACAGTTGGGATGAGGTTTTGATGTTGGTGTGCTGTGCCTCTTTTTCTCCACACATAGTGTTGTGTGTTTCTTCCAAACAACTCAACTTTGGTTTCGTCTGTCCACAGAACATTTTGCCAGTACTGCTGTGGAACATCCAGGTGCTCTTGTGCAAACTGTAAACGTGCAGCAATGGTTTTTTTGGACAGCAGTGGCTTCCTCTGTGGTATCCTCCCATGAAATCCATTCTTGTTTAGTGTTTTACGTATCATAGATTCACTAACAGGGATGTTAGCATATGCCAGAGACTTTTGTAAGTCTTTATATGACACTCTAGGATTCTTCTTCACCTCATTGAGCAGTCTGCGCTGTGCTCTTGCAGTCATCTTTACAGGACGGCCACTCCTAGAGAGAGTAGCAGCAGTGCTGAACTTTCTCCATTTATAGACAATTTGTCTTACCGTGGACTGATGAACAGCAAGGCTTTTGGAGATACTTTTATAACCCTTTCCAGCTTTATGCAAGTCAACAATTCTTAATCGTAGGTCTTCTGAGAGCTCTTTTGTGCGAGGCATCATTCACATCAGGCAATGCTTCTTGTGAAAATCAAACCCAGAACTGGTGTGTGTTTTTTTTATAGGGCAGGGCAGCTGTAACCAACACCTCCAATCTTATCTCATTGATTGGACTTCAGTTGGCTGACACCTCACTCCAATTAGCTCTTGGAGATGTCATTAGTCTAGGGGTTCATATACTTTTTCCACTTGCACTGTGAATGTTTACATGGTGTGTTCAATAAAAACATGGTAACATTTAATTCTTTGTGTGTTATTAGTTTAAGCAGACTGTGATTGTCTATTGTTGTGACTTAGATGAACATCAGATCACATTTTATGACTAATTTGTGCAGAAATCTATATCATTCCAAAGGGTTCACATACTTTTTCTTGCAACTGTAGACAGAGCAGAAGACAGATACCTGCCAGATTCTTAAAGGCGTATGTATTAGATGCAGAATATATAGATATAATTCCTGCCACATATTGCCAATACCTGCTGGGACCTAAAGACTATTGCTGTAATATTGTATGGATCTAAAGCTGCCTCTTATAACATCAAGTAAAGACAAGTTGGACCCTCTTTTCTGTGTGGAATCCCATCATTCCTACATTACTCCTATTTACAGCACTCAATTTTGTTGCATGTGAGCCAGGATACAGGAGTCCAGCCTTACTACAGGTAGGAGACACCGTTGACACAATACAGAGACAACCTCCCCCTCTGGCATTCCTCACCTAGTACGTGTGCTCATAACATCTTAAAGGGCCCTGCTATAGTACCTGCGCAAGCTGCAACTGGCATCACGAACCTAAACACATCTAAATCTGACCCACTGCATAGCAGCCCCAATGACCCAGTGTCCTGCTCATTGCACTTACCTCTGGGAAGCCTGGCACACATGAGCGACTACATGCTGCAGTGCCTGTGCAACGACCGCCGAGTTGCCCACATTTTAACGTGTGCTGACTACTGTGTGGCCAACCTGCTGGATCCCCGTTACAAAGACAATGTGCCGTCCTTAATTCCCTCACTGGAGCGTGATCGGAAGATGCGCGACTACAGGCGCACGCTGGTAGACGCGCTCCTGAGAGCATTCCCGACTGACGCCGGGGGACAAGTGGAAGCACAAGGCGAAGGCAGGGGAGAAGGAAGAGGTCGCCAACGCTGCTGTGTCAGCGCCAGCACCTCAGAAGGCAGGGTTAGCATGGCCGACATGTGGAAAAGCTTTGTCACCTCGCCTCAACAACCGGCCCCAACTGCTGATATGGAGCGTGTTAGTAGGAGGCAGCATTTGAACAAAATGGTGGAACAGTACCTGTGCACACGACTACACGTACTGACTGATGGTTTTGCCCCATTCAACTTCTGGGTCTCCAAATTGTCCACATGGCCAGAGCTTGCCCTGTATGCCTTGGAGGTGCTGGCCTGCCCTGCAGCCAGTGTACTCTCTGAACGTGTATTTAGCACGGCAGGAGGCGTCATTACAGACAGACGCAGCCGCCTGTCCACAGCCAACGTGGACAAGCTCACGTTCATTAAAATGAACCAGGCTTGGATCCCACAAGACTTGTCTGTACCTTGTGCAGAATAGACATTTATACCACCATCAAACATACATTCTTGTACTGAAGTCAAGTGCAATGATTGTTTTCTTTTTTTTTATTTGTCCCAATATTTTGGGGGCTCCCTACCCAAAAAAAATAAAAAAAAACATTGTTGGCTGCCTGTTCCTCCTCCATTGCTGCCTCCACCTACAACACCACATTCACCGCCTCCTCAACCTCCGACTCCATATCCACCTCCTTGCAGGTTAATAATTTGTAATTTTTAGTTATTTTATTTCATTTTAAGTTATTTCCCTATCCACATTTGTTTGCAGAGCAGTTGCCATGCTCTTAAGCACATTTTACTGCCTTTTACATCTCTCTAGCCTTTTTAAGGACTATTTTAGAGCCATTTTAATTTAAAAAAGTGGCAATTTTAGTGCCCTAAATTGAAAAAATTATTATTTTCAATTGTCGGGTGACATTTTACAATTTTTGGCGTATATAAACCCCTGCTGTGCCTGGGTGACAGGGGCCTAAATCTCTTAAAATCCTCTGTTGTATTGCTGGGTGACATGAACCCCATTTTGCCGTGAATGAACCCCTGCTGTGCCTGGGTGACAGGGGCCTGAATCTCTCCAAATCCTCTGTTCTATTGCTGGGTGACATGTACTTCCATTTGCCGTGAATGAACCCCTGCTCTGCATTGCTGACAGGGAACTAAATTTAGTGAAAACATCTGTTACTGATCAGAAGATGCGCGACTACAAGCGCACGCTGCTGATAACATTCCCACCTGACAGCGGGGGCACAATGGAAGCACAAGGCGAAGGCAGAGGAGGAGGAAGAGGTCGCCAATGCAGCTGGGGCACCGCTAGCACCTCAGAAAGCAGGGTTAGCATGGCCAAAATGTGGAAAAGCTTTATCAGCCTTGGAGGTGCTGACCTGCCCTGCAGCCAGTGTATAGTGTGAATGTGTGTTTAGCACGGCAGAGAGCATTATCACAGGCCACAGCCAATGTGGACAAGCTTACGTTTATTAAAATGAACCAGGCATGGATCTTACAGGACTTGTCCGTACCTTGTGCAGAATAGACATTTATACTAGCCTCAACCATCCATTCTGGTGGCCACCCGACGGCTTAGGGAGGGTGGGCAGGGACTGGTGCCCCCCCCCCTGTTTTCCTACCCCTTTTAATATATACTTCCTCTGATGCCCGTTCCGGTGGGGCATGCAGGTGTTAATGTAGGGATCCGGTTAGGAGAGTGGGCGGTCAGCCAGGAGGGCATATATGCATCTGTCCCGCCTTCCCTCTTCCTCTTTGAGCGGAAGCGCTTTGTCCCTCCCTCCCTCCCCTGTGAGTTGATATTGTGGTGTTTCGTTCGGATGGTGTGCTCAGAAGTGATTCGGGGGAATGGTTATATAGGCAAAGTGCCTCTTTGGAATGTTTAAAGTCACAGCTGGCGGCTAGTTATTGCAGCATAAAGGTGTTGGAGGAAAAATGGGCGTATCCGCCCGCTGGGATACCAGCGGCTGGCGGAGAGCACGGTTCAAGGTTATGGTTTTGCCGTTTGAATAAAGCTGTGGCCGATTACCACCCAACAAAATAAAAGGTTAAAAGTGGAACGGTGTCAGTGTCGTTATTAAAGGGGTTAGTTGGGGTTGGTATGTTGGGGCTAGAGGAAGGTTTGGTGTTCCCCTTCCCATTCCTTATGGTGCCAACAGTCTTGTACTCAAGTGCACTTATTCTTAGTTTTATTTTGTTATATGTCCCAATATTTTGGGGGATACCCAAATTTAAAAATAAAAAATAATACAAATCAGTGTTGGCTTCATCGCCGCTTCCACCTACACCGCCACGTCAACCTACACCACCATATCCACCCATCCACCGCCTCCTCAACCTCCTACTCCTAGATCCAGATTGTTATTTTTAATTTTAATTATTTTATGTTATTTTAAGTCATTTCCCTATCCACATTTGTTTTCAGAACAGTTGCCATGCTCTTAAGCACATGTTGATGACTTTTGCAGCCCTCTAGCCATTTCCAGGACTATTTTAGAGCCATTTTAGTGCCCAAAAGTTTGGGTCCCCATTGACTTCAATGGGGTTCGGGGTCAAGTTCGGGTCAAGTTCGGGTCCCGAACCCGAACTTTTTTTTCAAGTTCGGCCGAACCTGCCGAACCCGAACATCCAGGTGTCCGTTAGTCAGGAACCACTAAGTTGACTTTTGCAGTATAGTGGACTGTAAGACAGATGACAGATAGGACACTTGGTGTTGGTCTGATAAGTACATCTGTGTGACTGGAACTGACCCAGTCTATGGTAATTGTGTTTAAATATGACCATACTAACTGTGGATATTGGAGATTAACAGAATGGAGTACTAGTCTGAAGTGTTGGGAATATAAACCAGTGGAAACTACCTCTAGAGTCAGTAAAGCTGAAGGTTTGTTGCAAAGGATGACTTTCCTAAAGGGAACACACCAAACAGTTGTAAACATAATGAGTGTAATCCTCTGTTCCTGTCCATTAGAAATCCTATCCAACTGGATTCGGGGATATATGTTTAGGAGCATGTGTAAGTGACAAAAATCCCCTAGTCAAATTTAGAATGTTGGTAAGGAAAAAAAACAACTCAAAGTTCAGTTGCATCTGTGGCTCCAACATTCTTACCTATAGTTGGCATTAAATATTTGGCCAATTTAAAAATATGACAAACTGGCCTTATAGACAGGAAAGCCTTTTAGTGTTTTAGCTAAAGAAGACAAGTAGTGACTCTGATAGGTCCTGACTAGAGTTGAGCGAACACCTGGATGTTCGGGTTCGAGAAGTTCGGCCGAACTTCACGGAAATGTTCGGGTTCGGGATCTGAACCCGTACCAAACTTCGTCCCGAACCCGAACCCCATTGAAGTCAATGGGGACCCGAACTTTTGGGCACTAAAAAGGCTGTAAAACAGCCCAGGAAAGAGCTAGAGGGCTGCAAAAGGCAGCAACATGTAGGTAAATCCCCTGCAAACAAATGTGGATAGGGAAATGAATTAAAATAAAATGACCCAATATCAATTGGACAGAGGTCCCATAGCAGAGAATTGCATGATTTTCCTAGTTTATGACGTAAAGTCATGATTTTATTAAGGACACGGAGGCGAGTATTGCATTCTCTTTCTTTACTGAAATAGCAGCACAGAAAAAGAAGAAAAAACTTTACCACACAGGGTAACCATGGCAACAAGCCCTCCCCTAACCCAGTATAAGAGTCCTGGCATCAAATATCTCCTCCTCTTTCTTTGATGAAGGCACATCCTCAAAACCGTGATGACAGCAGGACCGAATCCAAACCCGAAGAACCCAATCCGAAAACATCCAACCGGGATGACAGTAGAGACCAGGCAACAGAGCCAAACTTGACCTCAGGCACCAAGAACGCCAGTGTTGTTATCCTAAGGAAAAAACAGACAAGAGAACATAGATAATGTAAGATCAATGCAAGTCTAATGTACTGCATAGCGATAAGAGCAGATCAGTACTGTAGTAAAGCCGAATAAGAATATAAATAAATATTAAGCAACCTGAAGTATGATATAGCATAACAGTAATAATAATAATATCATAAAAATACCATAAAATAGATAATGAGGGTGGGAGAATATAAATATGGGAGGGGCAATACTCGCCTCCGTGTCCTTAATAAAATCATGACTTTACGTCATAAACTAGGAAAATCATGCAATTTTATTACATGACACGGAGGCTCTGTCACGGAACCATGAACCAGACGTACAACAAGAGATAAGTGAAAATAAGAAGGCTTTATTGAAAATAAAGCTGTAAAGCAAAAGTCCAAACGGATGGTGAAACCGAGCAGAGTCTTTGCGAAGCCAGAGGTCAGGAACCAGAAGGGTAGTCAGACGAAGCCAGGATCAGGAACCAGCAGGGTAGTCAGACGAAGCCAGGATCAGGAACCAGCAGGGTAGTCAGACGAAGCCAGGATCAGGAACCAGCAGGGTAGTCAGACGAAGCCAGGATCAGGAACCAGAAGCAGCAGCAGTCTTAGAAGCATGTGAACACAAGAGGACCAAGCAAGGAACTGAAGCCACAGACCTCCTATATATATGAGCTAGGCATCCAGCTCCTCCCAGGGGAAGGAGGAGCCGCAGGGTGGAAGGCTACAAGAAACCCAGGACCCAAGATGGCCGCCAGCACATGTCAAACGAAGGAGAGCAGCAAGCAGGTAAGACCATGACAGTACCTCCCCCTCAAGGGCCCCTCCTCCGCGGAGCACAAAACGGTTTCTGAGGGAAGCGTGCGTGGAAGGCTCGGAGCAAGGCAGGAGCATGGACATCTGCGGAGGGAACCCAGGAACGCTCCTCTGGACCATAACCACGCCAATGGACCAAAAACTGCAACCGACCGCGGACCAGGCGTGAGTCCAGGATATTGCTCACCTCATATTCCTCACGATTGCCCACTTGGACCGGACGAGGCCGAGGAACCGAGGAAGTGAAACGATTACACACCAGTGGCTTCAACAGGGAGACATGAAACACGTTGGAGATCTGCATGCCAGGAGGAAGCGCAAGGGCATAGGCTACCGGGTTTACCCTGCGAAGCACTCGGAAGGGACCAACAAAGCGAGGCGCCAGCTTGGGAGTGGGCACTCGAAGGTTGAGGTTGCGGGTGGACAACCATACACGGTCTCCGACCTGGTAGGAAGGAGCAGGCGCTCGTCTGCGATCAGCCTGGAATCTCTGGCGCTGCGCAGAGACCTCAAGGGACTTCTGGATCTGTACCCAAGAAGCACGTAGGACGGAAAGGTGATCCTCCACAGCCGGAATATCCTGGGGAGAGAATACCTCCGGTAACACGGCAGGTTGGAACCCATAATTGGCCATGAAGGGAGACGTCCCAGAGGAAGAGTTCACCGCCGTGTTCCTGGCAAACTCAGCCCAAGGCAGGAGGTCAACCCAATTGTCTTGGTGATCGGAGACATAGCAACGAAGGAATTGCTCCAAGGCCTGATTGGATCGTTCTGCGGCCCCATTGGACTGAGGGTGGTAGGCCGAGGAGAAGGAGAGATGAATCCCCAACTGGGAGCAAAAGGCGCGCCAGAACCTGGACACAAACTGACTCCCCCGATCCGACACAATCTCCTTAGGCAAACCGTGCAACCGGAAGACCTCCCTGGCAAAAATCGTGGCCAACTCTTGTGCAGAGGGTAACTTCTTGAGAGGAACACAGTGGCACATTTTGGAAAACCGATCCACAATCATGAGAATGACCGTATGGCCTCGGGATGCAGGGAGGTCCACAATGAAATCCATCCCCAGGTGTGACCATGGGCGCTCCCCGGTGGCTATGGGTTGCAGAAGGCCCAACGGAAGGTGCCGAGGGGACTTACTCTGGGCACAAACGGAGCATGCCGCTACATATGCGGCGATGTCGGAACGTAGGGAAGGCCACCAGAACAGACGTGAAACAGACCAGGACAGCTGATTCTTTCCAGGATGCCCCGCGGTCTTGGAGTTATGGTAGGTTCGCAACAACCGAGTGCGCAACTCCTCAGGCACAAAACATCTGCCGTTGGGTCTCCCAGAGGGAGCACCAGATTGAGCCGCCAAAATCTGCTCACCCAGGGGAGAGGTCAGGCTGGTGCGAATGGCGGCCAGGATCTGATTCGGAGGTATGACCGAAGTCGGAATCGACTCCTCCCTGGACAGCTCGGAGTACTGCCGTGATAAGGCATCCGCCCTGATGTTCTTGGAACCGGGTAGGTAGGAGACCACGTAATTAAAACGTGACAAGAACAGAGCCCATCTGGCCTGACGTGGTGTCAATCTCTTGGCCTCAGAAAGGTAGGTCAGATTCTTGTGGTCCGTCAGGATGAGAACCGGAACCACCGAACCCTCGAGCAAGTGCCTCCATTCTTTAAGGACCTGCACGATGGCCAATAACTCCCTGTCACCAATCTGATAGTTGCACTCCGCGGAAGACAGTTTCCGGGAGTAAAACCCACAAGGAAGCAGAGGACCCTCTGGTGTTCTACGCTGAGACAGAAGGGCGCCTACTCCCGTCTCAGACGCGTCCACCTCGAGGACAAAGGGCAACCCAGGGTTGGGATGCGACAGAATCGGAGCCGACACAAAGGCAGACTTTAGGGCCTCAAAAGCTCGGATGGCCTCGAGCGGCCAGACCTGGGAATTACTGCCCTTCCTGGTCAGATCCGTGAGAGGCTTGGCCAGCATGGAAAAGTCCCTGATGAACTTCCGATAATAATTGGCGAAGCCCAAAAAGCGCTGCAGGGAACGAAGACCACTGGGCTGGGGCCACTGTAAGACAGCCGAAACCTTCTCAGGATCCATGGAGAACCCCTCAGCGGAAATGATGTAACCTAAGAAGGTTACCTGGGATCGGTGAAATTCGCATTTCTCAAGCTTACCGAACAGCTTGTTCTCTCGTAACCGTTGCAACACTCGTCTGACATCCAGAATGTGGGCCTCCATGGATTCAGAATATACCAAGATGTCATCCAAATAGACTACCACACACTGCTGCAACAGGTCACGGAAAACATCGTTGATGAATTCCTGAAAGACTGCGGGCGCATTGCACAACCCAAAGGGCATAACCAAGGATTCGTAATGACCGGTCCTGGTGTTAAACGCGGTCTTCCACTCATCGCCCGCCTTGATCCTTACCAGGTTATATGCCGCCCTCAGGTCGAGTTTGGTAAAGACCGTGGCCCCTTTAAGGCGATCGAACAGCTCGGAAATCAAGGGTATCGGGTAAGCGTTCTTGATCGTGATGCGATTGAGACCCCTGTAATCGATGCAAGGCCTCAACTCACCGCCCTTCTTTTTCACAAAGAAAAATCCAGCCCCTGCCGGGGACGAAGATTTGCGAATGTGTCCGCGTGAAAGCGCCTCCCTCACGTACTCCTCCATGGCCTCATTCTCCGCTACCGACAGTGGATAGACTTTGCCACGAGGAGGAACGGCACCAGATTGTAACTCTATGGCACAATCGTATGGGCGGTGCGGAGGTAGGGCAACCGCGCGCACCTTATCGAATACATCCCGGTACTCCTCGTATTCAGGAGGCAATAGAGAGTCCGAGGAAGTACACAGCAACTTGACAGACCCATGGATGCAACTAGCCCCACACTGCGGTGACCACGAGAGGATCTCGACCGATCTCCAATCGAAAGTCGGATTATGCTTCTGGAGCCAGGGGTACCCCAAGACCACCGAGTAGTGTGGAGACGAAATAACCTGGAGGCAGACCGACTCTCTGTGAACGGCACCAATGGCTATCCCCACTGGAAGGGTCTCATGAGTCACGTGTGGCGGCAGAAGGGGTCTGCCGTCTATCGCCTCAAGAGCCAGTGGGGAACCTCGAGCCTGCAGAGGAATGGAATTGGCGGCAGCGAACACACTATCAATGAACAAACCACCAGCACCAGAGTCCACCAACGCCTGGGTCGTCACCGAGCCCCCGACCCAGGAGAGGACAACAGTGATCAGTGGTTTGTCAACACGGGAAACCGGGGACGAGGAGACTCCACCCAAGATCTGCCCCCGACAGGATCTCAGGGTACGAGCGTTTCCCGGACGGTTCGGACATGCCAACCGAAAATGCCCACCGAGACCACAGTACATGCATCGGCCCTCGCGTCTCCGGAGTGCCCTCTCCCCCTCGGACAGGCGAGCAAACCCCAGCTGCATGGGTTCACCCCCAGACAAGTCATCCCCAGGAGGCGTGGGAGGAGAGGGAGGCACGGGTGGGACAGCAAACGTAGGCACCAACCTGTTAGAAGACCTCCGCAGGTTCTCCTTAAAGGAAGGTCTCTCCCTGAGTCTGGTGTCAATCAAAATCAGGAAAGAAATAAGAGACTCGAGCTCAACTGGTAGGTCCTTAGCTGCAACCTCATCCTTCAAGGCATCCGAGAGACCATGAGAGAAAGCAGCGACCAGAGCCTCATTATTCCAGCCCACCTCTGCTGCCAGGGTACGAAACTCAATGGCGTATTCAGCTACGGATCGTGAACCCTGTCTGATGGACATAAGGAGCCTCGCAGCAGAGGCAGCACGAGCCGGCACATCGAATACCTTCCGAAGAGAAGCAACAAAACCGGAAAACTCGGCAACCACCGGATTGTTGTTCTCCCATAAAGGGCTGGCCCAGGCCAAGGCCTTGTCCGAGAGCAGCGAGATCAAGAAGCCCACCTTTGATCTCTCAGTAGGAAAGGCATGTGGCAGCAACTCGAAATAAATGCCCACCTGGTTAAGGAAACCTCGGCACTGAGTTGGCTCTCCCCCAAAGCGCTGTGGAAGAGGGGCAGAACCGGTCATACCCCGAAACACCGCAGGCGCAACAACAGGTGTCGGGGTAGACTCTGGCGCAACAACCGGAGCGGCAGTAGGAGCGAGCCCAGGAGCGACAACCGACCCATCGGCAACGGGAGCGAAATGAGCCGTGCGTTCAAGCAGGGTTTGCAACGCCACAGCGAACCGACCCAACAGGTGATCCTGCTGATCAAGTCTGGCAACCAGCGTGGGTAGCGAGGATGGCCCTGTACCGTCAGAATTCATGGCTTGGTCCTAATGTCACGGAACCATGAACCAGACGTACAACAAGAGATAAGTGAAAATAAGAAGGCTTTATTGAAAATAAAGCTGTAAAGCAAAAGTCCAAACGGATGGTGAAACCGAGCAGAGTCTTTGCGAAGCCAGAGGTCAGGAACCAGAAGGGTAGTCAGACGAAGCCAGGATCAGGAACCAGAAGCAGCAGCAGTCTTAGAAGCATGTGAACACAAGAGGACCAAGCAAGGAACTGAAGCCACAGACCTCCTATATATATGAGCTAGGCATCCAGCTCCTCCCAGGGGAAGGAGGAGCCGCAGGGTGGAAGGCTACAAGAAACCCAGGACCCAAGATGGCCGCCAGCACATGTCAAACGAAGGAGAGCAGCAAGCAGGTAAGACCATGACAGGCTCCTATTGCAAGTTTAAAGTTGTTGAATAACAGAAGAAAATACATGGGTGGATGGACGGAAATAAAACTCACGAAATGTGGAAACTCGAGACCAGTTAGCCACACGAAGAATATCCTCCAAACGGGCACCAGCAACCGCCATAGATGTAGAAGCAGCGCCTCTAGTGGAATGAGCCGTGAACACAGAAGTATCCACACCCGCTAAGGACATAATCCACTTAACCCATCTGGATAAGGTAACACAAGTGACTGGAGCAAATGGACGCCGATACGACAGAAATAATTCCGGCGATGCCGAAGAGCGATGAGGAAACGTGCGGGCCTCATATACCTGTAGGCACGCAACTGGACAAAGGGCAGAAACCTCGGGAAAGCTAGGGTAAGAAACCGATCTAATGTTGGTTTTAGTACGCCGCGAAATGTTAAAAACAACACCCTCAGGCGTAAAAGACCTAGCATCATAATCTAAGGCCCTGACATCGGAAACCCGCTTACATGAAATTAAACAAAACAAAGTGACCAACTTTGCAGACAACTGTGGCAAGGAGAGCTGCCCATTGGAGGGCCAGGAAGAAAAAAGGGAAAGAACCAAGGAAACGTCCCAGGTACAAGAAAATCGAGGACGAGGTGGACGGGAAAGACGGGAACCCCTGAGAAGACGACAGACCAAGGGGTGTTGCCCAGCCGGGCGACCGTCAAAACCCGAATGATAGGCAGAAATGGAAGAACGAAACAAGTTAATTGTTCGGTAAGCCTTACCCGACTCAAACAGTGAAGTGAGGAACTTCAAGATCTCAGTTACAGGGGCTGATACGGGATCCAAGTTCCTTGCCAGGCACCAGTCAGACCAAGATCGCCAGGCAGCACGGTAGGATCTCCTAGTCCCCGGAGCCCATGCGCTCTCCAAAAGGCGTCTAGTTGCTTCCGGAACCTCAGAGACGTCCCAGGGACTCCTGAAACTCTGCACGCGATCAGGCGTAGAGACCCGTCCAAAACGAGCGGATGTTGGTGACCTGACGGATCGAGTAGAAGGTCCGGGAGAGACGGCAGGAGCAAGGAAGGTTGGATCAGACACTCCAGAAGTTGAGGGAACCACGACTGGGCAGTCCAGAAAGGAACCAGAAGGACCATCTCGGCTCTCTGAAGACGCAGTTGAGCAAGCACTCGAGGGATCATCATGAACGGTGGGAACGCATATGACAGACGACTGGTCCACTTCTGGAGAAAAGCGTCCACCGCCTCCGCATCCGGGTCTGGTCTCCAGCTGTAGAATCTCGGAAGCTGAGCATTCAGGCGAGAAGCGAAAAGGTCGATGCACATGGGACCCCATCGAGAAGAAATAGAAGAGAACATCTTCACGTCTAATCTCCAATCGCTGGAATCCACCAGAAAACGAGAGGACCAGTCTGCGTGAGTGTTGTGCAAACCCGGAAGATATTCTGCCACAACATTGATGTTCTTCTCCAGGCAAAACTCCCAGAAGTCCCTCGCTAGTTGGGAAAGAGCTGAAGAGCGTGTTCCTCCCATGGCGTTGACATAACGCACCGCCGAGATATTGTCCATCCGCAGTCTCACACACGCGTTGGCCATACCATTCGTAAAGCTGCGAATCGCGAAGGAGCCAGCCAGCAACTCCAGAGAATTGATGTGCAGATTCGTCTCTGCAGGGGACCAACGCCCGCCAGTGGTCACCCCGTTGCAGTAGGCACCCCAGCCCGAGAGACTGGCGTCCGACTCTATCGTGAAGTCCGGGAGCGGGCCGAAGATAGCCTTGCCGTTCCAGGCCTCCAGATTGTGGATCCACCACCGAAGCTCGTCCTTGGTCTCTCTGTCCCGAAAAATCAGGTCCTCGTATGTAGCACCGGCACGAAGGTGTGCAAGTTTGAGGTGTTGAAGAGCTCGGTAGTGTAACGGAGCCGGGAAGACCGCCTGAATGGAAGCGGATAGAAGGCCTATCACTCGGGCAAGCTGGCGTAGCGAGACTTGAGGGAGAGTCAACGTCCGGTGAAGTTCCCTGCGAATAGACCGAACCTTGGCGGAAGGAAGACTGAGGGACTCTGAGGCAGAGTCGACTCGGAAGCCCAGAAACTCCATGGAACGAGACGGGACAAGACAAGATTTCTCCCGGTTGATGAGAAAACCTAACCGGGAGAGAAGATCCATAGAAGTCGACAGGTGCTCAAAAAGATGATTGCGATCCTGGGCCATGAGAAGGATGTCATCCAGGTAAATAACTAGACGAATTCCCCGACTGCGGAGGAAGGCCACAACCGGCCGCATCAGCTTGGTGAAGCACCAAGGGGCTGATGATAGGCCGAATGGAAGACATGTGAATCTCCAAGTTTCGCCGCACCAATGGAAACGCAACAGGTCCCTGGAAGAATCCGCTACCGGAACCGTCAGGTAGGTGTCTTTCAAATCGAGCTTGGCCATCCAATCGTTGAAGAGGAGCATGTCCCGGAGAAGATGAATGCCCTCCATTTTGAAATGGCGGTAGCGGACATAGCGATTCAGGGGACGGAGATTTATTACCGGCCGCATTTGGCCGTCCTTCTTGGCCACCAGGAAGATGCTGCTGATGACACCCGCAGGAGTAGGGGGAGCACGCTCTATTGCGCCCTTCTGATAAAGAGAAAACAATTCCAGGTGTAGAAGGCGTTGTTTCTGAAATGGAAGACAAACGGGATGGGGAACAGGAATCTGAACAGATGGAACAATCAATTCTATATGAAACCCCTGAACCGTAGTTAGGACCCAAGGGTCTGTGGTGACAGTCAACCAAACATGGGAAAAATGATGGAGTCTGCCTCCTATCCAAATTGCTGAAGAATACAGAGGATGACTTACCAAGGGGTCGATGGTAGGAAGAACCTCTGGGGCCTCTGGATCTCCAAGAGGAACCACAAGACGGGAAGAATGTCGGAGGCTGTCTTGAGTCCTGGGAGGCACGGAATGGGTAGGAGCCTCGACCCGCAAAACTGCGGGACTGGAACGATGCACGGCCGGACAGGCGGCCCCTGGAGCTGCCGGCCCTAGAAGAGACCCGCCCATGGAAAACACGTTTCATGGACGATTGAGCCTTATCGAGTGCAGTGAAGGCCCCTACAAAGCGGCCGAGGTCCTTAATAAAGGAGTCCCCGAATAGAAGGCCCTGGGCGTCCTTGCCGGTCTCAGTAAGAGCCAAATTTGAGAGCTTCGGCTCTATTTTAATTAATATGGCCTTTCTCCTCTCGATGGGTAGAGAGGTATTGACATTGCCGGTAATAAACACGGCTCTCTGAACCCATCCACTAAGCTCCTCTGGATCAATGGCCAGGTTTTGGGTTCTGGCAGCTTCTGCCATCTCAAATATTTTGGTCAGAGGACCTAAAACGTCAAGCAATTTATCTTGACAGGCCTTCAGGGCCGACTCCAAACCCCTACGCGGGTTCCACCCGGACTTGGCCAGGAACTGGGTCATTTTCGGATCAACCGAAGGTGTTTCGCCCACTTTGTTAGGAATAATTGGCCTGGGACATTCAGCCCGTAATTTATTTCTCGCCTCCTTGGATAAGGGATGGCGAACCCGGGATTCCAAGTATTTAGCCACATGATCAGATGGCAGCCACTCGGCAGAGCGAGGGTGATGCAGAGCATCAGGGTCAAAGAGGGACTCTCCGGATGGGTCTAGGACCGCTGAAGTAGAAGTAGGGGGTGGGGCAGGAGAGACCATAGGGTCCACCAAGGTGGAAGAGGTGCCCGGGAGGACCTCGTCTACAAAATCAAGCCCTTCTTCAGCAGAAGAAACATCCTGTAAACTAGCCTCCTCATCAGAAAATACATCCGATTCAGAATCGGGTTCTGGCTGCGCTCTGGCGCATTTCCAAGGCCTCGCCTTTTCTGCCCGGCGGGCATGGGCTCTTTTGCGCGATATCTGCGCGCTCTCAATGGTGGATTTCTGCACACCAGTCATAGGGTTTCTGGAGGCGGTGGGCTCAGGCACAGGGTGACTGTACTGACGGGCAGGGCGATGCTGACGTTTAGAAGAATGACCCCTAAGCGCCTCAGATATAGAGGAGGATATGGCGCTGGATACAGAGCCCATGGCGGCTTGAATGGCAGCAGTAACAGAACGCTGCAAATCAGAAGCCTGTAGAGGCATAGAAACAGCAGGGGCACTATGGAGTAGAGAAGGAGGGGATACAACCTCCTCAGGGCCCCCAGGTAGGGAAGGGTTAATAATATTTCCCTCAGCCATAATAAATAAAATAGGCTATAGCCGACTGTAGGCACAATAAACTGTAAGAAAATATATCAGCAGTATAAATACTAAAGCTCCTTCACAGACGTGAACGGCAGGAGAAGATCGGAGCAGCCGAATCCGGTATCTGCAGGGACAGACAGGCGTAGTCTCGCGAGAACAAACAAGACTTCCGGGTAGGACTGAAAAGAGCGCGCCGCCCGACGAGAAGAAGCGGGAAAGCGAGCAGGGAAGAAGAAGGGCGGGCAAAGATGGCGAGGGGGAGAGGATTCAGAAGCAGAAGACAGCGGCCGAATAAGGTGAGCGCCGCAAGGAAGGGAGAAGGGGGGAAGCGCTGAACGCTGAAGCGCTGAGGGGAAAAACAAATAAGAATAAGGGGGAAGGCAGACTAAAGGGAACAATCTCTGGGAAAATAACCAGAAGCGCAGGCAAAAGGATAATAAAACCACAGCAGGGCACAGTAAAACGGAACCTAGATAAAGGAACAAGACCCCAGAAAGGGGAGAAAACCCCCCTGTCAGATATCAAAATTAATATCACAGTATATATATATCTAGCTACACAAGAGAAAAAAGTGCTACTTATCTGATGTGGAGCAGCAAAGAAAGAGGAGGAGATATTTGATGCCAGGACTCTTATACTGGGTTAGGGGAGGGCTTGTTGCCATGGTTACCCTGTGTGGTAAAGTTTTTTCTTCTTTTTCTGTGCTGCTATAGAAATTTCAGTAAAGAAAGAGAATGCAATAGGAGCCTCCGTGTCATGTAATAAAATCTGGCTTCACGTCAGCAGAGAATCAGTCTCTTCATGCCATAGCAAAGAATTTGGCTTCATGTCAGCACAGAATCAGTCTTCATGTCATAGCAGAGAATCAGGCTTCACGTCACCCACCACTGGAACAGGCCACTGTCACACATTTAGGCCCAGGCAGAGGAGAGAGGTCCCGTAACAGAGAATCTGGCCTTATGTCAGCGCAGAATCAGTCTTCATGTCATAGCAGAGAATCAGGCATCACGTCACCCACCACTGGAACAGGCCACTGTCACACATTTAGGCCCAGGCACCCAGGCAGAGGAGAGAGGTCCCGTAACAGAGAATCTGGCCTTATGTCAGCGCAGAATCAGTCTTCATGTCATAGCAGAGAATCAGGCTTCACGTCACCCACCACTGGAACAGGCCACTGTCACACATTTAGGCCCAGGCACACAGGCAGAGGAGAGAGGTCCCGTAACAGAGAATCTGGCCTGATGTCAGCACAGAATCTGTCTTTATGTCATAGCAGAGAATCAGGCTTCACGTCACCCACCACTGGAACAGGCCACTGTCACACATTTAGGCCCAGGAACCCAGGCAGAGGAGAGAGGTCCCGTAACAGAGAATCTGGCCTTATGTCAGCGCAGAATCAGTCTTCATGTCATAGCAGAGAATCAGGCTTCACGTCACCCACCACTGGAACAGGCCACTGTCACACATTTAGGCCCCGGCACCCAGACAGAGGAGAGCGGTCCCGTAACAGAGAATCTGGCCTTATGTCAGCGCAGAATCTGTCTTCATGTCATAGCAGAGAATCAGGCTTCACATCACCCACCACTGGAACAGGCCACTGTCACACATTTAGGCCCAGGCACCCAGGCAGAGGAGAGAGGTCCCGTAACAGAGAATCTGGCCTTATGTCAGCGCAGAATCAGTCTTCATGTCATAGCAGAGAATCAGGCTTCACGTCACCCACCACTGGAACAGGCCACTGTCACACATTTAGGCCCCGGCACCCAGACAGAGGAGAGCGGTCCCGTAACAGAGAATCTGGCCTTATGTCAGCGCAGAATCTGTCTTCATGTCATAGCAGAGAATCAGGCTTCACATCACCCACCACTGGAACAGGCCACTGTCACACATTTAGGCCCAGGCACCCAGGCAGAGGAGAGAGGTCCCGTAACAGAGAATCTGGCCTTATGTCAGCGCAGAATCAGTCTTCATGTCATAGCAGAGAATCAGGCTTCACGTCACCCACCACTGGAACAGGCCACTGTCACACATTTAGGCCCAGGCACCCAGGCAGAGGAGAGAGGTCCCGTAACAGAGAATCTGGCCTTATGTCAGCGCAGAATCAGTCTTCATGTCATAGCAGAGAATCAGGCTTTACGTCACCCACCACTGGAACAGGCCACTGTCACACATTTAGGCCCAGGCACCCAGGCAGAGGAGAGAGGTCCCGTAACAAAGAATCTGGCCTTATGTCAGCACAGAATCTGTCTTCATGTCATAGCAGAGAATCAGGCTTCACGTCACCCACCACTGGAACAGGCCACTGTCACACATTTAGGCCCCGGCACCCAGACAGAGGAGAGCGGTCCCGTAACAGAGAATCTGGCCTTATGTCAGCGCAGAATCTGTCTTCATGTCATAGCAGAGAATCAGGCTTCACATCACCCACCACTGGAACAGGCCACTGTCACACATTTAGGCCCAGGCACCCAGGCAGAGGAGAGAGGTCCCGTAACAGAGAATCTGGCCTTATGTCAGCGCAGAATCAGTCTTCATGTCATAGCAGAGAATCAGGCTTTACGTCACCCACCACTGGAACAGGCCACTGTCACACATTTAGGCCCAGGCACCCAGGCAGAGGAGAGAGGTCCCGTAACAGAGAATCTGGCCTTATGTCAGCACAGAATCTGTCTTCATGTCATAGCAGAGAATCAGGCTTCACGTCACCCACCACTGGAACAGGCCACTGTCACACATTTAGGCCCCGGCACCCAGACAGAGGAGAGGTTCATTCAACTTTGGGTTGCCCCGCAATATAATGGTAAAATGATATTAAAAATAGTATTGAATGAGGAAGTGCCCTGGAGTAGAATAATATATTGTTAAGGGGAGGTTGTTAATATCTAATCTGCACAAGGGATGGACAGGTCCTGTGGGATCCATGCCTGGTTCATTTTTATGAACGTCAGCTTGTCCACATTGGCTGTAGACAGGCGGCTGCGTTTGTCTGTAATGACGCCCCCTGCCGTGCTGAATACACGTTCAGACAAAACGCTGGCCGCCGGGCAGGCCAGCACCTCCAAGGCATAAAAGGCTAGCTCTGGCCACGTGGACAATTTGGAGACCCAGAAGTTGAATGGGGCCGAACCATCAGTCAGTACGTGGAGGGGTGTGCACAGGTACTGTTCCACCATGTTAGTGAAATGTTGCCTCCTGCTAACACGTTCCATATCAGGTGGTGGTGCAGTTAGCTGTGGCGTGGTGACAAAACTTTTCCACATCTCTGCCATGCTAACCCATGCCCTCAGAGGAGCTGGGCGTGACACAGTTGCGTTGGTGACCTCTTGCTCCTCCTCTGCCTTCTCCTTGGGCTTCCACTGGTTCCCCTGTGACATTTGGGAATGCTCTCAGTAGCGCGTCTACCAACTTGCGCTTGTACTCGCGCATCTTCCTATCACGCTCCAGTGTAGGAAGTAAGGTGGGCACATTGTCTTTGTACCGGGGATCCAGCAGGGTGGCAACCCAGTAGTCCGCACACGTTAAAATGTGGGCAACTCTGCTGTCGTTGCGCAGGCACTGCAGCATGTAGTCGCTCATGTGTGCCAGGCTGCCCAGAGGTAAGGACAAGCTGTCCTCTGTGGGAGGCGTATCGTCATCGTCCTGTGTTTCCCTCCAGCCACGCACCAGTGATGGGCCCGAGCTGCTTTGGGTGCCACCCCGCTGTGAACATGCTTCATCCTCATCCTCCTCCACCTCCTTCTCATCCTCGTCCTCCTCGTCCTCCAGTAGTGGGCCCTGTCTGGCCACATTTGTACCTGGCCTCTGGTGTTGCAAAAAACCTCCCTCTGAGTCACTTCGAAGAGACTGGCCTGAAAGTGCTAAAAATGACCCCTCTTCCTCCTCTTCCTCCTGGGCCACCTCCTCTTCCATCATCGCCCTAAGTGTTTTCTCAAGGAGACATAGAAGTGGTATTGTAACGCTGATAACGGCGTCATCGCCACTGGCCATGTTGGTGGAGTACTTGAAACAACGCAACAGGGCACACAGGTCTCGCATGGAGGCCCAGTCATTGGTGGTGAAGTGTGTCTGATCCACAGTGCGACTGACCCGTGCGTGCTGCAGCTGAAACTCCACTATGGCCTGCTGCTGCTCGCACAGTCTGTCCAGCATATGCAAGGTGGAGTTCCACCTGGTGGGTACGTCGCATATGAGGCGGTGAGCGGGAAGGCCGAAGTTACGCTGTAGCGCAGACAGGCGAGCAGCGGCAGGGTGTGAACGCCGGAAGCGCGAACAGATGGCCCGCACTTTATGCAGCAGCTCTGACATGTCGGGGTAGTTGCAAATGAACTTCTGCACCACCAAATTCAGCACATGCGCCAGGCAAGGGATGTGCGTCAAACCGGCTAGTCCCAGAGCTGCAACGAGATTTCGCCCATTATCGCACACCACCAGGCCGGGCTTGAGGCTCACCGGCAGCAACCACTCGTCGGTCTGTTGTTCTATACCCCGCCACAACTCCTGTGCGGTGTGGGGCCTGTCCCCCAAACATATGAGTTTCAGAATGGCCTGCTGACGTTTACCCCGGGCTGTGCTGAAAATGGTGGTGAAGGTGTGTGGCTGACTGGATGAGCAGGTGGAAGAAGAGGAGGAGGAAGCTGAATAGGAGGAGGAGGAGACAGGAAGCAAAGAATGTTGCCCTGCGATCCTTGGCGGCGGAAGGACGTGCGCCAAACAGCTCTCCGCCTGGGGCCCAGCCGCCACTACATTTACCCAGTGTGCAGTTAGGGAGATATAGCGTCCCTGGCCGTGCTTACTGGTCCACGTATCTGTGGTTAGGTGGACCTTGCCACAGATGGCGTTGCGCAGTGCACACTTGATTTTATCGGACACTTGTTTGTGCAGGGAAGGCACGGCTCTCTTGGAGAAGTAGTGGCGGCGGTCAGTAGCAGGCGGAGTCTCTTGGCGGCGGGTGTTCTGATTTTGCCCACTGCTCCCTCTTTTGCTACGCTGTTGGCTCGGTCTCACCACTGCCTCTTCCTCCAAACTCTGAAAGTCAGTGGCACGACCTTTATTCCATGTGGGGTCTAGGACCTCATCGTCCCCTGCATCGTCTTCCACCCAGTCTTGATCCCTGACCTCCTGTTCAGTCTGCACACTGCAGAAAGACGCAGCAGTTGGCACCTGTGTTTCGTCATCATCAGAGACGTGCTGAGGTGGTATTCCCATGTCCTCAATATCAGGAAACATAAGTGGTTGTGCGTTAGTGCATTCTATCTCTTCCACCCCTGGTGAAGGGCTAGGTGGATGCCCTTGGGAAACCCTGGCAGCAGAGTCTTCAAACAGCATAAGAGACTGCTGCATAACTTGAGGCTCAGACAGTTTCCCTGATATGCATGGGGGTGATGTGACAGACTGATGGGCTTGGTTTTCATGCGCCATCTGTGCGCTTTCTGCAGAAGACTGGGTGGGAGATAATGTGAACGTGCTGGATGCACTGTCGGCCACCCAATTGACTAATGCCTGTACCTGCTCAGGCCTTACCATCCTTAGAACGGCATTGGGCCCCACCAAATATCCCTGTAAATTCTGGTGGCTACTGGGACCTGAGGTAGTTGGTACACTAGGACGTGTGGCTGTGGCAGAACGGCCACGTCCTCTCCCAGCACCAGAGGGTCCACTAACACCACCACGACCATGTCCACGTCCGCGTCCGCGTCCCTTATTAGATGTTTTCCTCATTGTTCCCGTTCACCACAATTTTGAGAATGGCAAATTTGGGAATAGGTTTTCAACCCAGAACAAAAAGTGTGCTTTTACGGTCACTACAAATAACTTGACCAGCTAAAACAGTACAGATTTGGTTGAATAGAAATGTGAGGCCTGTTTTTTTTTGCGCTGTGTGACAGGTATAGGTTTAATCACAGAATCAGACTTCTATCTGCACGGTAGCGTGTGTCTTAGGTTTTTCTGAATGACACTATCAGCACCTTCAATGTAAGATATCTTTTTTGGGATAGATTTCAAGTAGGCCTCAAATACCAGAAACTAGTTATTTTGAGAATGGCAAATTTAGGAATAGTTTTTCAACCCAGAAAAAAAAAATTGCTTTTACGGTCACTAGAAATAACTTGACCAGCTAAAACAGGCCTCACATTTCTATTCAACCAAATCTGTACAGTTTTTTTTTGCGCTGTGTGACAGGTATAGGTTTAATCACAGAATCAGACTTCTATCAGCACGGTAGCGTGTCTCTTAGGTTTTTCTGAATGACACTATCAGTACCTTCAATGTAAGATATCCTTTTTGGGATAGATTTCAAGTAGGCCTCAAATACCAGAAACTAGTTATTTTGAGAATGGCAAATTTGGGAATAGTTTTTCAACCCAGAAAAAAAAAAGTGCTTTTACGGTCACTACAAATAACTTGACCAGCTAAAACAGTACAGATTTGGTTGAATAGAGATGTGAGGCCTGTTTTTTTTTGCGCTGTGTGACAGGTATAGGTTTAATCACAGAATCAGACTTCTTTCTGCACGGTAGCGTGTGTCTTAGGTTTTTCTGAATGACACTATCAGCACCTTCAATGTAAGATATCCTTTTTGGGATAGATTTCAAGTAGGCCTCAAATACCAGAAACTAGTTATTTTGAGAATGGCAAATTTGGGAATAGTTTTTCAACCCAGAAAAAAAAATGTGCTTTTACGGTCACTAGAAATAACTTGACCAGCTAAAACAGTACAGATTTGGTTGAATAGAGATGTGAGGCCTGTTTTTTTTTGCGCTGTGTGACAGGTATAGGTTTAATCACAGAATCAGACTTCAATCAGCACGGTAGCGTGTGTCTTAGGTTTTTCTGAATGGCACTATCAGCACCTTCAATGTAAGATATCCTTTTTGGGATAGATTTCAAGTAGGCCTCAAATACCAGAAACTAGTTATTTTGAGAATGGCAAATTTGGGAATAGTTTTTCAACCCAGAAAAAAAAAAGTGCTTTTACGGTCACTAGAAATAACTTGACCAGCTAAAACAGTACAGATTTGGTTGAATAGAAATGTGAGGCCTGTTTTTTTTTGCGCTGTGTGACAGGTATAGGTTTAATCACAGAATCAGACTTCTATCTGCACGGTAGCGTGTGTCTTAGGTTTTTCTGAATGACACTATCAGTACCTTCAATGTAAGATATCCTTTTTGGGATAGATTTCAAGTAGGCCTCAAATACCAGAAACTAGTTATTTTGAGAATGGCAAATTTGGGAATAGTTTTTCAACCCAGAAAAAAAATGTGCTTTTACGGTCACTAGAAATAACTTGACCAGCTAAAACAGTGCAGATTTGGTTGAATAGAAATCTGAGGCCTGTTTTTTTTTGCGCTGTGTGACAGGTATAGGTTTAATCACAGAATCAGACTTCTATCTGCACGGTAGCGTGTGTCTTAGGTTTTTCTGAATGACACTATCAGTACCTTCAATGTAAGATATCCTTTTTGGGATAGATTTCAAGTAGGCCTCAAATACCAGAAACTAGTTATTTTGAGAATGGCAAATTTGGGAATAGTTTTTCAACCCAGAAAAAAAAATGTGCTTTTACGGTCACTACAAATAACTTGACCAGCTAAAGCAGTACAGATTTGGTTGAATAGAAATGTCAGGTCTATTTTTTAGGCGCTGGTTGACAGGCTCAACTTGCCCCTGATGTAGTATATGGCCAAAAAATAACCACACTGTTGATGGTTAAATGCACTTGGGTGACACAGGCTCAGCCTGCACCAGATGTAGTATATGGCCAAAAAATAATCAGACTGTTGATGGTTAAATGCACTTCGGTGACACAGGCTCAGCCTGCAGCTGATGTAGTATATGGCCAAAAAATAACCAGACTGTTGATGGTTAAATGCACTTCGGTGACACAGGCTCAGCCTGCAGTTGATGTAGGATATAGCACAAAATAACCACACTATTGATTGTTAAATACACTTGGTGATAGCTTGTGCTGGCGCACCACAAGTCAAAAAATGGCCGCCGATCACCCCAGAAAAAAGTGATCTAAAAACGCTCTGGGCAGCCTCAAAAAAGTGAGCAAGTCAATATTAGCACTTCAATGATCCACAGCTGCAGATCGATCACAGAATGAAGTCTTTTGGAGGAGTTAATCTGCCTAATCTCGCCCTAACGTCGCAGCTGCAACCTCTTCCTATGCTTCAATCAGCAGAGTGACGTGCAGCGCAACGTGACCCAAGCTTATATAGAGGCTGGGTCACATGCTGCACTGGCCAATCACAGCCATGCCAATAGTAGGCAAGGCTGTGATGGCCTCTTGGCGCAAGTAGTATGACGCTTGTTGATTGGCTGCTTTGCAGCCTTTCAAAAAGCGCCAAGAAAGCGCCGAACACCGAACCCGAACACAGACTTTTACGAAAATGTTCGGGTTCGGTTCCGTGTCACGGACACCCCAAAATTCGGTACGAACCCGAACTATACAGTTCGGGTTCGCTCATCCCTAGTCCTGACTAGAGTTGAGCGAACCCGAACTGTAAAGTTCGGGTTCGTACCGAACTTTAAGTTTTTCGGCACCCGAACCCGAACATTTACGTAAAAGTTCGGGTTCGGGTTCGGTGTTCAGCGATTTTTATGGCGCTTTTTGAAAGGCTGCAAAGCAACCAATCAACAAGCGTCATACTACTTGCCCCAAAAGGCCATCACAGCCATGCCTACTATTGGCATGGCTGTGATTGGCCAACTGCAGCATGTGACCCAGCCTCTATTTAAGCTGGAGTCACTTAGCGCCGCTGTCACTCTGCTCGGATTAGTGTAGGGAGAGGATGCAGCTGCTGTGAGAGAGAGATCAGGGAGAAATCTTATCAAAAACTGGTTTATGTACTCAGCGATCTACAGAAAAAGTGTTTTGTGGGTGCAGTGCACAATTTTTTTAAGCCTGCCCTGAGCCAACTACTGCTGAAAACAAACTTTTTTTTCTTCATTTCATCAATATCAATACCTGATCGGCAGCCATTTTATGCAACAATAGTGCACCAGCATAGGCTATCTGCAAGTCCAGAAATACAGCTTTGGCATACAGGGGTGAAAAAACCCTCTAATATACTGCACATATTAGACTAGCATAAGTGACTCCTACATCCTTACCTATAGTTAGGATTAAATATTTGGCCAATTAAAAAATATGACAAACTGGCCTTATAGACAGGAAAGCCTTTTAATGTTTTCCCTCCAGGATATTGTTCTTACTTATTTCAGCTGAAGAAGACAAGTAGTGACTCTAATAGGTCCTGACAGTTGGTTTATCAACCAAAATTATCAAAACGCAGATATCTGGTGATTGTGTGGTGATTTGAAACTCTGACCCGGGATGCAGTTAGAATGAAGTGGTCAATGTACCCTGATCAAGTCCTGATCAAGTACTGAAGCCATTTGTTCTTTTCTCACCTCCTGAGTGAGATCAAATCAATAGGAAAAAAACAATGTCCGGTCACGACTAAGGCTACTTTCACACCTGCGTTAGGTGCGGATCTGTCTGGTATCTGCACAGACGGATACGCACCTATAATGCAAACGCTTATATCCATTCAGAACGGATCCGTTTGCATTTCCATGAACAAAAAAATAATAATAATATTATTATTATTATTTATTTTTTGTTCATGATAATGCAAACGGATCCGTTCTGAATGGAAACTCCGTCCTCCCTCAGACATCAGCCAAAACTCCGTCCTCCCTCAGACATCAGCCAAAACTCCGTCCTCCCTCAGACATCAGCCAAAACTTCGTCCTCCCTCAGACATCAGCCAAAACTCCGTCCTCCCTCATCCAAAACTCCGTCAGACATCAGCCAAAACTCCGTCAGACATCAGCCAAAACTCTGTCCTCCCTCAGACATCATCCAAAACTCCGTCCTCCCTCAGACATCAGCCAAAACTCCGTCCTCCCTAACTAAAAATATGCCCTACTACACACACTCTTCACCTGACGGAGCTGCTAGCTGCTGGAGAGGCAAAGGGCCAGTGATGATGTTATGACCATGTGACGAGTCACGAGTGTGGGAGGGGTCAGATGTGCACAGCAGATGGTAGAGTGTACAGAACTGTAGCCATCAAATAGAGCTCTGTACTAGAGATGTGTGTGTAACCTGCATGTAGCAGTGCTGTGTACTGTGTAGTAGAGCTGTATATGTAACCTGCATGTAGCAGAGCGGTGTACTGTGTAGCAGAGCTGTATGTGTAACCTGCATGTAGCAGAACTGTGTACTGTGTAGCAGAGCTGTATGTGTAACCTACATGTAGCAGTGCTGTGTACTGTGTAGCACAGCTGTATGTGTAGCTTGCATGTAGCAGAGCTATGTACTAAGTAGCAGAGCTATATGTGTAACCTGCATGTAGCAGAGCTGTGTACTGTGTAGCAGTGCTGTATGTGTAACCTGCATGTAGCAGAGCTGTATATGTACCCTGCATGTAGCAGAGCTGTGTACTGTGTAGCAGAGCTGTATGTGTAACCTGCATGTAGCAGTGCTGTATGTGTAACCTGCATGTAGCAGAGCTGTGTACTGTGTAGCAGAGCTGTATGTGTAACCTGCATGTAGCAGTGTACTGTGTAGCAGAGCTGTATGTGTAACCTGCATGTAGCAGAGCTGTGTACTGTGTAGCAGAGCTGTATGTGCAACCTGCATGTAGCAGTGCTGTGTACTGTGTAGCAGATCTGTATGTGTACCCTGCATGTAGCAGAGCTGTGTACTGTGTAGCAGAGCTGTATGTGTAACCTGCATGTAGCAGTGCTGTGTACTGTGTAGCAGTGCTGTATGTGTAACCTGCATGTAGCAGTGCTGTGTACTGTGTAGCAGAGCTGTATGTGTAACCTGCATGTAGCAGAGCTGTGTACTGTGTAGCAGAGCTGTATGTGTAACCTGCATGTAGCAGTGCTGTGTACTGTGTAGCAGGGCTGTATGTGTAACCTGCATGTAGCAGATCTGTATGTGTAACCTGCATGTAGAAGAGCTGTATGTGTAACCTGCATGTAGCAGAGCTTTGTACTGTGTTGCAAAGCTGTATGTGTAACCTGCATGTAGCAGAGCTGTGTACTGTGTAGCAGAGCTATATGTGCAACCTGCATGTAGCAGTGCTGTGTACTGTGTAGCAGATCTGTATGTGTACCCTGCATGTAGCAGAGCTGTGTACTGTGTAGCAGAGCTGTATGTGTAACCTGCATGTAGCAGTGCTTTGTACTGTGTAGCAGAGCTGTATGTGTAACCTGCATGTAGCAGAGCTGTGTACTGTGTAGCAGAGCTGTATGTGTAACCTGCATGTAGCAGTGCTATGTACTGTGTAGCATTGCTGTATGTGTAACCTGCATGTAGCAGTGCTGTGTACTGTGTAGCAGAGCTGTATGTGTAACCTGCATGTAGCAGAGCTGTGTACTGTGTAGCATAGCTGTATGTGTAACCTGCATGTAGCAGAGCTGTGTACTGTGTAGCAGAGCTGTATGTGTAATCTGCATGTAGCAGTGCTGTGCACTGTGTAGCAGAGCTGTATGTGTAACCTGCATGTAGCAGAGCTGTGTACTGTGTAGCAGAGCTGTAATGATCGCATAATATGCAAATTTTCATAATGCGAATTTTTATCGCAAAATTTTCATTTGCCAAACAAAAACATGATTCCTCCCTGCTTCTTCTTGTGGGCCAATGAGTCATAGCACTACATCGAATATAATATAATTATAGCACTATATTAGCCAAATTGCTCTATATTAGTTTTTTTCGAATATTCGCTACATTGCTATATACTCTTGTTTTTTAATATTACAAATATTCGAAAAAACAAATATATTATTTTTTTGAATATTCGTAATATTCTAAAACAAGAATATAGCGAATATTCGGAAAAAAAATAGAGCAATTTAGCTAATATAGTGCTATAATCTTTTTTTTTCAATAGTTGAAATTTTTTTCCAATCTGAACTTCAGATAAGAAAAAAATTACAACTATTAGACAAAAAAGATTATAGCACTATATTAGCTAAATTGCTCTATATTAGTTTTTTTTTTCGTATATTCGCTATATTGCTATATATGCTTGATTTAGAATATTACGAATATTCGAAAAAACTAATATATTTCGATATACTGCTATATATTAGTTTTTTAGAATATTCATCTTTTTCCCATTTAAAGTCATGATTCCTTCCTGCTTCTTGCTTGTGGGCCAATGAGTTATTGGCCCACAAGCATGAAGCAGGGAGGAATCATGTTTTTACTCGGCAATTACGAAAATTCCCATTACGAAAATTTTCAATAAAAAAATGTAATATTCTAAATTACGAATATATATCACTATATTCTAAATATTTTCAAAGTACCTATATTCGCGATAAAAATTTGCAATTCTAATATTCGTGATCAACACTAATGGCACATAGGCTTATTAGGCTACTGTATGTTTTTTCATATTCCAAAGCATCCAAAAACTACCTGTTTTTTAATACATACAGTGTTATGGTGAAAAAATGTGGCTTGTTGGGAACCAAACATACAAAAATTATGCCTTCACAGGGACAGAATGTCTGCACAAGTGCTACTTGTCAGGAAAAAGAGTAGCTTGTTTGGACCAAGCATCCAAAAATTATGCCTTAACAGGGACAGAGTACATGCACACATGGTAACTGTTAGAAGAAAAAGTGACTCATTCTGAACAAGCCTAGAAAAACTCACTCACTAGTAGTATTATGGTGTGGAAAGGGTAATAGCAACATGTGGCCTCAACAACAGTGGTGACAGGAGCAGCATAGCATGGAACATATAAGGCAGCAGCTACATTGTACTGTACATGTTGGCAGGCAGACAATATAATAGGCAGGCAAATAGGAGCAGTGGCATGACGGGGTATCATCAGATATGTTAGATCTGATTATCAGCCTCAGAAGTGATGTTTTGGACACTTGTGGAGGACAACTTGACCCTCTCAGGTATCACCACTCCCCCTGCTACGCTGAAAAACCTCTCATATATAACATTGCAGGCTGGGATACTTTGGGCCACTCTTCTAGTCTACCTGTGTAGTGCCCTGGAGCAGGGGTAATCTGAAGTCTGGACATTTGTGTACATTTGCCCCTGTTTCCCTTAAGCAAAGTCATACATTTCTTACTTTATTTCACTTGTAAGGGTTAACTTGCACTGTTTAATACTGTGTAACTGTACTTTATATGTTGTTATATATATCCTGTTCATTAGCACTGTATTTGTGAGGCTCTGTGGAAAGGGTTAATGAATATTGAGAGACTTTTGGGACTTTGAATGAGAAACTGGCAATTTTCCACAGCTGCCATAGCGTCTAAAGAAGAGAATGTTTTAGAAGGAAAAAGCCAAACTTGTTTACAACTAAAACCAGAAAAACTGACCTTTTTAATGTCTGGTTTAGCTCCGTTGTTATGTCTGGAAACTTGTTTTTGTCTGGAAAAACTGCTGTGTCATTGCCATTGAATATCATTGATGCTCCAAAACATTCCCCCATTTTGCTTTGATAGCGAGGGTCTAAAAGCATGGCTATCCAGTAATCACCCGATTGCTTCATGTGAATGATACACCTGTCAGTGCGTAAACAAGCAAAGAAAGGTTTTGGTTGGCACTCTGACTTAGATAATTATCTGGTGCTCTATGGTAGGGAAAATTCTTTAAATACAGTAGTAGTTGAAGCCACCACAGCACTCTGTTTAATCTAGCTTTATTAATCCATCCAGCAAACGTATGCCACCATCCAGGATTACAAGCATTACAGTACACTATATTAATAAAGCGATATTAAATTGCAAATAATTTCTGCGTACCATGGTGACTTCAACTACATAAGCATCTATGCATATAGCTTGGCATTCTGGCCAGTGTGCCTGAGGAGCTAGTTCTTTGCAGCTCTTGTGCCCATTGAGATGATTAGATGTCGTGGCCAGTGTCATCATCATTATCATCATTTTACTCCTATACCAACTCCTTTTCCTCCTCCATGGGATTATCTCTTTGTGGGTCCCCAACAGCTACAGGATGGGCAGTAAGATGCTTTATCTGTTTTTCTGCTGTCGTTCCTTGCTACGTGAGCATAAGATAAATATGAGGGGGGATGAAATTGTTCATGCCGCAGTTATCCCTACTGACAAATTTCATGTCCTCTTCATAGGTTTTTAGCTCGCGGCAGGCATCTCAGATTAACTTTTACTGCCTGACAACACATGTTCCCTGCTAAGGTGCTCTGTTGCATAATAGACTAGCGTGGTATTAGCAGGAGGTGCTCAAACCCACATGCAGTCGTGCATATATATAGGGGAGCAAATCCTGCACTTGTGGCCCGTTGCTAATGGCGATCCCCAGCAAAAATGAATACGGTGGAGGATGCCCGTAGCGAACCACAAGTACCACAATAGACATCCTACACAAGGTAGCAATTGTGTGGATGTCATAATCAATATAACAATATAACAAAATAGCAAAGACAGGTGCACTCTGCAGTCTTACTAAACCCTCAAACTGATTTTAAAATTGAGAGATTAGTCAACATGTCCTACGGTGTAGGACATGTCTAAGCCCGGGCACCACGCCAAGGTTTCCCAAATAGCCCGGAACCTAACACTCTCCTAACTGAGCCGTATTGGCAATACCAGGAGCCAGTGGGCAAAGGAGCATGAGGCCGACTCACAAACAACTCACCAGTTACCTCCAGCATGTAACCATTCTTGCAGTGGGAGGAGGGAGGAGTCTGCGAGTCCCACTCAAGACTGGCTGATATGTCCCAGGCCTCACAGGTGCACCTAAATGTGACCTGTAGATGGAAAACAGGCACTTTTAATTTGCAGTTTATACACCTCCAGGAATCTCTATATATACAAACTGGAAAGACTAGCGTGGTATTAGCAGGTGGTGCTCAAACCCACATGCAGTCGTGCATATATATAGGGGAGCAAATCCTGCAATTGTGGCCCGTTGCTAATGGCGATCCCCAGCAAAAATGCATACGGTGGAGGATGCCCGCAGCGAACCACAAGTACCACAATAGACATCCTACACAAGGTAGCAATTGTGTGGATGTCATAATCAATATAACAACATGTTGACTAATCTCTCAATTTTAAAATCAGTTTGAGGGTTTAGTAAGACCGCAGAGTGCACCTGTCTTTGCTATTTTGTTATATTGTTATATTGATTATAAACTCCAATAAACTCCAATTTAAATGTGCCTGTTTTCCATCTACAGGTCACATTTAGGTGCACCTGTGAGGTCTGGGACATATCAGCCAGTCTTGAGTGGGACTCGCAGACTCCTCCCTCCTCCCACTGCAAGCATGGTTACATGCTGGAGGTAACTGGTGAGTTGTTTGTGAGTCGACCTCATGCTCCTGTAATTTGCCCACTGGCTCCTGGTATTGCCAATACGGCTCAGGTAGGAGAGTGTTAGGTCCCGGGCTACTTGAGAAACCTTGGCGTGGTGCCCGGACTTAGACATGTCCTACACCGTAGGACATGTTGACTAATCTCTCAATTTTAAAATCAGTTTGAGGGTTTAGTAGGACCGCAGAGTGCACCTGTCTTTGCTATTTTGTTATTCTGTTGCATAATAAAATCATTCACAGCTTTACACCGCTCATACAGAGGTTCAAGCATGTGCAAAATTGAATTTAAGTGAATAGGAGGAACAGTGCAGATTAAGCAGTGTAACTGCAGAACATTCTGTTGCTGAAAGTCCAGGACAATGGTTGAAATGCGAGGACAGTCTCCTGGACATGGCCAGCACTTCCCTCAACCCAGTGTACTTTTAAAAAAGCATTGCATGACTAAGTTTATCATGTGCACCATGCAGGGTGCATGTATTATTTTCCCCAGGTTCAGAGCAACCCGGATGTTGCAGCCATTGTCGCTAACCATCTTTGACCAGTTGGAGTCAGTGGGGAGACAACCAGCAGGATATTTGTTGCTTGATGAACTTTAGCAACTGATTGACGGTGTGGCTACTTGTGCCCAGGTTGATCAGCTCTAATATTGCATGACAATGCTTAACTTTAAATATTTGATAGGAGGGAAGGGGAGTGGGAGCAACACTATGACCTGCTGCTGTTGGGGAAGATGTTTATGAAGGAGGAGGTGGAGGAGGCAGATAAGTGCATGGTGTTGAAGCCAGGCTCACACAAACATAGAAGTGTCAGTAGGACCTGGCCTTGTTACTGGAGTGCTACCTCACCACTGCCACAAAAAACATTTACCTAGTGGACCATGAAAGACATGGTATCTTCCAGTGAGCCTGAGCACGTGCCGTCAGCTACTGAATGCCACAGACTATACTAAATAGTACGGCAGCTACTGCACTGCCAGAAACTTGGACAGGTGGGAATTAAGCTTGTGCACCATCAAATTGCGGAGTGTGTAGAGCTCTTTCCTTTTATCTATGGCTGACAACGGAGTAGGAGAAGCAGTAAGTGAAAAGGATGATTACAAGAACATTGAACTCCTTGTGAATACTGCCAGGAGAAGGAAGAAACTTTTGTGCTTGCTGGAAGTAACCAATAATGACTTAGCTCTGGGATGTTGTGGACCTGCTGCACCCACAATATCAGCTGCATCACCTGTTCCTAAAGCAGATCTGGCCATGGAATTTCTTTGGGAGGATCTGGCCATATACTGTATTGCCTGTGCTCTTTTTGCTGCTGCTGCTGCTGCTGCTGCTGCTGCTACACCCTCTTAGGATGTTACCTCTTCCTCAGCAGTTTTGACTCCAAGGTCCTGTCCAACGTACAATCATCATCATAATCTTTACCCTCTCCTCCACTTATATCAGACTATGATATATCATTGTGGGCTCCTTGGCTCCCACCCAACTCGCTGCTATGCACTTGCCCAGAGTTCCACTGTTGTTACCTCTGTTCTCACTGCCAATAATGTGGCTACAGGAGCCACTATTATCGCCAACAACAACACAGCTATGCATGTTGTCCTTGGCCTTCCCTGAACCTCTTCTTCAGGGCAGTCTAAGCGCTAACTGCTCTCACACAGATAGACATCAACAAGGAGACCCTCATGACTATCTGCAATAGGGCATGGTGGGGTTGTGTTGCCTCTTCTTAGTAAAAAAAAAAAGGTGCCCCATCAGGAAGGAACAGTGAACACTTAGATGATGCCACTGAAAGGCTTCTCTGGAGGTACAGGGGGGCAGAACAAGAGGAATGCTGTGACCCTGGCTTTAAGGCATGATGTCAGACTGAGAAGTGACCTCCATGTCATTCTGCTGTAACTGAGAAAAAGTAAGCCATAAAATCCACAACCTTATCATCTTTCTCCTCAGTGATAATGGTGTGCCTTTCTGAAGCCAGGGAGAACTGTGGACTACTACTATTTCTGGCCGGATAGCGGGTGCTGCTACTTTCCACATTCTGGTTCTGGGAGTACAAGGCCTGGGTATTACATTTTAAACCCTTCTGTTTTCCAGATATTTTATAATGTGGCGTAATATAAACTCACAATATTCCAAAGTAAAAAGTCACAGGTTTGGTACACAGTCACACAAGTTATGTAATGGTTATTGCAAAATTGCAACTGTCTTTTCTGTAACTTAAAAACTTTTTATAAACACAGTGAATACTGCTATTGACAATTTAATTTGGGAATAATACAGTATTGGTGCCAGTAACTTTTCTGCCTATGGTGTTATTTGCATTAAACATACCACCAATATAATGATGCCAGAAAGAATGGTGTAATATTTGACTAATGTGTTATTTGCACCCCCCACCCTCAACACTAATATAATGATACAGGAAAGGCCAGTGTAAGATTAGAATACTGTGTAAGGCTACTTTCACACTAGCGTTCAGAGCGGGTCCGTCTGATGTTTCATCAGACGGATCCGCTCCTATAATGCAGACGTTTGTATCCGTTCAGAACGGATCCGTCTGCATTATAACTTAGAAATATTTCTAAGTGTGAAAGTAGCCTGAACGGATCCATCCAGACTTTACATTGAAAGTCAATGGGGGATGGATCCGTTTGAAGATTGAGCCATATAGTGTCATCTTCAAACGGATCCGTCCCCATTGACTTACATTGTAAGTCTGGACGGATCCGCTTGCCTCCGCACGGCCAGGCGGACACCCGAACGCTGCAAGCAGCGTTCAGGTGTCCGCCTGCTGAGCGGAGCGGAGGCTGAACGCCGCCAGACTGATGCATTCTGAGCGGATCCGCATCCACTCAGAATGCATTAGGGCTGGACGGATGCGTTCGGGGCCGCTTGTGAGAGCCTTCAAACGGAGCGCACAAGCGGAGCCCCGAACGCTAGTGTGAAAGTAGCCTTAATTGTGTTTAAAAACTCAGTTTGAAAAAAATAAAATAAAACTCCTTGTCTGTACTGTAAAGCTTGTAATGTGATTATTCTCCCCCTCCACACAACAACAATATAACGATGGAGAAAATGCCAGTGTAAGGTAAGAAAAGGGAAAACCTTGTAGACCTTCATTAAAGAGAAGTGATTGAAAGGTCAGGTAATAAAAAGGGTGTCACGATACTAGTGGAATACTGCTGGAATCCAATGGCAGGGACAAGGCCTGAACACGGGAAGCACCGGAGACTTGAACAGGAGGTAGCAGAATAGAAGAATGAAGCAGAGCCAGGCAGGTCGAGCCGTTGCCAGTAGCAACGATGCAGGATTGAAGGATGAAGCAGAGCCAGGAAGGCGGAGCCATTACCAGTAGCAACGATGCAGGATTGAAGGATGAAGCAGAGCCGAGGTCAGACAGGTAATGGGTCAGGGCAGGCAGCACAGGAACGTAGTCAGGCAATCCGGGTCGGCAACAGGAGGTAGCAGGATCTCACAAAGTAGCAGGGTAAACCGCAAGGAGGAGGAACAAACCGGAGAGCAAGTTCCAAGCGAGAGGACTGCACAAGCAGGAGCTCAAACACAATACTCAAGCAATTAGTAACAGACTTGAGAGGTTTAAATATAAAACAGGAAGTAAGATGGCACCCAGCTGAGACACAATCCACCATCATAACTTAGGGAAAACTTGAGGGCAAGACAATCTGAACTAAACAGACAGAGCAGGATGATTCCTGACAAAGGGGGAAAGCCATCATGGCCGCAATATTAGATTATCAGAGTTAGTTTTATGGCTGTAGGCCAGAAGCATAGCAATAGGGGAAGCGGCTGCTTTGCGGCCCGAACTTAGAAAGTGTCCACCTATGAGGAGGACTAAAAGATTTTATTGTCAGGGCCACCTCAACAGTATTATACAATGAAATAATATACAATGACACTGTAGGAAACGGACGGAGCGGCTGCCGGGCCTCGTCTGAGAGCGTGATCTCTACTAGACACGGGAGTGGAAGGTACGAAGAAGTTGCTTTATGAAGAACATTCAAAAATTTGCTGTGGGGCCCAGTCAAATGTAGTTATGCCACTGCTATAAGCCCTTACAGTTCAGTGAAAGGAGAGAACAGTTTTGTGGCTTATAGATCCGGTATATGATAGATGGAGACAGAGTAGAGATGAGCGAACACTCAAAATTCAGACCAACCATAGTGGCTACAATTAGAATGGGTTCACATCAGCATTAGGGTGGGTTCACATCAGCGTTTTGTTTTCCTTAATGCAACAGATCTGCTTTTTTAATAACGGATCCGTTGTAAAACGGATACCAACGGAAGCCATGTGTTCCATTTTGATAACGGATCTGTTTCAAATATGCATTTTAATAACGGAACCGTTGTTTCCATTTTGTTCAGTTTTGTTCATTTTTTTCATATTCTAATGGATCCGTTTTGTGTATATATATTTTTTTATTTTTTATGTTTGGGGTGGGTTTGGGTGGCTGGATCAGGTATATAATATCGTCTATTTTTCAATGTCTTGTGAGCTGTGTGGTGTATGGTTGTTTGGCTGAGGTTTAAGCCATGTTACCTGCTCATCTTTTATTTTATTTGCAGTATGGGATATTGCGTGGCCAATGGAGGAGGAGGAGACGTCGTGCTTTCAGATGCTTTTGGGTTCATCCCATTAATTCTGCCTGTATGACTTGTGGTGCTTTTGTCGTTCTCTACCCAGAGCTTCGCCAGCATCCTGATAAATTTCAGGCTTATTTCCGGATGTCTCCCCAATCTTTTGACAAGTTGCTTGGGAAATTGGAGCCTTATCTTCGTCATCAAAATACCAGATTTCGGCGATGTGTGTCTCCAGCAGATCGACTCACGTTGACTTTACGGTAAATGTTTACCTTCATTTCAAAATGTGTTTGTGAGTATTAAACTGTGTGCCTTTCTGATACCATAAAAATGCTATATTTCCATGTATAGACTGTGAACATATAAAAGGCGCATTTTCGTGTTGGGTCATAGTTTATGAGTACTAATTCCTGTATGGCCAAGCCTAAAATCATTCGTAAGGTCTACATCAAGTATTGTATTGTCCCAACATTACAGACTGACCCCACCAAACTAGTATGTGAATCCTCCCTTGTCCAGAAATTACTGCTACATATTAATATATTTAAAATGAGATATATTTTGTAAAAGTCTGTCTTATGATATTACAGTGTTTACTATATGTGTAAGTTTACAAGTTGTTGCTCCTATGTATTTTGGCTCTTTGTTTCCCTTATGTATTTCTTATACTAAATCTCCAATCTAAATTTTTCACAGCTTCCTTGCCACTGGTGAGAGCTATACGAGTCTGCATTATCAGTTTCAGCTGGGCAAGTCAACTATTTCATACATCGTCAAAGACACCTGTAAGGTCAGTTAGGAGTGCCTGCATCAGGAAGAGATTCCACACCCAACCACAGAACACTGGAAGCAGATATCTGCAAAATTCTGGGAGATTACCCAGTTTCCTAACTGTTTGGGTGCCCTGGATGGAAAGCGCATCCGTATACAGAAACTTCCCCCCGTCCGCATTTTTTAATTATAAATGTTATTTTTTAATAATATTGATGGCATTGGCAGATGCGAATTATCGCTTCACTGCAGTAGATATAGGTGCATATGGCCGGACCAACAATTCAAAAGTCTTTAAAGCTTCAGCCATGGGCCGGCGTGTTTATGAAAATAATTTTTCTTTCCCTGCACCACAACCACTGCCTGGCACTACTGAGCCTATGCCACCTTATGGAATAGTGACAGATGAAGCATATCAAATGTTCTTTCATTTATTGAAGCAGTATAATTTAAGTGCCGAAAAGAAACAATTTAATTATCGCTTGAGCAGGGCCCGCTGTGTGGTTGAGTGCGCCTTTGGCTTATTATGTTTTAAAATGGTGCATCTTTATGCACCCGATACAGCTTCTGCCAGACAATGTGGATAAAGTTGTAAAGGCATGTGTCATTTTGCATAATTTTTTGTTAACAAAGGAGACTTATGTTGAAACATCCATGTCAACTGACCAGGAACCTTAACACACTGGGCCACGGGCTACAGCGGTTGTCAATGCGTTGCGGGATTCTTTTGCACATTATTTTAGTTCTCCAGAGGGATCAGTACCCTGGCAAGAAGATATGTTATAATGTTGAATTGTTTATTTTTTTATTACTTATTTGATATTTTGCAGGGGAAACATTGGCCAATGTGTATTTATGTTTTAATACAGTAATCACATGTTTGACATTTATTTTGCACCCCTGGATTCGTCTGTCTCTACCTGGGAGCTTTATGACACAGACATGGAAAGCAGGAATTTGTTATGTATGTCAGGTCTAACAGTCCTGTTTTTTTCTAATATCATAATTTCAGGGCCTGCTTTTTATGGAGTGAATGGTAGTTTGGCGGTGGGACCATTCACTCCATTACAAAGCTCCCAGATGTGTCACCTGATGTCACTGGGAATGAGTGAATGGAATTCAAATGTTTCATCTGAAGTTGACTCGCTGACCTCTAGATGTCACCATAGATGCATGTATGTGTTTTTTTTTGCTTTGGATTGTTGATGTATTCACTTTGTGCCTGAGTTAAGGCTTATTTATTTTCAGTATAATGTGTGATTAAAACACTAGGTTCTGTTTTGAATTTTTTTTTGTGTTGCTGCATTATTAGTACCTGCATAACAAAGCCTAATTGTGTTCTACTAAATATGTCTGGTAATAATTCATATATATTTGGAGGAACTGTATGGGAGACATCTTCACATATGTACCCCAATAAAACCCCATGGACATGTTTGGTTTACAAGCAGAAGAGCTTGTGAGGGATGATTATCCTAATTTAAAGGGGTTAGCTGAGACCTTACAATGCCTCTCTCATACCCCACCATATTAGGGAGGCATTTAAAGGTCTCAGCTAACCCCTTTAAAGAGAGTCTGTCATCACATTTTCACTTTTTTAACCGTTCCCATAGCTCTCTAGCAGTCTTATAGTTGATAAAAACATTACCTTTCTAAGCATCGGTGGAAAACTGGCAAAAATGATCTTTGTAGGATATGTAAATGAGGGCTCGCAAGTGCCCAGGGGTGGCGTCAACCTCGTTGGTGCCCAGGCAGCTCTGCCTTTTCGTCGCTTCCCCCCGCCCAGCCTTTCTCTCTGCCCGCCCATCTTCTTACTGTTTCTCTCGCCGAGATCCCGCGCCTGCGCGCTGAGTCCCTCGGCCGGCGCATGCCCATTTCTGGTACAGCATCGCAGTAATTAATGCGCATGCGCCGGCTAACAGCACGAAAACACCGCAAAGGAGGCGGTCCATCGGCGCAGGACAGGTATTTTTCTCCGTTCGATCGTGTGGGGCCTTTTTTTTGGTTGAATATCTGTGATGGCCACTCATTTATTACTGGAGGGGGGGTGTTTGATACCTGGCAAATATGCTTACTAATAAAAATCTTGGGTCAAATCATTTATTATGGAGGGGTGGGGGAGACCTGTGGTGGAGGTACTCATTTATTACTGGGGTGGTGTGGGGGGTGTTTCCTGGCACATATGCTTACTAATAAAAATCTTGGGGCAAATCATTTATTATGGAGGTGGGGGGGCACTCATTTATTACTGGGGGGTTTCCTGGCACATATGCTTACTAAAAAAAATCTTGGGGCAAATAATTTATTATGGAGGGGGGCCCTCATTTATTACTGGGGTGGTGTGTGTGTGTGTGTGTGTGGGGGGGGGGGGTTCCTGGCACATATGCTTACTAATAAAAATCTTGGGGCAAATCATTTATTATGGAGGTGGTGTGGTGGGGGAGACCTGGGGGGGGCACTCATTTATTACTGGGGTGTTTTGGGGGGGGGGTTCCTGGCACATATGCTTACTAATAAAAATCTTGGGGCAAATCATTAATTATGGAGGGGGCCACTCATTTATTACTGGGGTGGTGTGTGTGTGTGTGTGGGGGGGGGGGGGGGGGGTTCCTGGCACATATGCTTACTAATAAAAATCTTGGGGCAAATCATTTATTATGGAGGTGGTGTGGTGGGGTAGACCTGGGGGGGCACTCATCTATTACTGGGGTGTTGTGGGGGGGGGGGTTTCCTGGCACATATGCTTACTAATAAAACTCTTGGGGCAAATCATTTATTATGGAGGTGGGGGGGCACTCATTTATTACTGGGGTGGTGGTGGGGGTGTTTCCTGGCACATATGCTTACTAATAAAAATCTTGGGGCAAATCATTTATTATGGAGGTGGGGGGGCACTCATTTATTACTGGGGTGGTGAAGGGGTGTTTCCTGGCACATATGCTTACTAATAAAAATCTTGGGGCAAATCATTTATTATGGAGGTGGTGTGGTGGGGGAGACCTGGGGGGGGGCACTCATTTATTACTGGGGTGTTTTGGGGGGGGGGTTCCTGGCACATATGCTTACTAATAAAAATCTTGGGGCAAATCATTAATTATGGAGGGGGCCACTCATTTATTACTGGGGTGGTGTGTGTGTGTGTGGGGGGGTGTTTGATACCTGGCACATATGCTGACAAATAATACTATTGGGGCCAATCATTTATTATTGAGATCTGGCACATATATAGAATGATAAGACTTTCTTTAGTGGGGCCACTCATTTATTAATGGGGTGGGGGGGTAGACCTGGCACATATAAAGAATAATAAATATGTCTGTGGTGGATAATCTTTTATTAATGGGGTGGCTGGGGGTTAGACGTGCCACAAATCAGGATTAATAAAATTGTCTTTTGGGGCAAATCATTTATTTATGGTGGGGGGATGCCTGGCGCATATCAAGATTACTGATAGTGTATTTTGGTTCAAATCATTTATTTATGGGTGGGGGATGCCTTGCTCATATCAAGAATAATAAAAATGTTTGTGGGGGACAATCTTTTATTATTGGTGGGTGGGTGCCATTTGTGGGAGGCAGAATCAAAGTGTGGTAAATATCTTTGGGCGACATTGGTTCGGCTAATTTAACATTTCATGCCGGATGGATCCGACATGTTATTCAGCCTGTTAAATCCGTCCTGCATCAATTTCACCGGGCACTACAGTGTTTCTGCTCCATCCTGATTAGGTCGGGGGCGTAGCTACGTTCCAGCACGGTACTGCACGGCTACAGATCGCAGGACTAAAAGTACTTCATGTTTGACTTTACAGTCCGGCAATCTCTGCCCTGCACAGCCACGCTGCGCTATACCTCCGCCACCAGCCCCATTGTAGTCAATTGAGACGTAGCAGCAACACGAACAGTGCATGTGTTCTTGCGGCATGGCGGATCCAGCGGTATTTTCTCCAGCCTGAACAACCTTTATTGATAGCCATGTCACAAGTCTAAAAGTACCCTTAATATGTTGTGTCTGGCAATCACAATTACACTGGGTTAAATATATTTGTGGTCATGGCTACGGAAGAGAGCTGGTGCCTCGAAGTACCAGGACCTAACTGAGAGAATGGTCTACTTGCCCTAACTAAATGGCTGGAGGGGTGCCCTTAGCCATGCCGCGGGTAGGCCTATAAGGGGGCATACCCTGAGGAATATGGAGAGAAAAGGGGAGGGAGGGTGGGGCACCAGAAACGCACGCAAGTGTGATGAGGGCGTGCCTCTGTTTTATGTGTGCCTGCGCCCCTCCCACAAATGCAGGCTGACATGTCAGCCTTAATCTATTTGTGGTCATGGCTACGGAAGAGAGCTGGTGCCTCGAAGTACCGGGACCTAACTGAGAGAATGGTCTACTTGCCCTAACTAAATGGCTGGAGGGGTGCCCTTAGCCATGCCGCGGGTAGGCCCTTAAGGGGGCAAAAAACAACCAAGTAGGGGAGAGAGTACCTTTATTGCAGCTGACCAACTTACAACACCAAACTGTGAAAAGCCTTAGATATCTCAGCCTGGGGGTTCGGTATATAACGTGCGAAGCATGAGAAGCGCCAGCGGCCCATTTTACGGATAACATGGCCGGGAACGTCATGTTTTGAAGCAGTGGATGCCGCTCCAATACGGAAGGAGTGCCCTGAAATTACCTTGGGGTCGGAGCCCAAACCCGATGCCAGTATACGAATGTGCGAAATGAACTGGGAAGTCGTGATGGCCCTGACTTTGAACGGGAGCAAAGGACTGTCCGGGGCGGAGTCCCCCAGAACTGCCAGCAAACTCCTGAGTACTTGAACTGGGCACCATGCATTGGAAGACTGATAATACTTTACCTCTACTGGTGGCCCCACCTGAGAAGTTTTGGAAGTGAGGAGATATAGGGAGAAATGGTCCTCGTGCCATACCAGCTGACCCCTGGTTAAACCGTTGGTCCTGGCCGAAACGCTGGTGAATTCGCCGGGTCTTAAGAACCCGTAGAAACTAAGGTACATGGCAGCCTTGATGACCGTGCTGGAATGGAGCCCAAAAGGAAGACCATCTAGGGAGGTGGAAAGTTTCCTAAATAATTCCCCTGACACAGGCTGCCTGCTCCGGATGGCCCCGCTGCTACTCTTCTGAACACCCCTGAGTGTTGCCCTAACTGCCTGGGACAGGAAAACCGACCTACTTTCTGGATCTTCCAACATGGAGAAATGCTGGACTCCGGCCAAGTATAACTTGATGGTGTTGAAGGACAGTTTGAGATCAGTATGACAGTAAGCTATGAAAGCTGTGATGTAAGTGGTCTTGTCAGTGTCCTTTCTTGGATGTAGGAACGTGAAACTGTTGAAAGTGTTCCAAGCGGTTCTGTAATTCCTGGCCGTGTTAACAGACAGAGACTTCTGCATCAAAGACTTTGCTGAAGAAATGAAAGATTTTAATCCATCACGAGAGTTTGATACATCGGAGGAGGTAGCCCCACTCGGTCTGCCTCCGGCATGACCTGGAGAAAAAAATTGAAATTAAAATGAGACAAAGCGTCTGCGGCCACATTACGTATTCCCTGAATGTGCCTGCATGACACATGGAAGTTAAATTTCAGCCAGAGCCAGACCAGCCTGCAGACGAAAGACATGATATGGGGTGACTGTGATCTGCCCTTGGCGATGATGTCAACCACTGTCTGGTTGTCGGTGACGAACGCCACGGAAGAGTTGGCCCATTGACCACCCCAGACCTGGGCCGCTGCCACGATTGGATAGAACTCCAACAAGGGGGATGATTTCAATGCGGCTCTGGCCGATGAAACCTCAGATGGCCAGGCGCCTGCAAACTATTGGTTTCCACAGATTGCCGCGAAACCCCCGGAGGCGGCAGCGTCCGAGAAAATCAAGGTGGATGCTGGCCCCAGTTGCAGAACGAACATGGAGACTCCGTTCCATTCGGCCATGAAGTCCCTCCACATGGCCAGGTCGGCCATGGCTTGGGCATCTAAGGTGATGAGTCTGTCTTGCTCGGGAGCTGAGGGAAGTAGCTGCAGGAGCCTGGACATGAAGGCCCTACCTTGGGGCATGACTCTGGTAGCGAAATTGAGCATTCCTAGTAGGGACCGCAACTCTACCTTGACACCCGTCCTACTGCCTGCTGCCTTTGAGATAGCATCCTTGATCTTTGTGAGCTTCTCAGTTGGTAACCTGGCCTCCATCTTCCCTGTGTCCAAGATTATGCCCGGGGCCTTCTATTTTTGAGGGCGCCACCGGTACATTGAGGTTTGAAAACAGCTGGAGCAGAGCCTGGAGCTTGCTCGGCTTGCAATCTGGCCTTTCTATTAAAAGAAAGTCATCCAGGTAATGGATGACCAGCGGACAGTCGCAGTGGTTGACCAGGATCCAGTGCAAAGCCTGCGCAAACTGGTCAGACAGCCAGGGGCTTCTTTTGGACCCAAAAGTCAGGCGATTTGCAAAGAAATACTGGTCCTGCCACTTGATGCCATAGAACCTCCAAAGCTGCGGATGGATGGGCAGCAATTTGAAGGCATCAGCGATGTCCGCCTTGGCCAACCATGCCCCCCTGCCTACCTGAAGGATGAGTTGAATGGCCTCATCTATAGAAGAATAGCGCATGGAAAACTCCTCGGAGGGGACTAAGGAGTTTAAGCTGGGTATGCTGGAGCCATGAGGTGCAGACAGGTCATAAATTAAACGTTTTTTATTAGTGAAGTGTTTTGACACAATACCTATGGGGTTTATTCTCCAGAGGTCAAATGGAACAAAGGAAAAAGGACCGATGAGGAACCCCTTCTCTAATTCCGACTTTAGTCCCCACCGGCTCGGGATCCCTGGTTGCTGACTGGAGGTTGGGACCCTCCCAAGTGGATTGTGGAAGAGCTACCAGACCTGTATGAAAGCCTGTAGTGAACCCGGAGACCAGGAATTGCACAAACTGCGGGTTGGGATGGTTCTGCAGAAGGGATGCTAGTAAATCCAAGTTGACCCCGGTTAGTCAGGATGGCCTGGAGGACCTTTGAGGACAAGCCATTTGGGGGTGAGCCCTCAAACAAACTGCACATACATGGAGGGCCCTACATTTGTTATAGTAACAGGCGTTCTGGTTGAAGTTGTTACACACCTGGCTGTTGCCCAGGAAAACTATGGGCCGCCCCAGCTTATCCGTGGTTGGGCCAGACCGTTGTAGAGACCCGGAACTACTGGGAAGGGATCTGCCCTGGGACGTAGAGGGTCCTGCATTGGGGCAATAATCTGCGGAGTGGGCAATAGATTGGCAAGAGGCACATGCCGGGGCCTTGAGCCCTGCGAAGTGCCGGCAAAAAAGCTCAATGTCCATGGCAGCCCAGTTTGTGATTTGTTGGAATTGGACCAGTGCGGCGCAGCTTTGGCTGAAAAAGAGCGATGGTAATCGTAGAACGCCTGCCCACCGTACTTGTGGCCCAAGTCCGTGACTCTGTAAAGGTACGTGTCCAACTCCTCCCGCCTCTCAGGATGGACATAGCAGATGACATCCCTGAATAAACTAAACGCGAGGACGAACTCCGTGATGGTCAGTTTCTTGTTTAGGTGGGAATCCCTGGCCTTAAGGACGATGGACACGTCGCCGCAAGCGATTGTTTTACTATCTACCGTGTCGTGGGTAGCTATCAGGATGGAAGCTAGATTGACATCTTTACCCTCTAAAATGTCCTTTTTGATTTTGCTAGGGATGAAATGTGAGGGAGCTACCTCAGGCGTGCTTAGGACCCTACCTGGGGGAACGGGCCCTGAAGTGGAGGCTACAGGCAAGAGTGGAGCGGACCGCTCAGATGCCAGCTCCTGGTAGGACTCGACGGCCAGGAGTCTGGACTGCACGTCCGAAACTGAGGAGGCAATGGTGTTCATCATGGCATGCAGCTGTGTCAGAGATACTTGAAGAGTGGACATGGAGACTTGCTCCAAGTTCGGGGCTGCTGGTTCAGCCATCAGTAGTCTATATAGTTCTGCCTTTCGGGCGGAAGCAGGGTGTTGTATCCCTCTCCTGTTAAGTTCCGCAATTAACTTAGGAATTGTCCAACTCCTTAGTGATGAGGAGCTGGGCCGCTCGAATGCGGGTGTTTCAGGAATCGATAGGGCTTCCTCGATGTTGGAAGTATTCAACATACTGCAGCTGCGAGGTGACAAACAGAAAATTAATAGCTGAGCTGGAGGCTGTATTGCGAAAGCGACACCCGAGCCATGAATGGTGGTTAAAGGAGAACTAGAGTGGGCGAGTGCCTAGTGCTCTGAAACGGGTACTACTGTGGAGGACCTGGCCAGACTAAAGTTTGAAATGATGTAAGGAAGCTACAAGGACGTGGCCCCAGACAGGGAGTTGAAAAAACAGAAGAAAATGAACATCACACCTGAAATTGTACCGGAGAAAAAGAATATGGATTCAAGTCTGAAAACATGACAGGCGACCGAAATAGCAATTAACAGCGTGAACCTGAGACGTAACAGGCAACAGAGATGAAATAATAAAACGTGAAAACGTAAGCGTTACAGGCACCAGGTGAGATAAATGACAAACGTAAGCCCGAACGTAATAGGCCATAGTCATGAAAAAGTTGTAAACGTAAGCCCGAAGCGTAACAGGCAACAGAAAAATGAAAACGTAAGCCTGAAACGTAACAGGCAACAGACATGGTATGATATAAACTTAAGCCCGAAGCGTAACGGGCAACAGATAAATTAAAAACGTAAGCCTGAAACATAACAGGCAACAGTCATGGTATATTAGAAACGTAAGCCTGAAACGTAACAGGCAACAGATGACAAAATAAAATGTAAGCCTGAAACGTAACAGGCAACAGACATGGTATGGTATAAACGTAAGCCCGAAGCGTAACGGGCAACAGATGATAAATCAAAAACGTAAGCATGGGACGTAACATGCAACAGTCATGGTATATTATAAACGTAAGCCTGAAACGTAACAGGCACCAATGGCAAATAATACGTAAGCCTGAAGCGTGACAGGCAGCAGACATGGTATGTTTAAAACGCAATCCTGCGGCATCACGGGCAACAGATGGTAAATAATACGTAAGCCTTAAACAGAACAGGCAACAGACGACACTTGAACGTAAGCCTGAACGTAACAGGCAACAACATGATATTGACAGACGTGAACGTGAAGTGAACCGGCAATAAACATTGTGGTATGACATTGATGCGAACCTGCAGCGTGACCGGTGACAGACACGGTGACTGAAAAAGAAGTATTTACCGAAAACGTCCGCAGATGTAGCAGAGTGGAATAGGCGACGGTCGGCTCAGACGGAACTGTTTGAGAAAACCTTGGCTGATGCTATGTAGCTAGAACAGTAGAGTACCCAGGGTCTGTAAAATAATTGGTATCGTGAGGGGGGGCACGTTAATGTCCAGAGACTGCACCTAGGGATCCTGTGATCTTATGGAAATTTCTGTCATGCTATTTGTAACCTGCATCAATGTAAGGCCTGATGCATGGCAAGTGGCAGCGGGACGTGGTGTTATTTTTAATTAGTTGTTTGTATTCTAGGACCTGATGCAGAGGGTAGCGTGTGATTGCTACTGTGCGGTATGAAGGGTTTTGTTTGATTTAATTATTATTTATGTTGTGAAAATGTTTTTTTGTTTTTTTTTCACAAAGTGGCACCCTTCCCTGCCGGCGAGCCCGAACAGCCCCGTGAAAGCAGGGGCCCAGGCCCCCCCCCCCGCCGCCCCACCGGCACCGCCCCGCCCACACCGAGTGTGCAGGGCAAATGAAGGACCGGCGATGCGACGGGAGCCGGAAGGGAGCGCAGACTGGAGCCTGGGAGAGGGAGCCCGAGGCAGCCGGGCCATGTGACAGCAGGGGGGAGGACGCCAACGTCGTCGCCGGGCAACAGGGGCGCTGCGCAGACCGGAGCCTGGAAGAGGGAGCCTGAGAGGCCGCCGGGCCACGTGACAGCAGGGGGGGAGGACGCCAACGTCGTCGCCGGGCAACAGGGACGCTGCGCAGACCGGAGCCTGGGAGAGGGAGCCTGAGAGGCAGGCGGGCCACGTGACAGCAGGGGGGAGGATGCCAACGTTGTTGCCGGGCAACGGGGACGCCATGCGGCGAACCTCAAGCCCGGCGTCCCACGTGACCCCCCTGCGCCCCGCACCGGAAGAGGGAACCAGTGGCGGAGCCCAGCCGGGAGTAGGTAAGAGACGCCGGTTGCGCTGTGCCGTGGAGGGGGAACGAATGCGATGGAGGTGGTTCTTACTTACCCGGCCGGCAAGTGCAGAAGACGGAGGACCGGAGGCACCTGACGGGACCTACTTACCTGAAGAGCTGCGCTGCTGCAAAGGGCGTGACGTTCGTGGTGGGAATAGGCACCGGAAACGCACGCAAGTGTGATGAGGGCGTGCCTCTGTTTTATGTGTGCCTGCGCCCCTCCCACAAATGCAGGCTGACATGTCAGCCTTAATCTATTTGTTGGACACAGGCTTTTTAATGTGGGGGCTACCTAGCACAATTAACCTGTGGTAACTAGCTTTAGGGGACATCGGCTTTGTATGCTTAGGGCTATCATAAATTATAGTACAACGTTCTATATTCGTAGATTTTTTACTCCTAAATTTTAATTGAATATATTCTAAACTATTTCAAAATACAAATTTATATTTCACAAATAATCTACAGTGTATCAAGACATCGATTGCAAGATATTTAGGGGTGAGTGACCATAATCCCAAAGATGGATTAATGTTCCTGATGCACAATTGTGCGGTATATTACAGGGTACATTTACTTAGACCTCAGGCTGTTTTACCCATTGGTTTATTTGTCGAGGAAGCAGGGGAAGCGATTGATTATTGGCCCAGGAGCAATAGTACGGCCAAATTTCTCTAAATTATTTATGTTTTTTCATAAAATTTTATTTTTAAGTTTCTAACTGCATGGGCAGGGGACGTTGTGACACAGAACAATCAAACTACAAGAGAGGAAAGAGAGAGAGATATTCACCTACCTCTCCTCTGCTGCACTTTGTTATCCAATTATTTAAGCAGCAGTCACCGTATACTGTTCATCCACCATTCAATACAAGTAATCCTTTCATAACAAATCTGGCACACCCCAAGAATACAAGAAGCTCCATGCAGACAATGAACTTTTCTGCCAGGCAGGCTGTATCTCTTTCCTGCCTCACTTTTTGTTCCAGTTGAGCTCCTGGTCAGTCCTCTGAGCATCGCCTCAGCCTGCCAGCCAGTGATGCTGATCTTCATACTCAGTGTCAAACATAACAACGATGGTGAGTCTGTGCCCCCTTGCCAGTAGTTTGTCCCTCTATGCCGGACTCTGTCCCTTCTGCCCAATATAGTACCGCCCATGCAGTATTGTGCCCCCTATACTGTATTGTGCCACTTATACTGTTCAGTGCAGACCTGCCCAGTACTGTGCCCTATACCCTGATGTAAGCTCCATTATTATACACTTTATCTAGCACAATAAAGGAGCATAAGGAAATATCCCTGTACTATTACTCTTAAACACGACTATGCCCTCTAATACCCTCTACTGTTCCTACTCAATAGTAGTATTACCTCACACCCTGCATTGTGCACCATAAAGATCCCCTAATCATACCATGTACAGTGCCCCCTTATATTCTATACTGGTCCCCAGGTCACATACTGCGCTGTGTCCCCTTATATTCTGTCCCTGTCAGGCGGTGTTATCATGTACCTGACCGGCGGTGTTATTCAGTCACTCTATGGACGTGTTATTCAGCCAATGTACAGTACAGACCCAAAGTTTGGACACACCTTCTTATTCAAAGAGTTTTCTTTATTTTCATGACTATGAAAATTGTAGATTCACACTGAAGGCATCAAAACTATGAATTAACACATGTGGAATTATATACATAACAAACAAGTGTGAAACAACTGAAAATATGTCATATTCTAGGTTCTTCAAAGTAGCCACCTTTTGCTTTTATTACTGCTTTGCACACTTTTGGCATTCTCTTGATGAGCTTCAATGGTTCACTTCACAGGTGTGCCCTGTCAGGTTTAATAAGTGGGATTTCTTGCCTTATAAATGGGGTTGGGACCATCAGTTGCGTTGAGGAGAAGTCAGGTGGATACACAGCTGATAGTCCTACTGAATAGACTGTTAGAATTTGTATTATGGCAAGAAAAAAGCAGCTAAGTAAAGAAAAACGAGAAAAACGAGTGGCCATCATTACTTTAAGAAATGAAGGTCAGTCAGTCAAAATTGGGAAAACTTTGAAAGTAAGGGCTATTTGACCATGAAGGAGAGTGATGGGGTGCTGCGCCAGATGACCTGGCCTCCATAGTCACCGGACCTGAACCCAATCGAGATGGTTTGGGGTGAGCTGGAAATAAGTTGACAGAATAACGTATATATATATTTTTTCTTGTATTGTATTTTATAAAAATACAGAACAATATTTTCAAACCAGGTAGACATATTGAAGATTTTCAAACGGTAAGTATAAAATCACGGTAAGGAACAAGTCGATTTTGAAAAAAACAAGATCTTCAAAACTGAAAATCACAATGTGTTGTAAGTATGTATACATTTTATTTTTATTATTTAAAATCCATGATTATAAAAAAAATAAAGCTTGGCCGTGACCTTCCGTCACCTGTTTAAGAATAAACATCATTATTGTCAATTTTAGCAACGTTTAAGCATTTATTCTATAATTATGCTTAAAGGGAGTCTGTCACATAATCTGAGCCTTTTATACCGCTCATCTCAGGTTATAGACTCCTTTGTCCTCATTCAAATGTTACCTTTAATTGTGCGGTCCCTCACAGAAGATCTTCCAAAAAATATTTTTAAAAGGTATGCTAATGAGGTTCTGCAAGTGCCCGGGGGGCGGCGTTACTGCTTCAAGTGCCCAGGCCCTTTTGCGATGTGCCCAGAAAACCACAACTCTTTCACCACTCTGGCTCTCCGTCAGAAATCTTTCTCCGCACCTGCACACTGCTGTGCACATTATGGTAAAAGGAACAATGAGTTCCTCTGTTGCGGCTGGTTACTACTGCTGGCTGGATTTGGAGGTATGGACCAGCACATGCGCAGTGAAACTCCCTGTTAATTTAACCAAAATGGGCACTGCAGGGTGCAGGTGTGGGGCAAGCATATAGTGGCACAAGCGCAAGATTTTAGAGGGAGATGATGATGAATAGGAAATGAGGATGGGCCAGAGGTGTGAAAGAGATGTGGTTTTCTGGGCACATCCCCAAAGGTCCTGGGCACTTGAAGCTGTATTGCCGCCCCCGGGCACTTGCAGAACCTCATTAGCATACTTTTTTAAAATATTTTTTGGAAGATCTTCTGTGAGATACCACAAAAAAAAAGGTAACATTTGAATGAGTGCAAAGGAGTCTATAACCTGAGATGACCAGAATAAAAGGCTCAGATTAGATGACCGAAATGTAATCCTCAGCCTTATGTACTTATAACTACGTTTGATTTACATGGGTATTCACATCGTATTCAATGGTTCAATACAGCTATGCTCACATTTTAATATTCTTGAGATTCTAATATTTTCGAACCGCATCTATAACAACAACTGATAGATGGTTTAGGGTGCACAGAGCCAACAGACATACAGCAACAGCTGTATACGTTATCATTGATGCTTGGACTTGCAAAGGTCACAGCCTAAATGATCAAAAATGTTATATTCTATTTGAAAGAAAAATCAGGGGAGTGTTAATAATTATTTTAAGAGTTGGTACCAAATTTTTGAGTGCACTTTTAACAAATTGCAACATTTGTTGATTTATTTTAATATAATAATTTTTTTTTATAACATGGTTTTGTATATTTACGCTAATTTCTTTTATTCCCCCCCCCCCTATAATGAAGGTCAAACGTCAATCAAAAATGCTAACTTGCATAATAAACCAATGTCTCAGCAAGTCTGGGCGAAAGGGCCAAAATGAAAATATTATTCTTCATCGCTTCCCAAAAGACATAGATCTGATCAAATTATGGCTTAAAAACACTGGACAACAATTCAAAGATATCGATGCATTTGCTAATAAAATAACTGAAGGTGGACAAAATAATAAATACAGACTTTGCTCGTGTCACTTTAACCCTGATTGCTACAAAATAGGTCCCAAAGGAAAGTTTTTGAAGCCGGGTGCAGTTCCTACAATATTTCCAATATTAGAAAATGGCAAAAATATAATAAAGGAAACGTTGAAGAAGGATCGTCGACGAAGTAGAAAAAGAGCTTTTGAGCAAAGCACACATCAGGCAACAAATGCAGAATGTACTCAGAGGGAAAAGGAAAGCAACTCTCAAACGGAAGAAGAATCCACATCCATAGACAACATACCAAGTTGTTTACAATTTTGCAGTGTTGGAACACAGACAGATTTTACTTTGGAAAATTACATTTTAATTCAAAAGCCAATGATTTACCCCGAGGAGACTGATTTTCTTGAAGATTTAACTGCAGCGAAGTGTGCAGAACCAAGAATGATGTCAACACCACCTCATGTGATGGGAAGCAAGGAACAGACAAGGAAGTCAGAATTTTCATCACCATTGAAGAAAAGACCACACATCACTGTTGGCTCGATGATGAAGGTGATGAAGGTGAAGAAAAGGAAGATCAAATTGACAGTAGCTATGTTCTTAACGTGTCAAACATAGACAGCAGTGATCAATCAAGCCTTCATTTTTTTCCCCAGAATCTACTAAAATTAGTGCTTCTACAGTTACAAATTTGACAAAACAGAAATTGTTCGTGATAAAAAATTATTGGTATTTGAGTCCTGTCTCGATATACTTCTCTACAAAGTTAAATGTCAAAAATATGCAAGCTGCAATTACACAGTCAAATCCTTTTCAAAAATCTATGACGGATCTTATTGTAAAGTAAAAGGAACATGCTACGCAGGACACAAGTTTATAATATTCGAAAGTCAACCGAAAGTGAGTAAGTATAGTGCTGGAAATATTCTCACTGCGGCCGCAATTTTGTTTAGTGGACTAAATTTCAAAAAGTTAAAGAATTACACAACATTCTTGGAATAGTAAGTATATCTGAAATAACATACTACAGATACCAAACGATGATTCTTTTTCCAGCTATCGACATCGCTTGGAAAGCAGAGCAAAGTACCATTACAGAAGACCTCAAAACCAAACCGCTATGCATAGCTGGAGATGGGCAACGTGACAGCCCTGGGCATAGTGCTAAATACTGTGTTTACTCAATGATGGATACTGTTACTAACAAAATGATTGATTTTGAAATAGTACAGCGCAATCAGTGCTCATCCTCTGTAGCCATGGAAAAACATGGCTTTGCAATTGTAATGGATCGACTACTAAATAAAGGGTTAAACATATTTTTTTTTGCATCAGACCGGCATGTTAGTATTCGGAAAAAACTAAGGCAAGAATATCCACAAATAAACCATCAATTCGACGTGTGGCATTATGCAAAGTCCCTAAAGAAAAAAATTAATAATGTTAGCCGTCTGAAATTGTGCAAGGAGATTACACCATGGATCAACAAAATTATTCTGCATTTTTGGTGGAGCATTCAAACTTGCAACGCTAATTCAGAACAACTTTGTGAAAGATGGTTCTCCCTGCTCCACCATATTGTTAATAGACATCAATGGAATGGAACACTTTATTGCAAATGTTCCCACGGAAACATCGAGGATTCTGAAAATACAATTTTTCGTCTCAATGGGGAAACACCACCATTCAGCCAAATCGAAAAAATAGTAACTGGAAATGGTCTCCAAAAAGATTTGCCACATTTAACCCGAAATTGTCATACGGGTAATTTGGAAAACTTTCACAGTATCGCCTTAAAATATCAGACAAAGAGAATCCACTTTGGCATCGATGCTATGGAGGCCCGCACTAAACTTGCTGTCCTGACCCATAATAGAAATGTAGGTAGAGAACAGGCAGTCGTCAAGTGTTCAAAGCGAAACACTGAATCAGTCGTCAGCAAACGAACATGGGCACTTGAAGCTGTATTGCCGCCCCCGGGCACTTACCTCATTAGCATACCTTTATAAAAATATTTTTTGAAAGATTTTCTGCGAGGGACCACAAAAAACAAGGTAACATTTGAATGAGTGCAAAGGAGTCTATAACCTGAGATGACCGGAATAAAAGGCTCAGATTAGATGACTGACTACCTTTAACTTTAATTTTTGTGGGCGATAAAAATTTAAAATTTTAACGTAATATAGAAAAATTTGATCCTCAGCTTTATGTACTTATAACTACGTTTGAATTACATGGGTATTCACATCGTATTCAATGGTTCAATACAGCTATGCTCACATTTTAATATTCTTGAGATTCTAATATGTTCCCAAAGGATCCTCCCGTTGGATAGTTCGTGATGTTTTTGATAAGGTATCTGTGGATTACCTGGAAGACGTCTGTGTTGATCTACTGAAAATAGTTCAGGGGGACCTCAAGTCAGAATGGACTTCACAAGCGCCTCATCTTCCACCCAATCTGTTAAACCAGGAAAGGCCAAATAAAGAGGAGATAAAACGACAACGACTGAGTCGTATTAAAACAGAAATGAATCCAGCAAATTTAGATTGATGATCTTCTAAAGCGTTTTTTTTTTTTTTTTTGTTATTATTAAGGAAGTTCTTAAAGTTAATAATTGGCTCAAAAATTCTTTAATTTTTTTTGGTTTATTAAAAACTAATGTATTCATAAAAATGTTTATTTTAACCTTTACAGTTTGTTTGATAATTGCAGTTTGGAGGAGTCGAAGGTGTACATTTGTAAAAGAACGGTTTTCTACCTAGGTAACTTCTTTATACTTTTACATTAATATAAGGATTATATTTTTACATTTATAGTTTTATAAAAAATTTGATATTATAGATTTTTCTTTTAGATACTGATTTTTAATTTTTTTCTTCTTTCATGCCGTTATTATTTTCTATATTAATTGAACTAAAACACTTTGACATTAAAATTTTATGGACTATTTAGTTTTGTTAATAATTGGCAAACTTTAAAAAAATGTGTTAATTTATTTTATTATTTTTATTAGTTAATTTAAAAATTTAAATATTGGTTGGCTTAATATAAAGTTTGGTTTAATAGTATGACAAATTGCCTAACCAAAATATTGCTACTTACCTATTTATATATATTCAAAAAGTTAATTAGAAATAATTTTGCAATTAAATAGCAAATTTTTAAAAAAAGGATAGGTTAAAAATTAAATAGCCATTTGAACTTTAGTCTATTTTTGAAAACAATGTAGCAACTTTTTTGAGTTTATTAATATTGATATTGACAAAAAAAAATCTTATAGTAATATTATAGTGAACAATAATAATTATAAAAAATAAATTTTTGCCATAAAAATTTAATGGTAGACAGTATTTGCCAACCCAATTTTATGTTTTTTTATATTAGACTGGGTATCTTAATAAATTGCTAAAGTTAAAAAAAAAAATATTTGAATTTAAATAACACTAGAGATACAGGTAAAGTGAGTCTTTTACCTACATAACAAGTGTAAAACTCTCTACACTCTACACCTAAGGTCACTTAGGATTTTTTTTCTGCCTATTTTTAAAACATCAATTTTTTGTATTCGGAAGATGTGAAAAGCTAATTGTTGATATCTTTAGGTTTATGGTTCCGACTACCACAGATCTAAATAAACAGTTTAACAATTGTTATGTAGGTCACAGAATCACTCTATTAAAAAAGTCAAATGTTACATTTGTTGAATTAAATAAAATACTTATTTCAAATGAGTTAATAAAGTTATTAAAATGTTATTCTTGTCTTGTTTTTATTTTGTTGTTCAATTACTTTTATTAGCAAGACCAAAGGAATAAGATGTGTAAAACCTTAATCTGCAAGCTGGGCAGGGTATACAAATGAGAGACCAATTAGAAAAAACACATAGACCTTACAATAAACAGGGATGGGGGTGGGTGGGTGTTTGTGTGGAAAAAGGTGGAAACGAGTACTGAAAAGACAGAGATTAGGACTGTAACATTAGGGAATAGCATCAATTCCACTAACTGACGTTTGATGCTCGCTTGAGAGATTTTAAAAATATCAGAGAAATGTGGATTTTTAAAAATATGGAGTCATTGAGTTATCTACAATGGTATTGAGACGGTCTATAAGCTTCCTATTAACTGTTAACTTATAGTATCTGTGTATGAAAAGCTCAGCTGCCTGAACAAAAAAGCTAAGGAGACTAATTTTCACGTTGGAGAGAGAGCCGGGGATCAGAGAGAACACCCACTCCAATGTCCACTGCACCTCTGGCTCATTCGTGCTGGGGTTCAGGGTACGCTTTTCCTTTTGAAGTTTTCTGCACCATTTGGCCTGGTGAAAACTTGATGAAATCTGTTTGAGCTACAGTGGCTGGAGAGCTACTGCACCACGTTTCATACCACACCAAGATCAAGCCACGCCACCCTGTATTCTTATTTTCTTATCGTACACAATAATATGAAAATAATGTGCAATAAACATCTACTGGACTCTATTAGATATATAAAGTGCTTTATTTCGTGAAAAAAAAAACAACTAACAAAAACAGAAGATACAACAATGTGCAAGTTGTAATATTCATCAAATTTTGGATAGAATAATCTATTTTTTTGGTTGAAAATACATTCATGTTTTTATTTTTTATTTTGTTAGTATACACATTAGGGAAAAAAAGTGCTCATGACCTCAGGTAGATGCATAAATTTTTGTAAAATGCTTTACTTTAGGTAAATAGTTTACAAGTTGCAAAACATAAACCTACAACAATGTGATGTTAACAACCTATTCATTGGGGGTTGAATATCGTAGCACAACACGCAATGCAAAATTAAATGTAAATTGTATAGGGTTGATGAACATAATCAGCCGTTGATTTGGAGTTCATAATTATACAGGGTGGGCCATTTATATGGATACACCTTAATAAAATGGGAATGGTTAGTGATATTAACTTCCTGTTTGTGGCACATTAGTATATGTGAGGGGGGAAACTTTTCAAGATGGGTGGTGACCATGGTGGCCATTTTGAAGTCGGCCATTTTGAATCCAACTTTTGTTTTTTCAATAGGAAGAGGGTCATGTGACACATCAAACTTATTTGGTGTATTATTAAGGTGTATCCATATAAATGGCCCACCCTGTATTTTTGGTATTATGAAATGTACCAAATGTATACATTAATTGGCTAAACGAAAACTTATCTGAAGTAAAGTAAGTGCTTTGTATTGGAAACATAACTTAAAGATAATCAGTCATCTAATCTGAGCCTTTTAGACCGCTCAGATCAGTTTATAGAATCCTTTTCACACATTACAATGGTACCTTTATTTGTGTTGTCCCTCTGAGATATTCTAATAAAAAATTATAAAACGTATGCTATTGAACTTCGCCAAGTGCCAAGGCCCCTTGGAAATGTGCCCAGAAAATCACAACTCTTTCATCACTGTGTCCCGCCGTCCTTTACTATTATTACCTCATCCTCTCCCTCACAATCCCCCAGGCAGTAAATGTTCTATATGCAGTTTTACGGCGTTGCCTGTATATAAAAAAAAAAATTATACTGTCAATATTTGACCTGGACAACGTGAACATGGCTATACATGTGGCCCGCCAGGAAGCCCAGTGTCTTCAACATCAGTGATGGTGTGACCTGTAGTGCTGCCCTGCTTTGTAAAAAGGGTCGAGCAGGGCTAAATCCCGCCCATCTGATACGATGACGTCAACAAAGACTCTGCCGGTGGAAAGCTTGCGCACGACAGTGTGTCATGGTAAACACAAATACACTTGCCATTACTGATGTAGCGCAGGTCTTAGGAAAGCATCGGAGCATGAGATTCACAGATGCCAAGATTAGGGGGGCTGCCATAGTTAAATTAATGGTATGTCAAGGTTCTGCTCTGAACCATGGACAAGCCCTTTTAAATATTGTTAAATGGTTTGCGAGTAATATAACAGTTTAAAAAAAGGACACTAATTATATGTAGCGGATAAACAATATAAATATTTTTATGATTATATACCTGTTCATGTCCTTTTGTGAAGGCGGTCTTCTGACTTCCCCTATTGTTCGCAAAACCACATTTATGGTATCCTCTCTCTGACAAAATATACTGAAAAATAGTGATGTCCCGAACTATTCGCCGGCGAACATCGCTTGTTCGCGTTCGCCGCGGAGGGCGAACATATGCGATGTTCGGTCCGCCCCCTATACGTCATCATTGAGCAAACTTTGACCCTGTACCTCGCAGTCAGCAGACACATTGCAGCAAATCAGCATCATACCCTTCCTCCCAGACCCTCCCACCTCCTGGACAGCATCCATTTTTGATTCATTCGGAAGCTGCAGTCTTAGTGAGAGGAGGGACAGTGCAGCTACTGCTGATTTAATAGGGAAATCGATAGCTAGGCTAGTGTATTCAGTGTCCACTCCGGTCCTGAAAGACTCATCTGATCTGCTGTAATCTAACTGCAGTTGCCTGCCAGCATGTGTGTCAGGCACACAGCGTATACTGTGCCCACTTGCCCAGTGCCACCACTCATATCTGGTGTCACAGACTCACAGTAGCTTGCGTTAAAAAAAACAAAAACTTTTTTGACTGTAATATAATTGCAGTTAGTTGCCTGCAAGCGTGTGTGTGTTAGGCCTACAGTGTGTACTGTGCCAACTACTGCCAGTGCACAGTGCCACCAGTGCCACTCATATCTGGTGTCACAGTAGATTACATATAAAAAACAAAAAACTTTTTTGACTGTAATATAATTGCAGTTACTTGCCTGAAAGCGTGTGTGTTAGGCCTACAGTGAGTACTGTGCCAACTACTGCCAGTGCACAGTGCCACCAGTGCCACTCATATTTGGTGTCACAGTAGATTACATTAAAAAAATTAAAAACTTTTTTGACTGTAATATAATTTGAGTTAGTTGCCTGCAAGCGTGTGTGTTAGGCCTACAGTGTGTACTGTGCCAACTACTGCCAGTGCACAGTGCCACTCATATCTGGTGTCACAGTGGATTACATAAAAAAAAAAAAACTTTTTTGACTGTAATATAATTTCAGTTAGTTGGCTGCAAGCGTGTGTGTTAGGCCTACAGTGTGTACTGTGCCAACTACTGCCAGTGCACAGTGCCACCAGTGCCACTCATATCTGGTGTCACAGTAGATTACATAAAAAAAATAAAAAAAACTTTTTTGACTGTAATATAATTTCAGTTAGTTGCCTGCAAGCGTGTGTGTTAGGCCTACAGCGTGAACTGTGCCAACTACTGCCAGTGCACAGTGCCACCAGTGCCACTCATATCTGGTGTCACAGTAGATTACATTTAAAAAAAACAAAAAACTTTTTTGACTGTAATATAATTTTAGTTAGTTGCCTGCAAGTGTGTGTGTTAGGCCTACAGTGTGTACTGTGCCAACTACTGCCAGTGCATAGTGCCACCACTCATATCTGGTGTCACAGTAGCTTGCACGCATAGTACAACTAATCTAAAAAAAATGACAGGCAGGGGCCGTCGTGGTCGTGGTGCTGTGATTCCCTTTGGCCCTAGAATAATGCCCAGTGTTCAGAGGCCACGTACCCTGAACTCCAAAAGTTCTGAGGACATAGTTGACTGGCTAACACAGGACACCCAATCTTCTACCGCTTCCGCTCAGAACCTTGACGCACTATACTCCTCCAGCTCAGCTTCGGGCACCTCTCAAGTTACCACTCGCCCGCCTGCCGCCACCATCAACATAGCACCACAGCTGCTTCACTTGATCTGTCAGTTATTTACACATCAGTTGGAAGAAATGAGCAACCATTATTGCCAGAGGATGTAGATAACAGGGATATGTCTCAGTCAGGCAGCATTACACACATGGACGTACGGTGTGATGATGATGATGTTGTACCTGCTGCTGCTTCCCTTGCTGAGTTGTCAGATACAAGTGAAGTGGTTAATGATGACGATGTGTCCGTGGATGTCCCGTGGGTGCCCGCTCGAAGAGAAGAAGAACAGGGGGATAGTTCAGATGGGGAGACAGAGAGGAGGAGGAGACGAGTTGGAAGCAGGGGGAGGTCGTCGCAAGGAGCTAGTGGCACAGTCAGACAGCATGCATCGGCATCCGGGGTCAGCCAGACAGCACGCCAATCAACGCATGCTGTTGCCACCACCAGAATGCTGTCATTGCAAAGCTCAGCAGTGTGGCATTTTTTTTGTGTGTCTGCCTCTGACAACAGCGATGCCATTTGCAACCTGTGCCAAAAGAAACTGAGTCGTGGGAAGTCCAACACCCACCTAGGTACAACTGCTTTGCGAAGGCACATGATCTCAAATCACAAACGCCTATGGGATCAACACATGAGTACAAGCAGCACACAAACTCAAAGCCGCAATCCTCCTCCTGGTCCAGCATCTTCAGCCACGTCAACCACTGCTGTCCTCCTTGCCCCCTCTCAACCATCCGCCACTCCGCCTCTCGCCTTCAGCAGTTCCTGCTCATCTGCCCACAGTCAGGTGTCTGTCAAGGAAATGTTTGAGCGTAAGAAGCCAATGTCACAGAGTCACCCCCTTGCCCGGCATCTGACAGCTGGCTTGTCGGAACTCTTAGTCCGCCAGCTTTTACCATACAAGCTGGTGGAGTCTGAGGCCTTCAAAAAATTTGTAGCTATTGGGACACCGCAGTGGAAGGTACCCGGCCAAATTTTTTTTTCACAAAAGGCAATCCCCAACCTGTACTCTATTGTGGAAAAGGAAGTCATGGCATGTCTGGCACACAGTGTTGGGGGTCCATCTGACCACTGATGCCTGGTCTTCAAAGCACGGTCAGGGCAGGTATATCACGTACACTGCGCATTGGGTCAACCTGCTGACGGCTGCCAAGCATGGAATGCGTGGCTCTGCAGAGGAGTTGGTGACACCGCCACGACTTGCAGGCAGGCCTGCTGCCACCTCCTCTACTCCTCCTCCTCCATCCTCTTCGCTAACCTCCTCGGCTGAGTCCTCTTCTGCTGCTGCGTCTTGCTCCACATCAACTGCACCCCCCCAGCTCCCCAGGGGCTATTCCACATCCCGGATACGACAGTGTCACGCCGTCTTGGGGTTGACTTGCCTGAAAGCAGAGAGTCACACCGGACCAGCACTCCTGTCCACCTTGAACGCACAGGTGGATCAGTGGCTGACTCCGCACCAACTGGAGAACGGCAAAGTGGTGTGTGACAACGGAAGCAATTTGTTGGCGGCATTGAATTTGGGCGAGTTGACACATGTGCCGTGCATGGCACATGTGTTGAATCTGATCGTACAATGCTTTGTGCATAAGTACCCAGGCTTACAGGACGTCCTCAAGCAGGCCAGGAAGGTGTGTGGCCATTTCAGGCGTTCCTACACGGCCATGGCGCACTTTTCAGATATTCAGCGGCGAAACAACATGCCAGTGAGGTGCTTGATTTACGACACGTTGGAATTCAACACTCCTAATGTTCGACCATCTGCTCCAACAAGAAAAAGCCGTCAACAAATATTTGTATGACCGGGGTGCTAGGACAGCCTCTGCGGAGCTGGGTATTTTTTTGCCACGTTACTGGACGCTCATGCGCAATGTCTGTAGGCTCATGCGTCCTTTTGAGAAGGTGACAAACCTAGTCAGTCGCACCGAAGGCACCATCAGCGACATCATCCCATTTGTTTTCTTCCTGGAGCGTGCCCTGCGAAGAGTGCTGGATCAGGCCGTAGATGAGCGTGAAGAGGAAGAGGATGAGTTGTGGTCACCATCACCACCAGAAACAGCCTTATCAGCATCACTTGCTGGACCTGCGGCAACGCTAGAAGAGGAGTCTGAGGAAGAGGAGTCAGAGGAGGAATGTGGCTTTGAGGAGGAGGAAGACCAACCACAGCAGGCATCACAGGGTGCTCGTTGTTGTCACCTATCTGGTACCCGTGGTGTTGTACGTGGCTGGGGGGAAGAACAGACCTTCAGTGAGATCAGTGAGATCAGTGAGGACGAGGAACAGGACATGAGTAGCTCGGCATCCAACCTTGTGCAAATGGGGTCTTTCATGCTGTCGTGCCTGTTGAGGGACCCTCGTATAAAAAGCCTGAAGTAGAACGACCTGTACTGGGTGGCCACGCTACTAGACCCCCGGTATAAGCAGAAAGTGCCTGAAATGTTACCAAATTACCGCAAGTCGGAAAGGATGCAGCAGTTCCAAAACAAGTTAAAAAGTATGCTTTACACAGCGTATAAGGGTGATGTCATAGCAAAACGGGAATCTAACAGGGGAAGAGGTGAAAGTAATCATCCTTCTACCATGACCACGCCGGCAAGGACAGGACGCTTTACAGACGTGTTGTTGATGGAGGACATGCGGAGCTTTTTAAGTCCTACGCATCGCCACAGCCCTTCGGGGTCCACCCTCAGAGAACGACTCGACCGACAGGTAGCAGACTACCTCGCCTTAACTGCAGATATCGACACTCTGAGGAGCGATGAATCCCTTGACTACTGGGTGTGCAGGCTTGACCTGTGGCCTGAGCTATCCCAATTTGCAATAGAACTTCTGGCCTGCCCCACTTCAAGTGTCCTGTCAGAAAGGACCTTCAGTGCAGCAGGAGGTATTGTCACTGAGAAGAGAAGTCGCCTAGGTCAAAAAAGTCTAGATTACCTCACCTTCATTAAGATGAATGAGGCATGGATCCCAAAGGGACTGACAGTGGGCGATACATTTGACTAAAAAAGGCCTGGTGATGAGATGAGCTGCTTTGGGCTAAAAATGGTCCACACGCTGCTGTATTTTATCTCTGCATGCCGGATGACTTGCGTGATTTCTCCGCCACCAACTAGGGTTCAAGCCACAATGTTTTAGTGCACTTTCTCCCTGGAAAACATACATTTTTCCGGCCGTTGCTACAGCGGCTGCAACAATACCTAGTTTTTCAGTCATGTGTATATGCCTAATTTTTCTGGCCTCTGGTGCTGCACTGTGGCTGCAAAAACAAAGCAAAAAAAAGGCACATACATGTGTCAATTCCCCTTCGTGATCGTTACCTTGTTGTGGTGAAGGGGCTTGCGTATCACAATGAAGCGATCACCTCTATGAGTATGTGGGCAATGGCAATGTTGGCACACCCCAGATGGGATAAGGTCATTGCTTCATTGTGAATAGACCAAAAGCGATCGGCTGGATAATTTTGCATAGAAAAAACATTCATTTTCTTTGTGATCATCTAAGGTGATCATTAAAGCCTACTAGGCCAACACTGCAGAATCATTGTTTTCTGGGTCACTTAACTGTCACTGAACTACCTCAGCACGACCATAGGCTTTGAAAAACCGCCATCGCCTGCAATCTGCCAAACGTGCGCACACGCACAGTCATCACTACACCAAGATTGACGCATAGAGGAATAAAATTTATGTCATGAGTCTGACAACTCTTTGCGGTTGTCTGAACTCTATTCCATACACCGGCCCCTGATATAGGACGTAACAGGGATTAAACTGATAGGAATAGTACTAATTAACATACCACTCATATTGGGATTGCATAGTACATTGCACGGCGCACGCGCTGTGCCCCAAATTGGAAGTAAGAGGACTAACCAAGCATCTTTTTCCATCTCCCGGTTCCTAAAATCTATTCCATACATGTTCCCTGATAGGGGACGTAACAGGGATTAAACTGATAGGAATAGTACTACTTAACATACCAGTAGATGAGCATGAAGAGCAAGAGTTGTAATCACCATCACCACCAGAAGCAGCCTTGTCGTCGTCGATTGCTGGACCTGCGGCAACGCAGAGAGAGGAGTCTGAAGAAGAGGAGGAAGGTGGCTTTTAGGAGGTGGAAGACCAACCACAGCAGGCGTCCCAGGGGGCTTGTTGTCCCAGGGGACCCTTGGTGTTGTACGTGGCTGGGTGGAGGAAGAGACCTTCAGTGACGTCAGTGAGGACAAGGAACGGGACATGGCTAGCTTGGTATCTAACCTTGTGCAAATGGGGAGTTTGCGGTTCTGCAAATGGACTGTTTGTGGTTGTTTGCGGTGTGTTAAACGGGGAGTTTGGTCTGTCACTGTGAAGCGGGCGTAACCCTTACACTACCTGATTGATACAATATCATACCTGATGTTTTAAAGCACGTTATTCCAAACAATTTAGGAATGTTAGGTGATTTATGCCCTTTATGAATTAAAACCCGACTCTGCGTCAACTACGTAATTTTCCATGGGAGTTTTGCAATGGATCCCCCTCCAGCATGCCACAGTCCAGGTGTTAGTCCCCTTGAAACAACTTTTCATTCACTATTGTGGCCAGAAAGAGTCAGTGTGGGTTTTAAAATTCGCCTGCCTAATGAAGTCTATGGCGGTTCGCCTGGTTCGCCCGTTCGCGAACATTTGCAGAAATTCACGTTCGCCGTTCGCGAACGAAAAATTTTATGTTCGCGACATCTCTACTTGAGGGGTGTAGTTTCTTAGATGGGGTCACTTTTATGGAGTTTCTATTCTAGGGGTGCATCAGGGGGGCTTCAAATGGGACATGGTGTAAATAAACCAGTCCAGCAAAATCTGCCTTCCAAAAACCATACGGCATTCCTTTCCCTCTATGCCCTACCGTGTGCCCGTACAGTAGTTTACAACCACATATGGGGTGTTTCTGCAAACTACAGAATCGGGGCAATAAAAATTGCGTTTTGTTTAGCTGTTAACCCTTGCTTTGTTACTGGAAAAAATGGATTAAAATGGAAAATTTGCCAAAAAATCGAAATTCAGAAATTTTATCTCAATTTTCCATTAACTCTTGTGGAACACCTAAAGTGTTAACGACGTTTGTAAAATCAGTTTTGAATACCTTGAGGGGTCTAGTTTCTATAATTTGGTAATTTTTGGGTGTTTTCTATTATGTAACCATAATAGAAAAGTGACTTCAGACCTGAACTGGTCCCAAAAAATTGGGTTTTTTAAAATTTCTGAAAAATTTCAAGATTTGCTTCTAAACTTCTAAGCCTTGAAACGTCCCCAAAAACTAAAATGTCATTCCCAAAATGATACAAATATGAAGTAGACATATGGAGAATGTAAAGTAATAACAATTTTTGGAGGTATTACTATGTATTATAGAAGTGGAGAAATTGAAACTTGGAACTTTGCAATTTTTCCCCAAATTTTGGTAAATTTTGTATTTTTTTATAAATAAAAATGAATTTTTTTGACTCCATTTTAACAGTTTCGTTAAGTATACAATATGTGACGAAAAAACTATCTCAGAATGACCTGGATAAGTGAAAGCGTTTTAAAGTTATCACCACTTAAAGTGACACTGGTCAGATTTGCAAAAAATGGCCTGGTCCTTAAGGTGAAATATGGCTGTGTCCTTAAGGAGTTAAGGGGATTGATATACCTGCTTCCACAAAATACTGATTGAGGTGTGCGATATACCTGCTTTTACAAAATACTGATTAAGGGGTTTTTATATACCTGCTTCCACAAAATATTAATTGAGGGTTGCAATATACCTGCTTCAACAAAATATTGATTAAGGGGTTCTATATTCCTGCTCCCACAAAATAGTAATTGAGGGGTGCGATATACCTGCTTCCATAAAATACTGATTAAGAGGATTGATATACCTGCTTCCAAAAAATACTGATTGAGGGGTGCGATATACCTGCTTTCACAAAATACTGATTAAGGAGATTGTTATACCTGCTTCCACCAAATATTGATTGAGGCCTGCGATACAGCTGCTTCCACAAAATATTGATTAAGGGGATTAATATACCTGCTTCCACCAAATATTGATTGAGGCCTGCCATACACCTGCTTCAACAAAATACGGATTGAGAGGTGAGATATACCTGCTTTCACCAACTATTGATTGAGGCCTGCGATACACCTGCTTCCACAAAATACTGATTAAGGGGATTGATATACCTACTTTCACCAAATATTGATTGAGGCCTGTGATACACCTGCTTCCACAAATTACTTATTAAGGAGACTGATATATCTGCTTCCACCAAATATTTATTGAGGCCTACAATACACCTGCTTCCACAAAATACTGATTAAAGGGTCTGATATACCTGCTTCCACAAAATACTGATTGAGGGGTGCGATATATCTGCTTCCACAAAATACCGATTGAGGGGTGCGATATACCTGCTTTCATAAAAGACTGATTAAGGGGTTTATATATACCTGCATCCACAAAATACTGATTGATGGGTGCGATATACCTGCTTCCACCAAATATTGATTAAGGGGTTCTATATACCTATTTCCACAAAATACTGATTAATAGGATTGATATACCTGCTTCCACCAAATATTGATTGAGGCCTGCGATATACCTGCTTCCACAAAATACTGATTAATAGGATTGATATACCAGCTTCCACCAAATACTGATTGACGCCTGCTATATAACTGGTTCCACAAATACTGCTCTTCCTCAGGGACTTTGGCACAGGGTCATTTTGAAAATGACAAGCAGAGGAAGAGGCAGGCCGTCCGCAGGGGTGGTAGGGGTGAGGAAGATGCACCAGGCCGGAGCCTAAGTGGTAAGTTGGAGAAGGTGCGTGTGATTATGTCAAAGGATACACCAGAGTTGGTTGAGTGGCTCACTCAGCCTTCCGCTTCTGCACCCTCCTCATCCTCTGTATCTGCACCCTCCTCACTCTCTGCTATGTGCACCCCCAAAGACACCACCACCACCACAATAGCCCCTCCACTCGAGTAGGAGGAATTATTTTCCCATCCATTCCCAGACCTTACCGTTGCGCAGCCATTCTTGGCATCGGATGAGGAAGAGGAGGTAGCAACGGTCGCCACCCAGCGGTCTGACGACAGTACCCAGATCAGCCCAAAGAGGGTGGTCGCCGCTGTTGCTGCCTACTCCGAGATCTCTAATGTCAGTGGTGTTGAAGGTGATGATGATGACATGTCGATGGATGTCACGTGGGTGCCTACAAGAGAAGAAGAGGAGGGGAGTTCAGAGGGAGAGACGGAGCAGCAGATAGGGAGGAGAAGGAGGATAAGCAGGCAGAACTCGCAGTGCACAGGAGGCAAAAAGCAGACTAAAAGTTTATCTGGAACGAGCCATCCACCATGCACGGTCACATCTTGTGCTCATAGGACGCTGGCAGATGGCTATGCAGTGTGAGCTTTTTTTAATGCGTCATCTGCTGATAATAGTGTTACCATCTGCAGCCTGTGTTGTCAATGCATAAGTCGCAGCAAGCCCAACACTCACCTAGGGATGACCGCCTTAAGAAGGCACCTGGCATCCCATCACCGAGCCCAGTGGGAGCAACCCACAAAGCCACACTCCCGGGTCTCCACATTTTGTCTCTTCTCCTTCTCCTCTCTCCTCCCATGTGTCCTCCACTCCACCTTCCACCATCGTCACGTTCGTCTGGCACAAGGCAGGCTTCCATGGCCCAAATGTTCGAGCGTAAAAGTTGAAGACGCCGGATAACCCTCTTGCCCAAAGGCTCACCGGCGGCTTGTCGGAACTGCTAGCCCGACAACTACTGTCATATAAACTGGTGGACTCGGAGGCCTTTAGAAAATTTGTGGCCATTGGCACACCGCAATGGAAAGTCCTCGGAAGGAAATATTTCTCCCAGAAAAGCATCCCAGGGCTACATTGCCACGTTCAGCGGCAAGTGAATATATCTCTGGCACACAGATACATCTCACCACAGACACGTGGTCTAGCAAACACGGGCTGGGAAGGTACATAACTTTTACTGCACACTGGGTGAACCTTCTGACGGCCGTCAAGCATGTAACCTGTGGCAACCGTGTGGATTTGGTGTTTCTGCCACAGATTGCATGCAGGCCTGCCTTTTCTTTTCCTCCTCCTACTGCATCCTCCGTCTCCTCCTTGGCTGACTCCTCCTTTTCCACTGCTACCGCGTTTTCCGCTGCACCCCTAAATCTCCCCAAAACCTATTCGATGTGCTGTGGCTGTTCTGCCTGGAAGCCAAGAGCCACACGGGTCCTGCACTGCTTTCAGCTCTGTGGTCACAGGCTGATCAGTGGCTAACCCCTCTCAATTTGACAGTTGGTAAAGTGGTGTGGTGAGCGCGCTAAAACAGGGCAAAATGACACACATGCCGTGCATGGCACACGTCCTGAATTTAGTCGTGCAGTGATTCGTTGCCAAACACCCCGGAGTCCAGGACGTCTTGCGGCAGACCAGTAAAATCTGTGGCCATTTTAGAAGATCTTACATGGCCATGGCTCGCCTTGCTGACGTTCAGCGGTGACACCACCTGCCCGTCAGACGTCTGATTTGTGGCTGCTCATGCGCTGGAACTCCACCTTGTATATGCTTTATAGGCTGCTCCAGCAGCAACGTGCCGTTAACGACTACCTGTAAGAACTCTGCAGCAGGACATGATCTGGGGAGCTTGGTTTCTTTTCACCGGGCCAGTGGCTGCTCATGCGCGACACATGCAGACTTCTGCGGCCATTTGATGAGATCACCAAACAGGTCAGTCGCAGCCAGGCCACCGTCAGTGACATCGTACCTTACACCTTCTTTCTGGAGCATGCATTGCGTCGTGTCATTGATCAAGCTATCGAGAAGCAGGCCTTGAAGATGAGGAAGTCGCAATGCTGAATGACTTCCCACGGGGGCTAATCCATCTGAGATAAGTCAGCAGGAGTCTGAAGAGGAGTCAGAGGAGGATGGTGGCTGGGGGGAGGAGCCAGAAGAGCAGGCTTTGAGGGGGACTTTAAACTTTTTGAGGATCCCTGTTGTTGATCCCTGGGGGGAGGAGACAGAGGACGACATTCTCCTGGGCAATGAGCAGGAGCAAGGGAGCTCCATCGCTTACAATTTAGTGCAAATGGGGGCCTTCATGCTCCAGTGTTTGAAGAGGGACCCCGTATAAAAAGCATAAAGGGCAAGGACCAGTACTGGGTGGCAACATATTTAAACCCCCGGTACAAACAGAAAATGGCGGACATGTCAGAATGCAGCCTTTTCAGGCCTTGCTGCGAGAGATGCTGCATTCTGCTGTTGCGGGTGCTGGCAGAGGAATTTTCACCTACAGCAAAACAGGTGCGGGTACCAATCCTACCTTGCCTGCAAGAAGAGGGCGGTTTGAAAATGTGTTGGTCACTTCATATATGAGATAATTCTTGCAGCCAACCCATCGACAGCCGCCCTCCGGATCGTGCCTCAGGGAATGCCTAGACCGACAGGTGTCCGACTACATCGGGTTAACGGCCGATGTGGACGCTCTGAGAAGCGATGAACCCCTGGACTACTAGGTGTGCAGGCTTGACCTGTGGCCAGAGCTGGCACAATTTGCCATGGGACTCTTGGCTTGCCCCTTGTCGAGTTTCCTGTCCGAAAGGACATTCAGAGCAGCAGAGGGGATCATGACCGATAAGCGCACTCGCCTAGCTCACGACAGTGTGGACTACCTCACATTTCTAAAAAATGAATGAGGAATGGATCTCGGAGAAATTCAACACCTGTGACGACCACATGTAATTGATTTTCCTCATGCCAGCCCACACATATCCGCCACCACCCAGAACAAAGAATGGTTCTTGTCTTATATACAACGGCATAAAAAGCCTTTTCTGTCAGTGAATACCTAATTTGTGGGGCATCTTCTCCAGTGGCCTACAGTAAAATTGTTATCCTGTGACCGCCTAATGTACCTCCAGCCACTTTATCACTTGTTCTTTTCTGTCAGGTGAATGACTTATTTTTGGGGCCTGTGCTGGCCTACAGTAAAATAGTTATTCAGTGACCGTCTAATATACCTCCAGCCACATAATTACTTGTTCTTTTCTTTTAGGTGAATGCTTAATTTTTGGGGCCTGTACTCCACTGACCTAAAGTAAAATTGTTATTCAGTGGCCGCCTAATGTACCTCCAGCCACATTATCACTAGGCTCCAGCAGGGCACATTTTTAAGAGTTTACCTTTAAGACGCATAAAAATGGCCCCTGATTAAAATACATATATTTTTGTGGGAATTTTTGCCATTGATCCCCCTCTGGTATGTCACTGTCCATGTTGTGGGACTATTTATGCACTTCTAGTAAGTATTTGGTGGCTGCAAATATGACCTGAAGGTTTTTCATGTTCGCCTGCCATTAAAGTGAATGGGGCCCGCTGCGAACGCAAGGTTTGCGAACATTTGATCGCGAACGCGTGTTCGCGAAACGTCCCGGCCAATGTTCGTCCATCACTACTTCTCATGCGTGGCTGAAAACATTTGTTGTTTGTTATGGCAGCCAATGGCAGGCGGTGACATAGACGAGCATTCCTAGCCTCGCCGGTGTTGCTGGGGAGGCTCGTACCCATCACCACCTGCCATTGCCTCCCCCCCAAACAACAGATGTTTTTTGCCATACATAGGAACAATCAGAAGTAGACATGCATGGAACACGAGCTACACTTGGGAGGGATGCTTACATTAATTTAAAGGGGTTAGCTGAGAACTTTAAATGCCTCCCTAATATGGTGGGGTATGAGGGAGGCATTGAAAGGTCTCAGCTAACCCTTTTAAATTAAGGTAAGCATCCCTCCCAAGATCTTCTGCTTGTAAACCAAACATGTCCATGGGGTTTTATTGGGGTACATATGTGAAGAAGGGAAATCTTGAGCTGTTGTCCCATATAGTTCCTCCAAATATATATATATATAAATTTTTACCAGACATATTTAGTAGAACCAATATATAAATTATTACCAGACATATTTAGTAATTAGGCTTTGTTATGCAGGTACTAATAATTCAGCAACACAAGAAATTGTCAAAACAAAAAATACTGAAAATAAATAAGCCTTAACTGAGGCACAAAGTAAATACATCAACAATCCAAAGCAAAAAACACATACAGTTGCAAGAAAAAGTATGTGAACCCTTTGGAATGATATGGATTTCTGCACAAATTGGTCATAAAATGTGATCTGATCTTCATCTAAGGCACAACAATAGACAATCACAGTCTGCTTAAACTAATAAAACACAAAGAATTAAATGTTACCATGTTTTTATTGAACGCATCATGTAAACATTCACAGTGCAGGTGGAAAAAGTATGTGAACCCCTAGACTAATTACATTTCCAAGAGCTATTTGGAGTGAGGTGTCAGCCAACTGGAGTCCAATCAATGAGATGAGATTGCAGGTGTTGGTCACAGCTGCCCTGCCCTATAAAACACACACACACACACACACCAGTTCTGGGTTTGCTTTTCACAAGAAGCATTGCCTGATGTGAATGATGCCTCGCACAAAAGAGCTCTCAGAAGACCTATGATTAAGAATTGTTGACTTGCATAAAGCTGGAAAGGTTATAAAAGTATCTCCAAAAGCCTTGCTGTTCATCAGTCCACGGTAAGACAAATTGTCTATAAATAGAGAAAGTTCAGCACTGCTGCTACTCTCCCTAGGAGTGGCCGTCCTGTAAAGATGACTGCAAGAGCACAGGGCAGACTGCTCAATGAGGTGAAGAAGAATCCTAGAGTGTCAGCTAAAGACTTACAAAAGTCTCTGGCATATGCTAACATCCCTGTTAGCGAATCTACGATACGTAAAACAACTAGACAAGAATGGATTTCATGGGAGGATACCACAGAGGAAGCCACTGCTGTCCAAAAAAGACATTGCTGCATGTTTACATTTTGCAGAAGAGCACCTGGATGTTCCACAGCAGTACTGGCAAAATATTCTGTGGACAGATGAAACCAAAGTTGAGTTGTTTGGAGGAAACACACAACACTATGTGTGGAGAAAAAGAGGCACAGCACACCAACCTCAAAACCTCATCCCAACTGTGAAGTATGGTGGTGGGGGCATCATGGTTTGGTGCTGCTTTGCTGCGTCAGGGCCTGGACGGATTGCTATTATCGAAGGAAAAATAAATTCCCAAGTTTATCAAGACATTTTGCAGGAGAACCTAAGGCCATCTGTCCACCAGCTGAAGCTCAACAGATGGGTGTTGCAACAGGACAATGACCCAAAGCATAGAAGTAAATCAACAGCAGAATGGCTTAAGCAGAAGAAAATACGCCTTCTGGAGTGGCCCAGTCAGAGTCCTGACCTCAACCCAAATAAGATGCTGTGGCATGACCTCAAGAAAGCTATTCACACCAGACATCCCAAGAATATTGCTGAACTGAAACAGTTCTGTAAAAAGGAATGGTCAAGAATTACTCCTGACCGTTGTGCACGTCTGATCTGCAACTACAGGAAACGTTTGGTTGAAGTTATTGCTGCCAAAGGAGGTTCAACCAGTTATTAAATCCAAGGGTTCACATACTTTTTCTTGCAACTGTACATGCATCTATGGTGACATCTAGTGGTCAGTGAGTCAACTTCAGATGAAACATCCAAAGTCGATTCACTCATCCCTAGTGACATCAGACACATCTGAGAGCTTTGTAAAGAACCCCGGATGGAGTGAATGGTCCCACTGCCAAACTACCATTCACTCCATAAAAAGCAGGCCCTGAAATTATGATATTAGAAAAAAACAGGACTGTTAGACCTGACATACATAACAAATTCCTGCTTTCCATGTCTGTGTCATCAAGCTCCCAGGTAGAGACAGACAAATCCAGGGGTGCAAAATAAATGTCAAACATGTGATTACTGTATTAAAACATAAATACACATTGGCCAATGTTTCCCCTGCAAAATATCAAATAAGTAACAAAAAAAACAAAAACATTTCAACATTATAACATTTCTTCTTGCCAGGGTACTGATCCCTCTGGAGAACTAAAATAATGTGCAAAAGAATCCCACCACACATTGACAACCGCTGTAGTCCGTGGCCCAGTGTGTTAAGGTTCCTGGTCAGTTGACATGGATGTTTCAACATAAGTCTCCTTTGTTAACAAAAAATTATGCAAAATGACACATGCCTTTACAACTTTATCCACATTGTCTGGCAGAAGCTGTATCGGGTGCATAAAGATGCACCATTTTGAACATAATAACCGAAAGGCGCACTCAACCACACAGCGGGCCCTGCTCAAGCGATAATTAAATAGTTTCTTTTAGGCACTTAAATTTCCCTGCCCATATGGCTTCAGTAAATTAGAGCACTAGCGTTGGGTGCGAATATTCAAAACGCGAATTATAATCGCGAATATCGGCACTTCGAGAATTTGCGAATATTAAGAATATAGTGCTATATATTCGTATTTTCGAATATATATATATTTTTTTCATCTGAACCCATGATCCCTCCCTGCTTCTTGCTTGTGGGCCAATGAGAAGGCTGCAATGTCTTTGTCTGAGCTTAGCAACATCCCTGCAACCAATAGGAAAGTTGCCTTCCCCTTACTATATAAGAACCTCCCCAGCAGCCATTTTCTATAGTTTTATGGAGTTCTGAGAGAGAGAGCAGTGTCATTGCTGTGCTCTGTGCTTTCCACTCATTACATTATATAGTTAGTTAGCTCATATATATAATACAGATAGTTAGTGGGAGATAGTCAGTGTAGGTTATATCCTGATATAGTGGAGCTGGTAGGTTTCAGTGCAGGGTGTTAGGCAGTGTGATAGGTTCTGCAGTCCATACATACATGCTACAGACATAGTGCTGTGATGTCACAACAATACATAGTGCACCAATCAGTAATACCTACTCAGACCTGATAAAATGCGAAGTTGCACGTATTGCGTCAAAATATTCACATCATTAGTGCCGATTAGCGCAATCGCAAATATATTGGAGCACTCTATCTGCATATAAAGCTATTGTAATGTTCTGCCATGCCAACCATTTTTTCCAGTCTCAGGAAACTTCTAGCAGCTTGGAAAATGTAGCAAAAGTGACCCACGCCTATATTGCACGTGCATTATGCGAATATTACATTGCCGACTTTCACAATAAAGAAAATAATCGCGAATTCTCAAATTCGCGAATATATGACGAATATTCTACAAAATATTTGTGAAATATCGCGAATTCGAATACTGCCCCTGTCGCTCATCACTATAGAGCACATTTGATATGCTTCATCTGTCACTATTCCATAAGGTAGCATAGGCTCAGTAGTGCCAGGCAGTGGTTGTGGTGCAGGGAGCAAAAAATTATTTTCATAAACACGCCGGCCCATGGCTGAAGCTTTAAAGACTTTTGAATCGTTGGTCCGGCCATATGCACCTATATCTACTGCAGTGAAGCGATAATTCGCATCTGCCAATGCCATCATGATTAACAAAAAATAATGTTTAGAATAAAAAAATAAGGACCCATCAAGGGGAAGTTTCTGTATACGGATGCGCTTTCCATCCAGGGCACCCAAACAGTTAGGAAACTGGGTAATCTCCCAGAATTTTGCAGATATCTGCTTCCAGTGTTCTGTGGTTGGGTGTGGAATCTCTTCCTGATGCAGGCACTCCTAACTGACCTTACAGGTGTCTTTGACGATGTATGAAATAGTTGACTTGCCCAGCTGAAACTGATAATGCAGACTCGTATAGCTCTCACCAGTGGCAAGGAAGCTGTGAAAAATTTAGATTGGAGATTTAGTATAAGAAATACATAAGGGAAACAAAGAGCCAAAATATAAAGGAGCAACAACTTGTAAACTTACACATATAGTAAACACTGTAATATCATAAGACAGACTTTTACAAAATATATCTCATTTTAAATATATTAATATGTAGCAGTAATTTCTGGACAAGGGAGGATTCACATACTAGTTTGGTGGAGTCAGTCTGTAATGTTGGGACAATACAATACTTGATGTAGACCTTACGAATGATTTTAGGCTTGGCCATACAGGAATTAGTACTCAAAAACTATGACCCAACACGAAAATGCGCCTTTTATATGTTCACAGTCTATACATGGAAATATAGCATTTTTATGGTATCAGAAAGGCACACAGTTTAATACTCACAAACACATTTTGAAATGAAGGTTAACATTTACCGTAAAGTCAACGTGAGTCGATCTGCTGGAGACACACATCGCCGAAATCTGGTATTTTGATGACGAAGATAAGGCTCCAATTTCCCAAGCAACTTGTCAAAAGATTGGGGAGACATCCGGAAATAAGCCTGAAATTTATCAGGATGCTGGCGAAGCTCTGGGTAGAGAACGACAAAAGCACCACAAGTCATACAGGCAGAATTAATGGGATGAACCCAAAAGCGTCTGGAAGCACGACGTCTCCTCCTCCTCCATTGGCCACGCAGTATCCCATACTGCAAATAAAATAAAAGATGAGCAGGTAACATGGCTTAAACCTCAGCCAAACAACCATACACCACACAGCTCACAAGACATTGAAAAATAGACGATATTATATACCTGATCCAGCCACCCAAACCCACCCCAAACATAAAAAAACTAAAACAAAATGGATCCGTTAGAATATAAAAAAAACGGAACAAACGGAAACAACAGTTCCGTTATTAAAACGCATATTTGAAACGGATCCGTTATAAAAACAGAACACATGACTTTGGTTGGTATCCGTTATTAAAAAAGCAGATCCGTTGCAGTTTTGTCTAGATGTTGTTCTGGGCTGGATTTCATGTGGACTGCAGGATAGGTTTGGTAGTGGGATCTGCCAGTCCACACCCTTCCACTACATGTATTGTCTTTTGCCGAATGTGATCGCAGGTGAGGCCTGCTGCTATAATCAAGGAGGGATAAAACAACCCTCTGTGTATGACTTGGAGGGAGAAAGGCTGAGGAAGCCTGAGAGAGAGGGGAGCATGAGAGGCTCTGTGTGGTCTCAGCCAGGAGGGCTGCGGAAAGAGGGTCGCACGGTCAGAGTCGTGAGGACTTCTGGACCATCTCCCCCCAACGGTGCTGGTGTGGTCACAGCCTGGAGGCTGCTTGACCGTATATATGGCTGAGGAAGACGGATCTAATCCCGCACGTGAACGGTGCTCTATAGGTGAGGTAGAGACAACTGTGTATTAGAAGGGCAGGTGTTTATTTTGATGCTTATGTTTGTGCGGGTGCTGAAGTGCCACAATAAAGTACCAGTTTGGACATTAAGTCTGCAAAGAAGTCTGTGATTGCGACCCCCTGAGAGAGAGCGATCCCTTACAGTATATATAGTAACACCTAATCTCCTAGAGGAAAACTTATTATCTCTTTTTGTTTATTTTTTATTAATTTATTTTCCCATCCCCCCTCATCAAGCTCTGAACGCAATAACAGCAATAGTAAATCATGTCTGAGTGACACTGACATACATACTGTATCTACTGTATGGGCAAATTCCTGTTTGATCAGGGGCAGATGATGTTCATACACACACAGTGTTATGGGATTAAAACTAAAAATAAAAAGTGGCTTGTTGGAGAATCAAGCATACAAAAATGATGCCTAGACAGGGTCAGAATGCCGGCCCATATGACACGCACAAGTGTAAATTGTCAGAAGAAAAAGTGGCGCGTTGTGAACGAGCCTAAAAATATTATCCCTTTTAATTGGGAGCAGCAGCAGTGCAGTGTGGATGTGGAAAGCATGCAATACAGATATAGTGACATGTGGCAGCAATAGTAGAGGGAGCCGAAGCAGCATAGCAGGTCCACTGGCTATGGGTAGTAATGGTAATAGTAGTAGTAGTGGCAAATGCTTAGCATTAATAGTGGTGGCAGTAGGGGATTAGCAGCGAGGAGCAGTAGCTGAGGCGACAGCGGCAGCAACCACATGGTACATGTTGGTAGGCATGCAGCATCATGACAGAGGCAGTAGCAGCCTTATTGAAGATAATGGTAGGTAGACAGCAGCAGCAGTAGCATGGAGGCAGCAATGGCATGCTGGAGGCAGCAGCAGCTGCACGAAACATGATGGTAGTTAGGCCGCAGCAGTGGCATGATGGAGGCAGGAAGGCAGAAAGAGTGGCAAGATGGGGCACCATAATGCCAGGTCTAGTCAAAGTGATGTTTTGGATACTGATGGAGGACAGCTTTGTCCATTTGGGTTCCACCACACCCCCTACAGTTGCAATACCACGGAGTGATATTACCATTTCTGTACTGCGCTACTGTCTCTAATAGTCTAACATAAATGTCATCTTTGTATTTATTTCCAGGTCCTTCACCATTGTGCATTGACTGTTTTGTAACTGTTTTGTACATGTAATATGCCCAGTTCACCAGCAGGTGGTGGTGTATATCTGGCAAAGAGAGAGTGAGAGATCTCTAGACAGAATGGAACTTAACATTCCATTCTCCCCCCTTTGGGCAGAAGTAGGCCAATCCTGATTATTACCAGAAGGGAGAAGTTGCAGATCTAGTTTAGTGCAGTGTAAGCCTGGGCACCATCAGAGCCAGATGTGCCTAACAGGTAGAAGCCAGTGCAGTCTAAGCTAAGTTTGCGATGGAGGCAGACGTATGGAAGATGTAGCAGCAAGGGGAGAATGTTCTCCGGATCACAATAGGCACGAATTAAAAACGTAACTTTTAATGTTAATATTTATAGTACGAACCACTTCAAAGTATCTCAAAAGTATTTGAAAAACAAAAAACAATTATTACATCATATCCTCGTATTCACCGTTAGTGCAAAGGTCAAACAAGGGGAGAGACTGACAGGGGAGGCACACGTGGGACCAAGCTATCCCTACGAGGACCCTGATTAGTGCCTCAACCTACAGGAACACCCTGATGGTGGGTGGTCTGTGGTCTCGTACCTGCCCTGACTCACCCTCATATTACCCTAAACATTCCAACGCGTTTCCCCAAGTAAAGGTTCATCAGCGGAGAAATACTGGGTAAAGAGAAAAAGAAAAATGATGCAGGGATTATAATAAATCCAAATTACATCAACCACATAAGATGAAAATCAATGTATACTACAAAAAACTATGATAATACAATTGTCTATGCACCAGATGATAAACGGAGATGATTATTAATGTATCAGATAGTCAACAAAGCTGATTTCACGAAAAACTTTTAACTTAGTAACCATATTATTCAACAGTGGCCCTATCCTTGCATATGTATAGATATAATATACACGGTATATCCAGATATTACTATAATTTGATAATATAATTTGAAAATATAGGATGCTTAATTACGTATGTATCACCAATGTAGAGTTCCAATGCACAGGATCTCCGAGACAATTCGCTCAGAGGTGGTCCATTGATAATGTGCATTGATCCCCATGGATACAGGTGTCACAATAACATCCTACACAAAAGACTCCAATGTGGTCAAAAGACCTCTTACTGTACATGTCCCATAATTACGTTGATAGCAAAACAGGCTGGTGCATAGGTAGATGTCCGGATGGATGCGCTATAGATGGCATTAACTTCGCCCTATTTATAGGGCTAACGTGCACGCTGAACCCCCCATGTTTCCGGTGAATGAAGCGCACGCAGGCTCCACATGCGCTAGCATCACATCGGGCTTCCTCTCTATGGAACGCAAACTCTTTGTGCGCTGACTTCACACCGAAGTTCCTGTCTATGGAACGCAAATGCTTTCCACCTAATCTCTCAGCTTCCTGGATAGACATAGGAAAGCGAACCCGTGCTGCTACAATCATATGATATACAGGGACCCTCTTTGGACCTATTGAGGTCCAATTGAAATGGCAAAATCTGCGATAAAGGGGTTAACTATAGCAAGGGGGGGCCATTATAAGATCAAAAACTTTATAACATAAACTCATACTCCGTTATGGGTGCATAGTCAAGCACTATCCCGCATACAATAAAAACTACCTGAAGTGGATAATTAATATAATATAATAGGAGGCCCCTAGATACAAAGGGCTACCACAAAATAGTAATACCATATAAGATACAATTTCTAATGACACTTCAGGTGTCGATGTGTATGGCTAGATTCGGTCCCTACCCAACCCTTGTGTTGAAAAGCCTAAAAAGAAAATTGAAAAAGAAAAATGAGCTATTTATGCCTTTCTCACTAGACCAGAGACACCAGGATTTAAACGGTAAACTATAGAAAACATGAGAACGTTAATCTCTCATTAAGTCCAATGGGGGACTGTGATCGAAATCGATAGATCCATTCGGATTCCCTTTGGAGAATCTGTCGATCCCAGTCCCCCCTCCTCTCTGACTCATAAATCACCTCCAATGCCGAGAACCTGAGGGCATCCTGTCTACCACCATGTGCCTCCATTACATGATTTGCAACCGGGGTATCCTTTCTTTTTTCTATGTCATTGACATGTTCACATATCCAACATCAGAGTTCTCTATATGTCTTTCCAATATAGTCCCTCGGACATGGGCATTGGCATAAATAAACTACCCCTTTAGTTCTACAGTTTATGAAATCTCTGATATCGTATTTAATACCAGTGGCAGAAAACGTATTGATCTTGGTGTTATTAATATACCTACAGGTCTTACACCTGCCACACTTAAAAATACAGAGGGGTTTTCGATCCAGCCATGTACCTTCTCGTCTCAAGCCAGAATAATGGCTATGTACAAGGCGATTCGGTAAGCTCCTCCTCATTCGGAAAGTGACGCTCGGACATGGAGGGACCACATCAGAGAGGTTCGGATCCATTCTTAGAATAGGCCAAAATTCATTCAAGATGCTTCTCATCTTTTTATTAGCTGTATCAAAGGTGGATATAATATGGATAATACTGTCATCTTTACCTTCCTCCCTGTTCTTAGAGTTAAGGAGTTCATTTCTATCCTGGTCCCTGGCATTCCTAAAGGCCTCTCTCAAAACCATATGCGGATATCCTCTTTCTCTAAATCTCTCACGGAGTCTAGATGACTCCTGATAGTATCCCTCCATGTCCGAGCAATTCCTTCTTATTCTTAGGAATTGACCCTTAGGTATTCCTTTTTTTAGGGCATATGGGTGATAGCTGGACTAATGCAACAGACTAGTTGTGGCCGTTGGTTTCCTATAGACGATGGTGGACAATTTGTCTACACGTTTGGTCACTTCAACATCCAAGAAGGTGATTTTACCATAGTTGTATTCATGGGTGAAGGAGAGACCAATGTTGTTGTCATTCAGATTTACAATGAATAGTTTAAATTCATTGGGACTCCCCTTCCATACCATAAATACATCATCGATGTATCGAGTCCAAAACACAATCTTGTCCGACCACCATGTTGGACCACCTGAAAAACACAACGATATCCTCCCACCAGCCCAGGAGGAGGTTAGCATATGAGGGTGCACACGGACTCCCCATAGTGGTCCCCCTGAGCTGATTTCACAAAAAACTTTTAACTTAGTAACCATATTATTCAAAAGTGGCCTTAATTCAATAACCAAATCGTTCAACAGTGGCCCTATCCTTGCATATGTATAGATATGATATACACGGTATATCCAGATATTACTATAATTTGATAATATAATTTGAAAATATAGGATGCTTAATTACATATGTATCACCAATGTAGAGTTCCAATGCACAGGATCTCCGAGACAATTCGCTCAGAGGTGGTCCATTGATAATGTGCATTGATCCCCATGGATACAGGTGTCACAATAACATCATACACAAAAGACTCCAATGTGGTCAAAAGACCTCTTACTGTACATGTCCCATAATTACGTCGATGGCAAAACAGGCTGGCGCATAGGTAGATGTCCGGATGGATGCGCTATAGATGGCATTAACTTCGCCCTATTTATAGGGCTAACGTGCACGCTGAACCCCCCATGTTTCCGGTGAATGAAGCGCACGCAGGCTCCACATGCGCTAGCATCACATCGGGCTTCCTCTCTATGGAACGCAAACTCTTTGTGCGCTGACTTCACACCGAACTTCCTGTCTATGGAACGCAAATGCTTTCCACCTAATCTCTCAGCTTCCTGGATAGACATAGGAAAGCGAACCCGTGCTGCTACAATCATATGATATACAGGGACCCTCTTTGGACTTATTGAGGTCCAATTGAAATGGCAAAATCTGTGATAAAGGGGTTAACTATAGCAAGGGGGGGACATTATAAGATCAAAAACTTTATAACATAAGCTCATATGTTATAAAGGCCCTCGGCATGTGGAATCGAGCTGTATAGAGATTTGACATCTATACTCGCCAAAATACAATAAGAGTCTCCACCTTTCTCAAAAAATCCATGGTGTTTCTGGTATATGATGGTAATGCTGATACAAACTGACCGAGGATCCTATCAATATATATGCCACAATTGCGTGTTAATGAATCCACACCGGACACTATGGGTCGCCCTCTCAGGGGTATAGTCCCCTTGTGGATTTTTGGCAACCCATAAAATGTGGCTATACTCGGTATAAAATTGAAGTTGATAGGGGAAACGGAATAACAATTTATGCTTCCAGGTACACCGAGTATAGCCACATTTTATGGGTTGCCAAAAATCCAGAAGAAGACAATACCCCTGAGAGGAAGACCCATAGTGTCCGGTGTGGATTCATTAACACGCAATTGTGGTATATATATTGATAGGATCCTCAGTCAGTTTGTATCAGCATTACCATAATATACCAGAGACACCATGGATTTTTTGAGAAAGGTGGAGACTCTCAGTTTTGACTCCGATTGCATTTTGGCAAGTATAGATGTCGAATCTCGATTCCACATGCCGAGGGTTTGAAGGCTGCCACTTATTTTCTAAAAACTCGGGGTACGCATTTTCAAGACCATAACCAATTTGTGATTGATCTATTGGAATATGTGCTAACACACAATTTCTTCCTTTTTGATGGTTGCTTCTACCACCAGTTCAGGGGGACCGCTATGGGGAGTCCGTGTGCACCCTCATATGCTAACCTTCTCCTGGGATGGTGGGAGGATGTTGTTGTGTTTCCAGGTGGTCCAACATGGTGGTCGGACAAGATTGTGTTTTGGACTCGATACATCAATGATGTATTTATGGTATGGAAGGGGAGTCTCAATGAACTTAAACTATTCATTGTAAATCTAAATGACAACAACTTTGGTCTCTCCTTCACCCATGAATACAACTATGATAAAATCACCTTCTTAGATGTTGAAGTGACCAAACGTGTAGACAAATTGTCCACCATTGTCTAAATCCTGGTGTCTCTGGTGTAGTGAGAAAGGCATAAATAGCCCCATTTTTCTTTTTCAATTTACTTTTTAGGCTTTCCAACATAAGGGTTGGGTAGGGACCGAATCTAGCCATATACATCGACAAGTGAAGTGTCATTAGAAATTGTATCTTATATGGTATTACTATTTTGTGGTAGCCCTTTGTATCTAGGGGCCTCCTATTATATTATATTAATTATCCACTTCAGGTAGTTATTATTGTATGCGGGATAGTGCTTGACTATGCACCCATAACGGAGTATGAGTTTATGTTATAAAGTTTTTGATCTTATAATGGCCTTCCTTGCTATAGCTAAACCCTGTATCGCCGATTTTGCCATTTCAATTGGACCTCCATAAGTCCAAAGAGGGACCCTGTATATCATATGTGTCACAGTCGTTACCTTTGGCTGTGACCTTCTGTCTATGCTCTCGCTGCAGCTCCGTTCCTGTGTGTCATTTGTGGTTCTTGGGCCTGTTAATCTGTAACGGTCGCGTACACACACACACAGGGGGAAGGGAAGTGACCACTGCGCTCCACCCTTACCCCTGGCCCTGCCTACTTGCCTCGCGAGTCCTAATGACAGGGGACAACTGGACGGCAATCCCTAACTTGGAATAAGTGCAGGGATGACAGACAGACAAACAACAGGATGTGAACAAACCGAGTCAATACCAGGAAAGCTACAAAGTACAAAGGGAGCAAGCAGAGAATTGTCAGGAGAAGCCGGGGTCATAAATACCAGGAGAGCAGCAAAGTACACAAGGAGCAGGCAGAGGATCGTCAGGAATTCAGCAGGAGGTAAATACACCAGGAAAGACCAAATCACAGGTGGAACCTAAAAATACAAGCAGGAGTTCACGCAAGTGAGCAGGAGTGGCAATGAGCAGAGAAGGACTTGCTCCACCAGTAGTAAACTGCATGGCCTTGCGCATGTCACTCTGCTGCAAAGAAAGGTGCATCAAGGGCTTGCTGAACACAGACATATGAATACACACAAAGTAACTAAAACATAACTGGCAGAACAGATAACAGAAAGACAGGAAAGATGACGGGAATGAACAAGTAGGAAACCCACAAAGCACAGACAGACAGACACGGATCCCATGGGTCAGCAGCATGGGAGAGTGAGTACAAACAGGAGCAGGACAAGACAACACAGACCAGGAGAGCTGACACAGAACTGAGGAAACCTCAGCCTTAACCACCTCCGGACCGCTGTACGCACAGACGCGTCCTGGAGGTGGTTGTTTCATTCCTCCTGGACGCAATCGTTCGCTGGCAGGCTGGAGATGTGATTTTTTTAACCCCTAACAGGTATATTAGACGCTGTTTTGATAACAGCGTCTAATATACCTGCTACCTGGTCCTCTGGTGGTCCCATTTGTTTGGATCGACCACCAGAGGACACAGATAGCTCAGCAATATGTAGCACCAAGCACTAAACTACACTACACCCCCCCCTGTCACTTATTAACCCCTTATTCGCCCCTGATCGCCCCTGATCACCCCTGATCACCCCATATAGACTCCCTGATCACCCCCCTGTCATTGATTACCCCCCTGTCATTGATCACCCTCCTGTAAAGCTCCATTCAGATGTCCGCATGATTTTTACGGATCCACTGATAGACTGATCGGATCCGTAAAAATCATACGGACGTCTGAATGGAGCCTTACAGGGGAGTGATCAATGACTGTGGTGATCACCCCATATAGACTCCCTGATCACCCCCCTGTCATTGATTACCCCCCTGTCATTGATCACCCCCCTGTAAAGCTCCATTCAGATGTCCGCATGATTTTTACGGATCCACTGTTAGACTGATCGGATCCGTAAAAATCATACGGACGTCTAAATGGAGCCTTACAGGGGAGTGATCAATGACTGTGGTGATCACCCCATATAGACTCCCTGATCACCCCCCTGTCATTTATTACCCCCCTGTCATTGATCACCCCCCTGTAAAGCTCCATTCAGATGTCCGCATGATTTTTACGGATCCACTGATAGACTGATCGGAACCGTAAAAATCATACGGACGTCTGAATGGAGCCTTACAGGGGAGTGATCAATGACTGTGGTAATCACCCCATATAGACTCCCTGATCACCCCCCTGTCATTGATTACCCCCCTGTCATTGATCACCCCCCTGTAAAGCTCCATTCAGATGTCCGCATGATTTTTACGGATCCACTGATAGACTGATCGGATCCGTAAAAATCATACGGACGTCTGAATGGAGCCTTACAGGGGCGTGATCAATGACTGTGGTGATCACCCCATATAGACTCCCCGATCACCCCCCTGTCATTGATCACCCCCCTGTTATTGATCACCCCCCTGTCATTGATCCCCCCCCCCCCCTGTAAGGCTCCATTCAGACATTTTTTTGGCCCAAGTTAGTGGAAATTATTATTTTTTTTCTTACAAAGTCTCATATTCCACTAACTTGTGTCAAAAAATAAAATCTCACATGAACTCACCATACCCCTCACGGAATCCAAATGCGTAAAAATGTTTAGACATTTATATTCCAGACCTCTTTTCACGCTTTAGGGCCCCTAGAATGCCAGGGCAGTATAAATACCCCACATGTGACCCCATTTTGGAAAGAAGACACCCCAAGGTATTCGCTGAGGGGCATATTGAGTCCATGAAAGATTGAAATTTTTGTCCCAAGTTAGTGGAAAGGGAGACTTTGTGAGAAAAAAATAAATAAAATCAATTTCCGCTAACTTGTGCCAAAAAAAAAAAATTTCTATGAACTCGCCATGCCCCTCATTGAATACCTTGGGGTGTCTTCTTTCCAAAATGGGGTCACATGTGGGGTATTTATACTGCCCTGGCATTTTAGGGGCCCTAAAGCGTGAGAAGAAGTCTGGGATCCAAATGTCTAAAAATGCCCTCATAAAAGGAATGTGGGCCCCTTTGCGCATCTAGGCTGCAAAAAAGTGTCACACATGTGGTATTCAGGAGAAGTTGGGCAATGTGTTTTGGGGTGTCATTTTACATATACTCATGCTGGGTGAGAGAAATATATTGGCAAAAGACAACTTTTCCCATTTTTTTATACAAAGTTGGCATTTGACCAAGATATTTATCTCACCCAGCATGGGTATATGTAAAATGACACCCCAAAACACATTCCCCAACTTCTCCTGAGTACGGCGATACCACATGTGTGGCACTTTTTTACAGCCTAGGTGGGCAAAGGGGCCCACATTCCAAAGAGCACCTTTCGGATTTCACAGGTCATTTAACTACTTACCACACATTAGGGCCCCTGGAAAATGCCAGGGCAGTATAACTACCCCACAAGTGACCCCATTTTGGAAAGAAGACACCCCAAGGTATTCCGTGAGGGGCATGGCGAGTTCCTAGAATTTTTTATTTTTTGTCACAAGTTAGTGGAAAATGATGATTTTTTTTTTTTTTCCTTACAAAGTCTCATATTCCACTAACTTGTGAGAAAAAATAAAAACTTCCATGAACTCACTATGCCCATCAGCGAATACCTTGGGGTGTCTTCTTTCCAAAATGGGGTCACTTGTGGGGTAGTTATACTGCCCTGGCATTCTAGGGGCCCAAATGTGTGGTAAGGAGTTTGAAATCAAATTCTGTAAAAAATGGCTGGTGAAATCTGAAAGGTGCTCTTTGGAATATGGGCCCCTTTGCCCACCTAGGCTGCAAAAAAGTGTTACACATCTGGTATCCCCGTATTCAGGAGAAGTTGGGGAATGTGTTTTGGGGTGTCATTTTACATATAGCCATGCTGGGTGAGAGAAATATCTTGGCAAAAGACAACTTTTCCCATTTTTTTATACAAAGTTGGCATTTGACCAAGATATTTATCTCACCCAGCATGGGTATATGTAAAAAGACACCCCAAAACACATTCCCCAACTTCTCCTGAATACGGAGATACCAGATGTGTGACACTTTTTTGCAGCCTAGGTGGGCAAAGGGGCCCACATTCCAAAGAGCACCTTTCGGATTTCACAGGTCATTTTTTACAGAATTTGATTTCAAACTCCTTACCACACATTTGGGCCCCTAGAATGCCAGGGCAGTATAACTACCCCACAAGTGACCCCATTTTGGAAAGAAGAGACCCCAAGGTATTTCGTGATGGGCATAGTGAGTTCATCGAACTTTTTATTTTTTGTCACAAGTTAGTGGAATATGAGACTTTGTAAGGAAAAAAAAAAAATCATCATTTTCCGCTAACTTGTGACAAAAAATAAAAAGTTCTATGAACTCACTATGCCCATCAGCGAATACCTTAGGGTGTCTACTTTCAGAAATGGGGTCATTTGTGGGGTGTTTGAAGAAAATAAATTGGTTGGTCCAGCTTGTATTCGTGGTAATCCAAAGGCTTTATTCAATATTCAATAAAATCCAGGTACAGGAATGCAGGTCTACATGTTTCGGGCACAATACAATCTTAGCCCTTACTCATGACAATTTCCAGTACACTGAAAGAGGTTTTTATAGAGAGGAGGGAGGGACTGACTTCCTCACCTGAGGTAATCAGGTTGAGGTTCAGCCACTCCCATCCACAAATCAACACTTGATTAAAAACATACCATAAATTTATGTGGTTCATAAAAACATATATTCAGAGAAATAACAATGACATATTCAGAGAAATAGTAATAAAGGAGCAGGATAAGGAAAATAAGAAAGGGAGGAATAATGTATGATCGATAAATTGAGGATCAATATTCTAGGATGAGGTCAAGTTTTTTGTTGAGACCATGGGGTTGGCGACTTTCTAACTGGAAAATCCAGTAAGATTCTCTATTTAAAAGTTTGCGTTTTCTGTCGCCACCTCTTAAAGGCTTTTTGACTTTTTCAATACCTTCTGCTGACAAATATGAGACATCCCCACCATGCACTGTGGCAAAGTGGAGACTTGCCGCAGATACATTGCGATTTGCATGGTGCGGTATGTCTGATATATGTTTTCTAATGCGCGTTTTTATGGCATTTGTTGTGCATCCTATATATTGTAGCTTGCATTTGGTACATGTTATGCAGTAAATGGCAAAGGTGGTATTACAATTGAGAAAAGAATGTATCTTGAAAACCTGACCGTTAACAGTGGATTCAAAATTCTGGCTAATTTTCATGTATTTGCAACAAATACAGATGGAATGACCACATTTGTAGTTCCCTTTTGTAGATAACCATGTACTTTGAGTATTTGTGGGGTGTTTGTACTGTCTGGCCATTGTAGAACCTCAGGAAACATGACAGGTGCTCAGAAAGTCAGAGCTGCTTCAAAAGCGGAAATTCACATTTTTGTACCATAGTTTGTAAACGCTATAACTTTTACCCAAACCATTTTTTTTTTACCCAAACATTTTTTTTTTATCAAAGACATGTAGAACAATAAATTTAGAGCAAAATTTATATATGGATCTCGTTTTTTTTGCAAAATTTTACAACTGAAAGTGAAAAATGGCATTTTTTTGCAAAAAAATCGTTAAATTTCGATTAATACCAAAAAAAGTAAAAATGTCAGCAGCAATGAAATACCACCAAATGAAATCTCTATTAGTGAGAAGAAAAGGAGGTAAAATTCATTTGGGTGGTAAGTTGCATGACCGAGCAATAAACGGTGAAAGTAGTGTAGGTCAGAAGTGTAAAAAGTGGCCTGGTCTTTCAGGGTGTTTAAGCTAGGGGGGCTGAGGTGGTTAAATACATGTTCCATGGGTGCAGCAGAGAAGCCTCACCCATGGAGCAGACAGAGGATTAACTCCTAATAGGCACACAGGGGAGTTAACCCATAAAGAACCAAAAATGACACACAGGAACGGAGCTTCAGCGAGAGCATAGACAGAAGGTCACAGCCAAAGGAAACGACTGTGACAATATGATTGTAGCAGCACGAGTTCGCTTTCCTATGTCTATCCAGGAAGCTGAGAGATTAGATGGAACGCATTTGGGTTCCATAGACAGGAAGTTCGGTGTGAAGTCAGCGCACGAAGAGTTTGCGTTCCATAGAGAGGAAGCCCGATGTGATGCTAGCGCACATGGAGCCGGAAACATTGGGGGTTCAGCGCACGTTAGCCCTATAAATAGGGCGAAGATAATGGCATCTATAGTGCATCCATCTGGACATCTACCTATGCCAAAAGGATTAAACAGAAAACATGATCTTACTCTGCAATACAATTAAGATGTTCTTATTATGTATATGTATGCACCACCTGTGATGCTGGATCTCCTCCCCTGGATCACTGAATGGTTCTCATTCCAGGTTCCAGGTGCGGACATTTTGCTAATTAGAAGAGGTTGGACCCTGTGCTGTATAAAAGGAATGGTTTTAATACATTTGTTATGTCTTGATGAAGGGCTGGATTTTGTAGCCCGAAACGCGTCACTTTGATGTCATTTTCCTGTGACTTTGGTGGATTTTATATGATGAGCCAATAAAGAACTTTCTTTTATTCCATAAGAAACTGGATTCCCTTTTTCCATTGGATACTTTATAAGGCCCAGTTCTGGTCTCTTTTTTCGTGCTTCTTGGATTGAAGGTAGAGGTAAGAGCTGCAGCCACTTTAACTATTGTTTGTACATCTACCTATGCACCAGCCTGTTTTGATACTGACGTAATTATGGGACATGTACAGTAAGAGGTCTTTTGACCACAATGGAGTCTTTTGTGTAGGATGTTATTGTGAAAGCTGTATCCATAGGGATCAATGCACATAATCAATGGACCACCTCTGAGTGAATTGTCCCAGTGATCCTGTGCATTGGAACTCTACATTGGTGATACATATGTAATTAAGCATCCTATAGTATCAAATTATAGTAATATCTGGATATACCGTGTATATTATATCTATACATATGCAAGGATAGGCCCACTGTTGAACGATTTGGTTATTGAATTAAGGCCACTTTTTAATGATATGGTTACTAAGTTAACATTTTTTTTGTGAAATCACCTTTGTTGACTATCTGGTACATTAATAATCATCTCCGTTTATCATCTGGTGCATAGACAATTGTAATATCATCGTTTTTTCCCAGAGGGAAGTAGCTCATAGAGCATCATGACTCTTTGCTAATTTATTTACTGAGTGTCAGGAGGGGAACAACAGCCAAAGCCACCCAAATCCTGTGATACCAGAACCGACCGGAAATCCAGTAACCATACCCAAGCTGAGTTTAGCACAGCAGAGAGAGAAAGCAGAGTTATCAAGTTTGCCTGCCAGTATATGCCAAAGCCTGCTGGAGCCAAGAGAAAGCCTAAATATTTTCTGGATTCAAGTTTACCCAAATAAGGCAGTTGAACTTTATCAAGGCCTGGACATTTATTCTGCATCTCCTACCTCAACTATCCCCCTTTATTGCTTTGGAGCCTAACCCTGGGGAGCGACGGTACCAGGTAGGAGCACTGTGACACATACAGAGACTATTAAGGGCCACACCACACCACTTGGCATCCCTATAGACCTGGGACACGATCGGCCATGTGGGGCGGCACGTTGCACAGTGCTGAAAAGCCACTCCAAGATGACAGTGAAGGCTTAGCAAGAAAAAAGCAATTTAGTGTGCTGTGCTAGTTTGGGCCACTGTTCCAGTCTGCCTGCCCAGAAATTCATGGGGTCAGGGAACAGGGTATGCGTCAGAGACTGGTCAAAGTTTAGGTAGGTCTGAACCTGGGTATTGAGGCAGGGGCTTTCAGCTTTCTGGTTGGCCTCAGCCGGGCGCAGAAAGTGGAAAAATTGCTCCATCATGTTGAGGAGACTAAAATGGCTGCTGCTGCTACTGCTAAGCCTTCTGCTGATTGTGGCAGAGGAAGCAGGGCAACTCTGTGGCAGAGAGTAGCCTCTCTTTCACTCTGGCAGCAAGTGTCTGCTCGTGGTAAGCAGCAGCAAGCTGTGTACACAGTGTTTACTTGTAATAACGTAATTTGGCCTCTCTTTCGAATAGAGGAAAACATTCCCCCATTTTGCTTTGATATTGAGGGTCTAAAAGCATGGCTATCCAGTAATCAACAGACTGCTTGATGTCAACAACCCGCCTGCCACTGCACAAGCAAGTGAGAATAAAGGTCACCATTCTTGCCAGCGTGCCTGAGGAGCCAGTTCTTTCCTGCTCCGCCTTCCACTGAGACAATTGAAGGTCCTGCCCGATGCCATCCTCCTCATCATTATCTTGCTCCTCCAAGTCTGACAGCTCCTTCTCTTCTTGCAGTGGCAATACCTCATCCTCTTCTTCCTTATCTACATAGCACAGCAATCTTTATTCTGAATAACTACCGCACTATATATTTATAGAATAAATAGGATTATGCCATAATTGTCCTAGCTGTCCGGACTAAATGATTGCGGTATTATACTTTTAGCGATACAAATGTCTATTGTAAAGGTTTATGCTAATAGTTTTTTCTAATATGTTAATATCTATATATACATTTAACAAATAAGATGTCTAGCATTCTATAAGATGTCTAGCATTCTATATGTGCAGCATATAACGTAACTTTGGAATAAAAACCGCATAAAAACTGCACAAAGAAACAGATGGAAACCACATTACAAAAATCCGGGTCTTACATTCACCTGAGAACTATTTCGACTCTGGTACAGGTTTTGTTACTTACCCTAATTAGGAGTATAAAAGGAAGAGGGGAAACAGAACAAGGTTACCACTAAAGAAGGGGACACGTCCCCGAAACGCGTATGGGCTATACCTTGCACCGGCATGCTGGTAGAGAATCCCCCCTGGATCTGATCCAAGTTTTTGGAACGAAAAATCCTGGCGGCACTTGACTTCAACGAGCGCTGAATCCGCTGGCGATACTGGACACAGAGTCAGCTGAGAGCCACAAGTCGGTATTCAGAGACGGGAATTGAGCAAGAGTAAAATAACATTGAACAAGCGAATATAACTGAGTGGGACGCCACTCTGCTTTTTACACTGTACCCTCTAGCCTCCCGCTATACCGTAAAACTAACCAGGAGAATAATTATATTAATACGGACATTGACCCGTCACTTGGACAATTTACTTGAAAGAAAGACTTTGATATTATACCACTACGGTTGTAAAGGAATATCTGATTCGCAATTGCGACTCATGTGGATGGACTTTAAATCATTTCCTCTGCTAGTTTTTGGCGGCTACTAACGTTATTTTGGCTGCTGACACTTTGCTGCTAATTAACATTGCTGTTATACTATCATTGTTTTATTGTTTTATGCTTTTTTATGCTGTTATTTTATGCTGTTACTTTATGCTTTTAGTATCAAATTATATTTTACCAAATAAATATCTCATTTATTGGCTACATATATAGAGTGCCTGGTCTACCTTTTACAAATTTTCTATTACCCTTCGTGTGGCTGGGTGGGCCACTCAGACCAAGAGCACCTGTTCCATATTGTCCAGCTGGAGTGATCCACAGACACTCTACTCATAGACAGCAAGATGCTTTAGCTGTTCTTTTTCCTTCGTTGTCCCCTACTCCATGAGCGGCAGCGTCTGTGTTACGATAAATATGAGGGGGAAGACTGTTCATGCCAAAGTTGCCCCTGCTGACAAACTTTGTGGCCTCTTCGAAGGGCTTTAGCCCCCGACAGGCGTCTTGGATGGACTTTGCCAGCACCTTGTGCAAGTCAGTGTACATATTTAGAAAACATTGCACAACTAGGTTGATGATGTGTGCCATGCAGGGAGCATGAGTTATTTTCCTCAGGTTCAGGGTGGCCAAGATTTTGCACTCATTGTCGCTGACCACCTTGACCAGTTTAAGCCTGCGGGTGACAGCCAGCAGGATGCTTGCTGCTTGATGTACTTTAGCAACTGCTCACTTGTGTGGCTACTCTCACACAGGCCGATCAGCTCCAACACGGCGTGGCAACACTTGACTAGTGTTGATTGAATATTCTAATCGCAAATTTTTATCACGAATATTGGCACTTCGAGAATTCGAGGGGATGTAGAATATAGTGCTATATATTCGTAATCGCGAATATTCAAGTTTTTTTCATCAGTAACCTCCCTTCTTGCTTGTGGGCCAATGAGAAGGCTGCAATATCTTTGTCAGAGCTCAGCAACATCCCTAGCAACCAATAGGAAAGTCGCCTACCCCTTTCTATATAAGAACCTCCCCAGCAGCCATTTTCTGCTGTTATTTGCAGTTCTGAGAGAGAGAGAGCAGTGACATTGCTGTGCTCTGTGCTTTCATCTGGATCCTATTCCTTATCCAATTACATTAGATAGTTAGTTAGTTAGCTCATATATATAATACAGATAGTTAGTGGGAGATAGTCAGTGTAGGTTAGATCCTGATATAATGTAGCTGATAGGTTCTAGTGCAGGGTGTTAGGTAGTGTGATAGGAATTACTGTTTCTCTGCTGTCCATACATACATGCTACAGACATAGTGCTGTGATGTCATAAAAATACTTGCACCAATCAGTAATATCTACTCAGACCTGATGAAATGTGAAGTTGCACGTATTGCGCAAAAAATATGCGCATCATTAGTGCAGATTTGCGCAATTGCGAAAATAATGACTGGAGATATCGAATTCTAGAGTTCGCGAATTTATTGCGAATATTATGCAAAAATTTTTGCGAAATATCGCGAAAACGAATATTGCCTATTCCGCTCATCACTACACTTGACTTGACACATGTGATAGGAAAGAGGGGTAGTGCAAGAAACGCTGTGCCCTGCTGCTTTTGTGAACAGGCAATCGTCGATAAATGAGGAAGGGGTAGATAAGTTACTGGTATGGGAGCAAAATAATGAAAAGGATCTGGCCTCGCTATCGGAGTGCTGCCTCGTAACTGCCACAAAAAACATTGACCCAGTGGACTATAAAAGACATGTACTGTCCCTGCCTGTAAGAGCTGCTCCAGGTGTCCACTGTGGCCTTAACCTTGCCATACAGCGAGAATCGCAGAGAGTGACCCCCGTTGTCCACCACATGGGAATACAAGGCAGGAATGACTTTTTGGGAAAAATAATGGTGGCTAGGTATCTTCTGTAATGCCCCAGGGTGCAGTTACAACCTTTGCACCTTGCTACTATCTTATATGATTAACATCATCATATTTATTAATTTCCAGGTCTTGCAAAATGTATATTCATATTTCTTGTTATGTAATTGTTCAATGTCACAGTGCGGTTCACGGTGGCGTTTTCCGTGCAGGCTGGCTGCATGCGCCCTTGCGTCCTGGCTGCAGGCCGAAATCCTGTGCAGGCTGGTTGCTTGGGGCTGCGTGCTGGCTGTGATGTTCTTGGACTTGCCTGTGTATGTTGCTCGTCCCGTGTCTGTTGTGTCACGGGTTCATTCTGCCATGGCGTGCTGGCTGTGGGTGTCGCCGTGTATGCCGGTTGCTAGGGGCAATGTCCTGTGCTTCTGCCTGTGTGTTTCCTGTGGATCTGTATTCTGGTTCTGATGGGGTTAACTTCCCCTGTTCTGTGGCTGGGTATGGCTTTCCAGGTGCCTCGTTACCCAGCTATATAGTTCTGTGAGCTGTGGGTCTGAGGGGTTTCAGTTTTGTCTGTGTCTGTCTAGGTGTAGCACCTTGCTTCTGTCTGTGGGTACTGTTTACCCTTCTGCGTGGTGTTACCTGGTTTTGCATTGTTGACATTGTTGTCTGTCCTCCTGTACCTGTTCTGTTTTGGTGTTTGATGTCATGTCCTGTTCTGTACCTGCCCTGTATGTTGTCACGTTCCTGGTCTGTTCTTGTTCGCCTAGCAGTGCGTAACTGCATCCATTAGCCTGGCAGTGCTTAACTGCTTCTGTTCATTTTCTATCCGTTCCTGCCTTCGTGAGAGGATTCCTGGCTTCCCCGGAGGGGGAATCCCATTTCTGTATGTATTTCTAGCCTGTTCCATGTCTGCTATCTCTAAACTGTATTTCGCTTGTTTTTGCCGTTGCTCCTGGTTTCGTCTCTGTCTGCATGTTTGTCTACGCTTCCTGCCAGTATCTAATTCATGTACCTCCTGGTCTGTCTGGACCAGCTGCCACTGACTCGTGGTTTGCTCTGGAGTCGCCCCTGGTAACTACCTTACTGGCTCAAGTCTATCCTCACCATCTGAGGCTCTAGTGAATACCAGAGAGTTGCTTGGTTACGCCTCTCCAGAGTATTGCCAGTGAGTGGCACAGTGGGTCCACACTCTTGCTATGTGTTGCTGCTGGTCTGTGTTGCCTTGTCCTAATTCCCTAACGCCCTGGAGGTATGCCTTGGGCCTCCGGCATGTGACATTCAAGTGTAATATGCAGTTACCCTGTCAGCGCGGCAAAGTCAGAGAGTGACTGATGTAACAGAGATGAGTTTGCCTGCCACGGTTCATGCTAATGCCTGCTGGAAACCAATACGGAGCCTGTAAACTGTTTGGAGAAACATTCATTGAAAGTAAAGCTGCTGTTCTACTATATACAGGGTCTGGACTTGATTTATTTCTTCATTCCCTTTACCAACTACCCCTTTGCTCTGCTTCGGATGACACTGCCTGGGGTCCAGCGTATCCAGGTAGAAGCACCGTGACAAGTGCAACACCACTGAGGGACAGTTAGGCCACCCTGCCCCACTCTGGTGTTCCTATACCTGGGTACCATCTACAGTATCACAAAAAGGGGCCCTGTGCTCATTGTTGCTTCACTGCAACTGGCATCACGACAAAATATTTATTCCGTTACTAAAATGGGACTCCTGGCCGTGTTCGAGTCCACCGCATTTGGTGTCACGAACAGGATCCGAACTGAGTTTATCTGTGTGCCCTTGCATTATAATGCCTACAAAATTGACCAAATACCTTTAACAATGACTTTGGTGCATTTACTGCGGAGCGACAGGCGCAAAACAGTGTGTGCCGGCGTCCGAAGGGTTAATCCACCATTTTTGTATGTTTCTTCTTTCTCAGTTAGCGTGGGAAAATCCAGGAACACCACTAGCCAGAGCACGAAAGTCTAGCCCTGCCCACAGGGAGAAACACCCAAGTAAAGAGAAGGGAAGTGGAAGTTCCACCCCTAGAGCCCCTCCTTCATCGACAGTTGAAGTCAGGGAGAGAGAAGGCAAGATGGCGGTGCCAAAGCCCACCTGGAATGAAATGTGCTGTGGCGACGACCTGCCTGAACGGCAAGAAGCAGTAGAAGAAATAAGAGTGTCGCAGCTTGTGCGGAGACCTGAGAAAGGATCTGGAGCTTTCTCTGTGCCAGCTAGCACGGCGGAGGTGGCAGGAGTTACCACTCCACCAGCCAGAAAGAGCGAGGCCCGCGATCCCCTTAACCCAGTGGTCCCTTTGAAAGTCACGGCCCATGCCGCCAACACGTGGGACTACAGAAAGGCTATCGAGGATTGGGTGGTCCGCCTGTTAGACCGACCATTGCCCCATGACCCAGTGCTAGAAAGAGAAACCGGGACCATTATCTGGTTCAATGTTGAGTGAGTCACGGGGTTTATCCAGGATGACCAGTCAACCGGCGATCGATTAAACGGCCTTACCTGCCGCAGGCCCGACATAGTCTGTATAAAAGGGAGCAGGTGGAATATACTCCCATGCGGTCCTCTAAAGGCCCCTTTGCTGCAGGGGTGAGTTTGCTGGAGAAGCCACTGGTCCCAGTGCCCAGCTGCCCGGGGATGTGTCGGACCACTGAAAGAAGTAGAAGATGGGATGCTGCGCTTCAGAGAAAAGCCCCTACCAGAGCCCCTTATACTGGGACAGCCTGCACCTCCAACCATCGGTCAATAGATGGGAGGTATGGGCCACGCTGCCTTGGTGTTCAGCCCTACAGTGGTAGCGTACCAGCTGCCATGGAAATCATGGCCACAGTTGAGGAAGATCAATCCGGAGCTGTCACTGAGACCACGTAGAGAGGAGACCTACTTACCGGCCCCCATGCAACTGGAGATTCTGGATCCCCTCAGAATGGCAGGAGCAACCGCCCCTGTGAAGCGGAAAGTAACGGCGGCTATGCGGAGTGTCACCACCAGGTCACTACCCCGAAGTGACAGCAGGTGTCACCAAAACACCACTGTGAAAGCCAGGATGGACTACAAAAGGCAGAACCAACCTTTAATTCATTTTAGCAGTTCCAGCAGTGAGGAGGAACTGAGGTCCTTCCTCTATGGAGCCTCACCATCTTTATTTAAAGAAAGGACTTCTAGGAGCCACTCCATGGAATGGACCTGAAGGGTGAGGGCCTGTTGGCATTGTTTTATGTTTCAGGTTGAGGCAGTGGGGGAACCATGTCACCATTTTTCAGCAGCAACATGGGTAGGTAACATGGTATCTGGATTAGGGTGGGACTAGTGATTTACAGTTATTGTTATATGCCATCTTTATGAGTAGTATTGCACCGTCCAATTACACCCTACAGCATCCATTGCTGGGACGCTGTGAATAAGAGCTAGGTAGTTGTTCAACACTAGGGGACAGCCAGAGGCGGCTCTTCCATTAGGCCACTTAGGCCACCGCCTAAGGCCTCGCGCTGGTGGGGGCCTCGCTCTGGCTCCCACCAGCACCTGACACCGCCGCAATTTAATTGTCTGCTTCTCCGGACCTAGTTCTAGTTAAGTTAACTTAAGAAGAAACGCCGCGGCAAGGCCGCTCAAGCCCCTCTGCTCTCTGCCTCTTTAAGAGAGCAGAGGCTGAGAGAGCTCTAAATGTCGTCAGAGCGTGCCGCCATCTCTAAATGCAACTGCAGACCCGCCCTGCCCTTAGAGTGCTGCACAGGCAGGGAGAGAAGGAGCGCCAGCCCCCAGGTTCCTGCTCACCTCACCGGCTGTCTGTTGTCCGGTGACCCGACCTGACCATTCTGGCTGCCGCCAGCACCGCCCTGAAGACAGTGTCAGTGGTGGTGGACTGTCACTGTGGAGTGTGGACTGGTGCCACTGAACCGAAGAAGAATCCTCCAAGGTGTTCAGGTGTGTGTCCTTGTCCTGCTGGCTGCTGTCCCCCCTCCCTGGCAGTGTGGGGGGCAAATTACTTAATGGGGCAGTGTGGGGGGCAAATTACTTAATGGGGGCTGTGTGGGGGGCAAATTACTTAATGGGGGCTGTGTGGGGGGCAAATTACTTAATGGGGGCAGTGTGGGGGTGCAAATTACATGATGGGGGCAGTGTGGGGGGGCAAATGACATGATGGGGGCAGTGTGGCGGGCAAATTACATGATGGGGGCAGTGTGGCGGGCAAATTACATGATGGGGCAGTGTGGCGGGAAAATTACTTGATGGGGGCAGTGTGGCGGGCAAATTACTTGATGGGGGCAGTGTGGCGGGCAAATTACTTGATGGGGGCAGTGTGGCGGGCAAATTACTTGATGGGGGCAGTGTGGCGGCCAAATTACTTGATGGGGGCAGTGTGGCGGGCAAATTAATTGATGGGACAGTGTGGCGGGCAAATTAATTGATGGGACAGTGTGGCGGGCAAATTACTTGATGGGGGCAGTGTGGCGGACAAATTACTTGATGGGGGCAGTGTGGCGGACAAATTACTTGATGGGGGCAGTGTGGCGGACAAATTACTTGATGGGGGCAGTGTGGCGGACAAATTACTTGATGGTGGCAAATTACATAGTGTGGGGCAGATTACATAATGGGGGCATTCTAGAAGGGAATTACTATTGGTGGAGCACCATGAGGAGCACTATTACTTTGGGGGCACTATTATTTCTTCAGGATAGTATTGGGGGGGCACAGCGAGCAGCAGGATAACACTGGGGACTCCAGGTTGGGGGATGATGATAGAAATGTGAGGACACTAAGATGTCTGTGTGTCACACTCTGCAGAGACGAGACGGCTGAAAGAAGTGTCCGGACTGAATGGAGAAGACGATGACAGAGAAGATCTACATTGGAGGAGACGTCACCTGAAGGCTCTGGATGTGACAGGTATGTGCTGCTGTATAGCAAGTACAGCACAATGCGGTGTGTGGGGGGAGGGTCGATTTAGAGAACTGGGCCAGGGTTAATGCAAAGTGTTAATATGCACTGTGAATATAAGCCCTGTACTGTGTTGTCACTGTGCATATTAACCCTTTACTGTGATGTCACTGAATATTAAAGGGATACTTCAGGATAGGAAAATAAATCCACTATCCAAAGGATAGGAGATAAGTGTCTGATCGGAGGGGTCTGGCCGTTGGGATCCCCCACGATCTCCTGTATGGTACTCCGGATCTCCTTGTGCCCGGGGCGGTGGTCAACACTCCCCCTCCATGTATCTATGGGAGAGCCGCAGATTCAGCACTTGTGTATCTCCGAGTCTTCCATAGAGATGCATGGAGGGGGAGTGTTGACCACACCACCGCTCCGTGCGGTGGTTGCCACAGCTTATTTCTTGAGGACTGAGACGGGGCGCCGTACGGGAGATCACGGGCATCCCAACGATCTTCGTGGGGGCCTCATGTTTAGGTTTCGCCTAAGGCCTCACAAAGTCTAGAGCCGCCTCTGGGGACAGCAATTGCACCCGCAACTACTTCAACATTCACAGCTTCTGTTAATTGTCTGTTACCTGCTGTATATGGTCACATTATCCCCCATTGTGATTCTCCACATTGCAGAGCCCTTTTGAGGCCCAGTCTCCATGTTCTGTCCCTTTTGAGTCTCATCTGTAATGTTCATGTGATTGATATTTAATAAAATGAGATTTTTTTACCTTGTTAAATCCTTGCTCTTTTTTTTGTACAAGTTATGTTTCAGGTTGCACCTGGTTTTTAGTCCTCACCCGGATGTCCATGTTAGTTAGGATTCCCCCCAGCTACCAAAAGTCCCAGTTTTGTACGGTTACGCACCAATTCCTTTCCCCCCCTTTTTTTAGGTTATTTGAAAACCCCTTTGCAAAAAAATGTTCTCATGACCTGTGCTGCTATTCTTATACCCATGTGGATTACAAATACCATTATTGCCTTATGTGGATTACAAATGACTTTACTATCTCATTTGGATTACAAATGGTGACATTATTTCCCATGGATTACAAAGGAACTGTTTGCACTATTTGATTCCCGTTTGGTGCATTTCATCCACCAACATGGAAGGAGAGAATCAAATGTGAATTTATTGCCTTATTGCACTATTTTATAATATTGAATGTGTACCTTAAATGTTTGCCTTATCTATTTGCATTAAATATTTGCACTATTTTTGCATTAACCTTTTAAATTTTCAGCAACGTTTCAAGTACTGTACCCATTGTGCGCATTCTTTTTCAGGTGCCGCAATGTGATTATATGCATTTTTGTATGGACTCTGCACTTCATATTGGGAGCCAGACAGTCAGCACCTTACTTCTTTGCTTACATGGACGGCCTCTGAGGATGTCTGGTACGTCACAAACAAGTGTAACATCGCTGTTGCTCATTATGGCCTGCCTCTAAGGACATTAAATACAAATGGTTCTTATGTGACATTGTGTTGGCTAGATAGTAGGTATTATACTGCTACCCAGGAGGAACCAAGTGGTTAGTCACAAGCAGATCTGACATTGTCAAGGGTAACCCGCTGCTAATACTTCTGGAGAGATTGGAGAGCACCGCCTCATTCTCCGAATTGTTATATGTTTTCAGGCCTTGTGCTTAGCCAAGGTTATTTATAGACCTAGGACTTGTGCTTAGCCAAGCCTAGAGGAAGTGTGTAGCTACATGGTCAGTCATCAAGGTGACGAAGCGTAAAGCATTTTAAGACCTTGGTGTTATGAAGGGAATACAGGATGACGCCACCCCTCATTTTTCCCAGGTACCCTTAGAGCATATCTACTTATATATACCCTAAGCACAAGCTGAGGGTGGCTTGACTTTTAAGTTAGGTGGTATGTAACGCTCCAGAGTGCAGTTACCACCTTTGCACCTTGCTACTATCTCCTATGGTTAACCTAACGCCATCATATGTATTAATTCCCAGGTCTTTCAAAATGTGTATTCATATTTCTTGTTATGTAATTATTCAAGTGTAATATGCCTGGTTCACCAGCAGATGACAGCATAAATGGCAGAACTATTTTACCCTTCTTTCCATTCTAGCTCTCTCTAAGAGAGGGAGGGACTAGTTATTGAGAGTGCAGTGCAGAGTACCCCCTGCTTGGGGAAGCAAGAGGGAGCCCATCCCTGCTGGATGAGCCCTGTCTGGGCCAGCTTGAGCGCCTTCGGCTCAGCTGGATAGGGAGGCTGAGGCCTTCTGGAAACCAAGACAGAACCTGTAAAATGTTTGGAGAAACGTTCATTGAAAGTAAAGCTGCTGTTTTACTATATACAGGGTCTGGACTTGATTTATTTCTTTATTCCCTGTATCAACTACCCCTTTGTTCCTCTTCGGATGACACCGCCCAGGGTCCAGCGTATCCAGGTAGGAGCACCGTGACAAATGCGACACCAATGAAGGACAGTTAGGCCACCCTGAAACACTCTGGCGTTCCTATACCTGAGTACCATCTACAGTATCACTAAAAGGTGCCCTGTGCCCATTGTTGCTTCACTGCAATTGGCGTCATGACAAAATATTTATTCTGTTACTAAAAGGGGACCCCTGGCTGCGGTCGAGTCCGCCGCACTTCCAGAAAGGCTGAGTGCACGCCATCAGCTCCTTAAAGGCAGCAGATTTGACTAAATGGTTTGACAGCAACTGCGCATATAGTTTTGTTTCCAGGCCACATATTCCATTATCGGTGGCTGATGATGGAGCAGAGGAGGTGGAGTCTGAGCTGGAGAAATGGAAAGTAATGATTACGATGTGAATGACACTGAACTGTCCGTGGATGAAGCCTGGGTGCCGCAAGGGAGACCGGAAGAAGTAGGGAACTCCTGCTGCCGTGGTTGGCTCCCACCTTTGATTCCCGATGGGATGGGGTGATGCCGCTTCATGTAGAGCTGTGGTGTCTACGTTTGTGTTTGCCTACCTACATCTTATTTTGCTCTTGTACAGGACAATGCTTCTGTCTTACAGCAGCGTGGCTAAAAACTGCCACACAGGAGATACTTGCCCGGAGCTAAAGGCAGCTGAGCTCAGCTTAGCTCTGGCACATTTTGTGCCCAACCCACCCACAGCGCCAGTGTCATCATCAGATCCCGAAGCAGACAAGGCCCTGGCTGTTCTTTGCGAGGTACATGGCCTCTGCTCTTCATTGCTCTGATGTCTGATGTTCCTGCCTCCTCCTCAGCACCCCGATCTGGCTCCCAGGCCCTGTCCAGCACAAAATCCTCATCAGAGTCCTCATCCTCCCTGCCACTTCTATCAGACTATAATTCACAGTATTGGTTTCAAATAAATATGTTGTAGGAACAATTTAAACTGTATCACTGATTTGTTATCCTACTTAAACTTAACTTTTATCAGATAATATATATAAAAGATATGTCCCACAATGTTAGTAATAAATGACTGCATGTAGGAGAGAAAACTGAACAGGCATATAGATCAGCAATAATTACTTGGTACCACTTGTATGTATATACAACATAATATTACGCATAAACACACATGGTCCAATATCATAGGTAGTGAATTGCAATATAGTTTGACCACTTATTATGATCACCACTCACGGTTTGTTGCATGGAGGATGTGTGATCTTGATATCCAGACAGCTTGGGTGATCGATTGGATCCGTGATGGTCCCCCTTTGTCTGCTGAAAAAAGTGGTTCCAAACGATGTTAGGTTGCTGGGTCACTTAGGTAATAGGTCAGACAGGATAATATCCCTAATAAGCTGTTATACTCCTGCCTAAAAGCGGAGAGGTCTCCCGCCTATATGCGGGAGAATCACCCCCTAAGGAGCGACCCCACTTCTCGATGGCTGACCCTATTATTCTCGCCCTTTTGTTGTCTCCTGGTGCTGGCCTGTTCAGATGTTCTTCCAGAAGTCGTTCCCGACGCGTTTCCTCTGACAGACAGTGCTGTCAGATTCATCAGGGGTCAAAATGATATAAATGCGGTGTAATAACCGTCAGCTCAATCGCTTTTTTGGTGGTGTCCCAGCTGAATGATTGCAGTCCAGACAGATGTCTGAGACTGCCCCCTTATATATACGGTCACATAAACTCTAATTGGTGTGTTAATTACTCACTCGCTCTGCTTCCCGGCGTGCGTTCCATTGTATTGGGAGCGGATCCGGAAGTGCGTCACTCTGCGCATGCGCAGTAGTTGACAGAGAGCCCCGTGGAACGCATAACGTCAAAGTCGTGCGTCCAGGCGCAGCCTAGGATACCTCGCATTAGTGTGGAACGCATCGGCGTCATTAGCCGCATTTGGGATAAACGTGCTGCTGTGGAACGCATCGACGTCATATTAATGCGTCTCAGGGGGTCCGATCGGAGATGCTATGGACATGTACATTAATTATTCGGTCGAATATACAGAGATGCCTGCAAAACGCATTTATTTATTCATGTACATTGGCATAATATCATAGATGGTCCAGATACAGGTAGTCTGGTCTATTATGAAGTTAGTTATATGTCACGGTTATCCTGCATTTGAATCCGATGGCATTCCTGGTGTCATCTTTTTTATTATATATAAATGTGGCCTCAGGTATATTACTTTTTTAGGGGTATACTGGTACATAGGTGGGGGACTTTTTTGGAGTGGGAGGAAGGTTAGTCCTGGATTATATGCATTATATAAAAATTCATGATGTGTCCAGGGCCATTGTTAGCCCCCAACCCCTCTCGCTTTTTTGATAATTATAACTATAACCTATCTCGGTAGATGTAGTATTATTCCTATTCCGTCCATATTCTTTTATCTTTACACTTGTCAGTTGGTTTCGAGTATTTTGGATGCATCGGGCCTAAATAAAACACCCAAAGGACAGTATCTCATTTAGGCCAAGTGGGCTCACTGTCTTTAGCCTATGAGTCCACTGTAATATTTTTCTATTGAGGTCACCGCCTCTGGGGGATGGACGTATCACTTCAAAGTGATACGTCCATCCCCCAGAGGCGGTGACCTCAATAGAAAAATATTACAGAAAGAGGCAGAGTGGACTCATAGGCTAAAGACAGTGAGCCCACTTGGCCTAAATGAGATACTGTCCTTTGGGTGTTTTATTTAGGCCCGATGCATCCAAAATACTCGAAACCAACTGACAAGTGTAAAGATAAAAGAATATGGACTGAATAGGAATAATACTACATCTACCGAGATAGGTTATAGTTATAATTATCAAAAAAGCGAGAGGGGTTGGGGGCTAACAATGGCCCTGGACACATCATGAATTTTTATATAATGCATATAATCCAGGACTAACCTTCCTCCCACTCCAAAAAAGTCCCCCACCTATGTACCAGTATACCCCTAAAAAAGTAATATACCTGAGGCCACATTTATATATAATAAAAAAGATGACACCAGGAATGCCATCGGATTCAAATGCAGGATAACCGTGACATATAACTAACTTCATAATAGACCAGACTACCTGTATCTGGACCATCTATGATATTATGCCAATGTACATGAATAAATAAATGCGTTTTGCAGGCATCTCTGTATATTCGACCAAATAATTAATGTACATGTCCATAGCATCTCCGATCGGACCCCCTGAGACGCATTAATATGACGTCGATGCGTTCCACAGCAGCACGTTTATCCCAAATGCGGCTAATGACGCCGATGCGTTCCACACTAATGCGAGGTATCCTAGGCTGCGCCTGGACGCACGACTTTGACGTTATGCGTTCCACGGGGCTCTCTGTCAACTACTGCGCATGCGCAGAGTGACGCACTTCCGGATCCGCTCCCAATACAATGGAACGCACGCCAGGAAGCAGAGCGAGTGAGTAATTAACACACCAATTAGAGTTTATGTGACCGTATATATAAGGGGGCAGTCTCGGACATCTGTCTGGACTGCAATCATTCAGCTGGGACACCACCAAAAAAGCGATTGAGCTGACGGTTATTACACCGCATTTATATCATTTTGACCCCTGATGAATCTGACAGCACTGTCTGTCAGAGGAAACGCGTCGGGAACGACTTCTGGAAGAACATCTGAACAGGCCAGCACCAGGAGACAACAAAAGGGCGAGAATAATAGGGTCAGCCATCGAGAAGTGGGGTCGCTCCTTAGGGGGTGATTCTCCCGCATATAGGCGGGAGACCTCTCCGCTTTTAGGCAGGAGTATAACAGCTTATTAGGGATATTATCCTGTCTGACCTATTACCTAAGTGACCCAGCAACCTAACATCGTTTGGAACCACTTTTTTCAGCAGACAAAGGGGGACCATCACGGATCCAATCGATCACCCAAGCTGTCTGGATATCAAGATCACACATCCTCCATGCAACAAACCGTGAGTGGTGATCATAATAAGTGGTCAAACTATATTGCAATTCACTACCTATGATATTGGACCATGTGTGTTTATGCGTTCTATCAGACTATGCGATATCATGGTGGGTTCTTTGGTCACCTCTCCCCTGCTCTGCATTTTCCCTCATTGCCACTGTGGCTGCCCCTAAAAGCCAATACCGTGTCTATGAGTGCCACTACTACTATCACCAATACAGCTATGTCTGTGTTCCACAGCCTCCGCTTGAATCTCCTCCTCAGGGCAGTATAAACGATGAGTGCTCTCACAAAACTTGTCGACAGGGAGACTATCTACTTCAGGGCTTGGTGGCGGTTCGAAAGGGCAGAGAAGGCTGAAGAGACTCCACTGAAAACCTTCTTTGCCAGGCTACAAGGAGGAGAAGCAGGAGGAACGCTGTGACCCCTGGCTCCACGGCACAGTGTCAGACTCAACTTCATGTCATCCTGCTGTGACTGAGAGGAGGAGTGAGCCATCCAATCTACAATCTCATCCTCTTTCACCTCAGTGATAATGTTGCACCTTTCCAAAGCCAGGGACAACTGCGGTCTACTACTACTAGTAGCCGGATAGTTGGTGCTGCTACTACCCACATTCTGGCTCTGGGTCTTTCGTTTGGAACCCTTTCATAGAATGGACATTTTTAGGCCTAAATATACACAGTGACACAAACTGTGGAACAATTTCTGAAAATTAAAGACTGGGAGCTGCAATACGATGTCCTTCCCTTTCCATAAAATCACTGACGGCACTGCTACTGACAGTTGACTTTGGAAATATTGCAATATCGGCGCCACTAATAGATTTGTGCCCAATATATTTTGCTTGCTAAAATATTCTGATAAAAAAAAAAGAGTCTCCTGTGTAAAACACAAGTTCACAAACTACTATGCAATTTCTTACCCCTTACACTGACTGAGACAATATGCCTATCTGGGATGCCACCTGCATTCTGCCCATCTCTGCTGTCCATATACCAGGCCTACCCTGGTATGGGGAGTGGACAGCAGAGATGGGCAGATGGCATCCTCTGGGCAGTACTGTCTCTCTGGTCATCCATCACCAGCACCGCCTGACTGCCACTTGCTTGGCCTGGCTCTCATGGCACTTCACTGCCTGGTGCTTGGCTATCAGCACTGAGTGACAGTCAGGGCGCTGGTGAAGGATGACCAGAGAGACAGTACTGCCCAGAGGATGCCATCTGCCCATCTCTGCTGTCCATATACCAGGCCTACCAGTATTACCCCTTCACATACCGCCTGCCCGCCTGGTCACCTCACCTAACACTCAGGGAGACAAGTGACTCAGACTGTTAGGTGTGGGGTGACCAGGCGGGCAGGCGGTATATGAAGGGGTAATACTGGTAGGCCTGGTATATGGACAGCAGAGATGGGCAGATGACATCCTCTGGGGGTTGTATCTTACATGGGACTGTATGCTGAAGGAGCTGAAGGCAGGAGAGTAATGTATTTTACATGGGACTGTATGCTGGAGGAGCTGAAAACAGGGGGAAGATTGTATCTTACACAGGACTGTATGCTGGAGGGGCTAAAGGGGCCATAATTATTAAAATAATACTACAGAGGTGGTCATTATATCAATAATAATAATAATAATAATAATAATAATACAGAGGGGGCCATTATATATTATAATTATACAGGGGGCATTATACTTATGGGCACTACGGGGGAGGGGAGGTCTGTTATCTGAGAATGATAGTAAAGTGAGGAATCTAAAAAAAAATCTGCGAAACTTTGCAGAGACGAGATGCTGTCATGACTGTCCTATCTCCGAATGAAGACTCTGAGGAAAGTCTACATCACAGATGTCACTGGATGTAACATGTATAGTGCGGTATTCTCCTGTATATTTCATAGCAACGTAGGTTATGTCCATCCAAATATCTGTTTCACGGTAGGGTGGGGGGGGGGGAGGGGGTAAATAGAATTTGGCCCACACTGCCTCAGCCCGGCCCCAGACTTCAGGTCACACTGTGCATGTTCAGAATTCTGGGGCCTCACACCCATCTACTACATTATCAGTACTCAGAGAGTTATCACTGTGTTATCGGAGGTGTTACATAGGACTGCAGGAGACATCGACTGCATTATCTGTACTCAGATAGTTATCACTGTGCTATCTGTAGTGTTACATAGGACTGCAGGTGACATCTACTACATTATCTGTAGTCAGAGAGTTATCACTGTGTTATCTAAGGTGTTACATAGGACTGCAGGTGACATCTACTACATTATCTGTACTCAGAGAGTTATCACTGTGTTATCTAAGGTGTTACATAGGACTGCAGGTGACATCTACTACATTATCTGTACTCAGAGAGTTATCACTGTGTTATCTGAGGTGTTACATAGGACTGCAGGAGACATCGACTGCATTATCTGTACTCAGAGAGTTATCACTGTGCTATCTGTGGTGTTACATAGGACTGCAGGTGACATCGACTGCATTATCTGTACTCAGAGAGTTATCACTGTGCTATCTGTGGTGTTACATAGGACTGCAGGTGACATCTACTGCATTATCTGTACTCAGAGAGTTATCACTGTGTTATCTGTGGTGTTACATAGGACTGCAGGTGACATCTACTACATTATCTGTACTCAGAGAGTTATCACTGTGCTATCTGTGGTGTTACATAGGACTGCAGGTGACATCTACTACATTTTCTGTACTCAGATAGTTATCACTGTGCTATCTGTGGTGTTACATAGGACTGCAGGTGACATCTACTGCATTATCTGTACTCAGAGAGTTATCACTGTGTTATCTGAGGTGTTACATAGGACTGCAGGAGACATCTACTACATTACCTGTACTCAGAGCGTTACCACTGTGTTATCTGAGGTGTTACATAGGACTACAGGAGATATCTACTACATTATCTGTACTCAGAGAGTTATCACTGTGTTATATGTGGTGTTACATAGGACTACAGGAGATATCTACTGCATTATCTGTACTCAGAGAGTTACCACTGTGTTATCTGAGGTGTTACATAGGACTGCAGGAGACATCTACTACATTACCTGTACTCAGAGAGTTACCACTGTGTTATCTGAGGTGTTACATAGGACTGCAGGAGACATCTACTACATTACCTGTACTCAGAGAGTTACCACTGTGTTATCTGAGGTGTTACATAGGACTGCAGGAGACATCTACTACATTACCTGTACTCAGAGAGTTACCACTGTGTTATGTGAGGTGTTACATAGGACTGCAGGTGACATCTATTACATTATCTGTACTCAGATATTTACCCCTGTGTTATCTGTAGTGTTACATAGGACTGCATGTGACATCTACTACATTATCTGTACTCAGGTATTTACCCCTGTGTTATCTGTAGTGTTACATAGGACTGCATGTGACATCTACTACATTATCTGTACTCAGGTATTTACCTCTGTGTTATCTGTAGTGTTACATAGGACTGCGGGTGACATCTACTACATTATCTGTACTCAGAGAGTTATCACTGTGTTATCTGTAGTGTTACATAGGACTGCAGGTGACATCTACTACATTATCTGTAGTCAGAGAGTTATCACTGTGTTATCTGAGGTGTTACATAGGACTGCAGGAGACATCTACTACATTATCTGTACTCAGAGAGTTATCACTGTGTTATCTAAGGTGTTACATAGGACTGCAGGAGACATCGACTGCATTATCTGTACTCAGAGAGTTATCACTGTGCTATCTGTGGTGTTACATAGGACTGCAGGTGACATCGACTGCATTATCTGTACTCAGAGAGTTATCACTGTGCTATCTGTGGTGTTACATAGGACTGCAGGTGACATCTACTGCATTATCTGTACTCAGAGAGTTATCACTGTGTTATCTGTGGTGTTACATAGGACTGCAGGTGACATCTACTACATTATCTGTACTCAGATATTTACCCCTGTGTTATCTGTAGTGTTACATAGGACTGCATGTGACATCTACTACATTATCTGTACTCAGGTATTTACCCCTGTGTTATCTGTAGTGTTACATAGGACTGCATGTGACATCTACTACATTATCTGTACTCAGGTATTTACCTCTGTGTTATCTGTAGTGTTACATAGGACTGCGGGTGACATCTACTACATTATCTGTACTCAGAGAGTTATCACTGTGTTATCTGCAGGGTCGGTGCAACCATATAGGTGAACTAGGCGTTCGCAGTGCTTGAAGTGGGCCGGAACGCGGCGGTACTCAGTACCGCCACTTCCAAAAATTGCCCTGGAGAGTACCAGCACCTCTCCGTGCGCCCAGTACGTGGGTTTCCGGTACCGGAGCGCAGCGGAGAGCTGGCAGTATCTCCTCCCTAATGTCGTTGGCTGGGCAGCTAGTGGAGGGGGGCGGGTCGTTGCAGAGTACGGCTCAGGCTGGCGCAGGCAGGGAGTTGACCTCACGTTAGGTGACGTCAACTCCTTCCCGCGCGCCTGTGACTGAGGAGCGATCAGTGCGGCGACCAGTGACTGGTCCTCCTTGGAGTCAGGAGTCGGACGGTGCAGCAAAGAACATCGACTTTGCTTTGGAATCCAACTTCTGAAGAGTACTGGTGAGTGACAGGCACCCCCCCTCCCCCCACACACATTAGTTCCTCTCTGTACCAGTACCCCCCCCCCCCCTGGCAGGGGGGTACTGGTACAGAGAGGAATTAATGTGTGTGATGAGGGGGGGGGGGGGTCTGATGTGCAGGGGGGTACTGGTACAGAGAGGAACGAATGTGCGGTGGTGGGGGGGGGGGGGTACTGGTACATAGAGGAACTAATATATATGTGTCTGATGGGTGGGTCTGATGTGTAGGGGGCCCCTGCACATCAGACCCCCCCATCACACACATATATATTAGTTCCTCTATGTACCAGGACCCCCCCCCCACCACCGCACATTCGTTCCTCTCTGTACCAGTACCCCCCTGCACATCAGACCCCCCCATCACACACATATATATTAGTTCCTCTATGTACCAGGACCCCCCCCCCCCACCACCGCACATTCGTTCCTCTCTGTACCAGTACCCCTCTGCACATCAGACCCCCCATCACACACATATATATTAGTTCCTCTATGTACCAGGACCCCCCCCCCCACCACCGCACATTCGTTCCTCTCTGTACCAGTACCCCCCTGCACATCAGACCCCCCCATCACACACATATATATTAGTTCCTCTATGTACCAGGACCCCCCCCCCACCACCGCACATTCGTTCCTCTCTGTACCAGTACCCCCCTGCACATCAGACCCCCCCCCCCCATCACACACATTAGTTCCTCTATGTACCAGTACAGTACCCCCCCCCCACCACCACCACACATTAGTGCCTCTCTGTACCAGTACCCCTCTGCACATCAGACCCCCCATCACACACATATATATTAGTTCCTCTATGTACCAGTGCCCCCCCCCCCACCACCGCACATTCGTTCCTCTCTGAACCAGTACCCCCCTGCACATCAGACCCCCCCCTCATCACACACACACACACATTAATTCCTCTCTGTACCAGTACCCCCCTGGCAGGGGGGTACTGGTACAGAGAGGAATTAATGTGTGTGTGTGTGATGAGTGGGGGGGGGGGGTCTGATGTGCAGGGGGGTACTGGTTCAGAGAGGAACGAATGTGCGGTGGTGGGGGGGGGGGGGGTACTGGTACATAGAGGAACTAATATATATGTGTGTGATGGGGGGTCTGATGTGCAGGGGGGTACTGGTACAGAGAGGAACGAATGTGCGGTGGTGGGGGGGGGTACTGTACTGGTACATAGAGGAACTAATATATATGTGTGTGATGGGGGGGTCTGATGTGCAGGGGGGGGGAGCACCGGCGCCTAATAGAGTACCGGCACCTCTTTTGGCCCACTTAAAGCACTGGGCGTTCGCCTAGGGTGCCGGCCTGCTGGGGGCGCCCTAGTGAGCTCCCCCTGACTGGGGCTGCAGCCCTATGTGAGCGGCTCTTGAGCCGCCCCCAGCGTAGTTACAGGGGGGCCAGGAGGTGGAGGTCCTTCTTAAATATGGCAGAGCAGGCATCTGCTTACCCTGATGGCAGGTGCCTGCTCTGCCAGTAAGTTACCGGAGGAGAGGAGGCGGGCGGCAAGGGAGGCTGTTCTAGCAGCTCCCCACTCCTCCCTCGCGCGCCCTCTGTGATGCCGGAATATGACGTCATTCCGGCCCCGGCATACTAAACGGCGCGCTGGAGGACTGAGGAGCTGCACCACACTGGACCCCAGGGAGGTGAGTGTTTAAGTGTTTGACTGTGTATTTATGTCAGTGAGTGACTGTATGTATGTCTGTCTTTCTGTCAGTAAATGTATGTGTGTCTGTCATTGAGTGTCTGTCATTGAGTGTCTGTGTGTGTATGTCAGTGAGTGTATGTCAGTGAGTGTGGATGTCTGTCGGTCAGTAAGTGTCTGTATGTTTGTCATTGAGTATATGTGTGTGTTTGTCTGCCAATGAATGAGTGTCTGTCAGTGAGTTCCGTTTGTGTGTGTTTCAGTGTGTAGGTGTATGTCTGTCAGTGAGTGAGTGTGTGTCTGTCTGTCAGTGAGTGTATGTCTGTCTGTCAGTGAGTGAGTGTGTGTCTGTCTGTCAGTGAATGTCTGTCAGTGAGTGAGTGTGTGTCTGTCTGTCAGTGAATGTCTGTCAGTGAGTGAGTGTGTGTCTGTCTGTCAGTGAGTGTGTGTCTGTCTGTCAGTGAGTGTGTGTCTGTCTGTCAGTGAGTGTATGTGTACGTCATTCAGTGAGTGTCTGAGTGCGTGCGTGTCTGTCAGTGAGTGAGTGACATGAGGGGGCGGCAAAATGGATCTTTGCCTAGGGCGGCAAAAATCCTTGCACCGGCCCTGGTTATCTGTAGTGTTGCATAGGACTGCAGGAGACTTCTACTACATTATCTGTAGTCAGATAGTTATCACTGTGTTATCTATGGTGTTACATAGGACTGCAGGAGACATCTACTACATTATCTGTAGTCAGAGAGTTATCGCTGTGTTATCTGAGGTGTTACATAGGACTGCAGGAGACATCTACTACATTACCTGTACTCAGAGAGTTACCACTGTGTTATATGAGGTGTTACATAGGACTGCAGGAGACATCTACTACATTACCTGTACTCAGAGAGTTACCACTGTGTTATCTGAGGTGTTACATAGGACTGCAGGAGACATCTACTACATTACCTGTACTCAGAGAGTTATCACTGTGTTATCTATGGTGTTACATAGGACTGCAGGTGACATCTACTACATTATCTGTAGTCAGAGAGTTATCGCTGTGTTATCTGAGGTGTTACATAGGACTTCAGGAGACATCTACTACATTATCTGTACTCAGAGATTTACCTCTGTGTTATCTGTGGTGTTACATAGGACTGCAGGAGATATCTACTGCATTATCTGTACTCAGAGATTTATCACTGTTATCTGTTGTGTTACGTAGGACTGCAGGTGACATCTACTACAATATTTGTAAAAAAAGGGGCGTGGTCACAATACTTGGCTTGCCCCGGATGCTGGCAACCCACGCTATGCCAATGGGTGTTTGAACTCACTTTGATATACAATGATATAGTCAAAAAATCATAAAGAAAGACAATTATGGATAGTATTATTTGCAGACACTCTTATGTTGCCGTAGTATGGTCACCGGAATGGTTGACTAGAGATTTCACACTGTAATGATCACGCAGTAAGGATAGCCTAACACATTCCAATGTCTATAGTAAGTCCAAACTAGGTTGTTTGAATACATCTCTCATGCCATATTCATCAAGTAGTACATACATATAAAGTGGCGGTGATATACTGTTGTGTGTCACTGTTGACGTCTGATCCTTATTGTAACCAGAAATTGCGATTGTAAGTAATATCAGTCTTATATTGTCATAACATGGTCACCTCATTAGGCAACTTAGTATATTCCAATGTTCGATTCGTGATAATGACGGGTTCTGTGATTCCGTTCTTGGTTGATGTGTCTGTTCCTCAAATTGTATTGGTGTGGGGTCAGTGGGGAAAGGTAATGTGCATAGTCCGATGATTGTCGTGGTGTTTGTTGGATACGTGGTTTGTGATGTGGTGGTGTTTTGTCTAACGAATGGTCATCAGTAAGAGTTTCAAATCTATTGGTGACTGGAACATTACATTTTGATTGTGTAGTGTCGTTTTTTTATTTCTTCCATTTGTCTGACATTTTCTCGTGAAACATGATATTGGCTTTCTTGTGCTTTTTTCTGTTGTATATTTTTCTAAATATTTTTGAATTTTTTATTTTTTTTGTCCACAATTTCTTGTTCTAATTTGTTTAAACTTTTGCATAGTCTTTTTTGCTAAATATTGAATTCTTCGTTCTTTGGGAGTTTTTCTACTGTTTCTTTCATCAAATTAATTTTGTCTGTTATTTAATCCAAGTCTCCTTCTTTTAATGATCAGTCGGACAAATGCCATCGACTGCGTTACAAAGAAGGACTCCATTTCCTTGTCAAACTCTGGGTCACAAAGGTCTTGAACTGGAAATTTGGACAAAAGCAGACCTTTTGGGATTTTATCATTTTCCACATATTGATTTAAGGACCTTATCTTCCACCTTTGCTTCATTTGTTTGTTTAGGAGTGTTTCTAGCTCTCTAAAGATATCTGCCATTGTTCTTTCATTAACTCTACTAGTATTTTATATTTTCACAACCCGAAATGTGAAGGTCTCCACTTTCAAACATTTACTCTCCGCGTGGTTCCAGATGTCCATAATTAGCAGTCAGGGAGCACAACTAAATTCGTGTGAGATATTTGAATATGTAGACTTACATTAATATAGTGGCCACCTGTCTGTTAATATGTACAAGGTGCTCTATGTCTGATTGACTCACCGTGTCAAATTAAATAGATTAGCAGCTAGTGTAAAGACAGGCACTCTTCATCTGGCACCAGTCGGAGAAGGTATAGTTTAAGGATATATACTTTAATACATATAATAAAATGACACAACTTATTAAATACCCCCCAAGAATAAATACAAGTTAAAAATAAAATTAATAGATGTACATAAAAATACACAAGGGTATATAAACTGGCTCAAATATAGTTGCAATTGCGATGCTGGTGACTGTGTGTACACCATACATCACTATTTGAGTCTATATATAATGGAATCCATATAGTCAGCTGCTATCACAACCGCAACAATGTATCAAAATTGATTCAGTGGAGCATCGGTGTTTGAACTCACTTTGATATACAAACCGGATTCCAAAAAAGTTGGGACACTAAACAAATTATGGATAAAAACTGAATGCAATGATGTGGAGATGGCAAATGTCAATATTTTATTTGTAATAGAACGTAGATGACAGATCAAACGTTTAATCCGAGTAAATGTATCATTTTAAAGGAAAAATACGTTGATTCCAATTTTCACGGTGTCAACAAATCCCAAAAAAGTTGGGACAAGTAGCAATAAGAGGCTGGAAAAAGTTAATTTGAGCATAACGAAGAGCTGGAAGACCAATTAACACTAATTAGGTCAATTGGCAACATGATTGGGTATAAAAAGAGCTTCTCAGAGTGGCAGTGTCTCTCAGAAGCCAAGATGGGTAGAGGATCACCAATTCCCACAATGTTGGGCAGAAAGATAGTGGAGCAATATCAGAAAGGTGTTACCCAGCGAAAAATTGCAAAGACTTTGCATCTATCATCATCAACTGTGCATAACATCATCCGAAGATTCAGAGAATCTGGAACAATCTCTGTGCGTAAGGGTCAAGGCCGTAAAACCATACTGGATGCCCGTGATCTCCGGGCCCTTAAACGACACTGCACCACAAACAGGAATGCTACTGTAAAGGAAATCACAGAATGGGCTCAGGAATACTTCCAGAAACCATTGTCAGTGAACACAATCCACCGTGCCATCCGCCGTTGCCAGCTGAAACTCTACAGTGCAAAGAAGAAGCCATTTCTAAGCAAGATCCACAAGTTCAGGCGTTTTCACTGGGCCAGGGATCATTTAAAATAGAGTGTGGCAAAATGGAAGACTGTTCTGTGGTCAGACGAGTCACGATTCGAAGTTCTTTATGGAAATCTGGGACGCCATGTCATCCGGACCAAAGAGGACAAGGACAACCCAAGTTGTTATCAACGCTCAGTTCAGAAGCCTGCATCTCTGATGGTATGGGGTTGCATGAGTGCGTGTGGCATGGGCAGCTTGCATGTCTGGAAAGGCACCATCAATGCAGAAAAATATATTCAGGTTCTAGAACAACATATGCTCCCATCCAGACGTCATCTCTTTCAGGGAAGACCCTGCATTTTTCAACAAGATAATGCCAGACCACATTCTGCATCAATCACAACATCATGGCTGCGTAGGAGAAGGATCCGGGTACTGAAATGGCCAGTCTGCATTCCAGATCTTTCACCTATAGAGAACATTTGGCGCATCATAAAGAGGAAGGTGCAACAAAGAAGGCCCAAGACGATTGAACAGTTAGAGGCCTGTATTAGACAAGAATGGGAGAGCATTCCTATTTCTAAACTTGAGAAACTGGTCTCCTCGGTCCCCAGACGTCTGTTGAGTGTTGTAAGAAGAAGGGGAGATGCCACACAGTGGTGAAAATGGCCTTGTCCCAACTTTTGTGGGATTTGTTGACACCATAAAATTCTGATTCAACATATTTTTCCCTTAAAATGGTACATTTTCCCAGTTTAAACTTTTGTTCCGTGATTTATGTTCTATTCTGAATAAAATATTAGAAGTTGGCACCTCCACATCATTGCATTCAGTTTTTATTCACGATTTGTATAGTGTCCCAACTTTTTTGGAATCCGGTTTGTACAATGATATAGTCAAAAAATTCATAAAGAAAGACAATTATGGATGGTATTATTTGCTGACACTCTTATGTTGCCGTAGTATGGTCACCGGAATGGTTGACTAGAGATTTCACACTGTAATGATCACGCAGTAAGGATAGCCTAACACATTCCAATGTCTATAGTAAGTCCAAACTAGGTTGTTTGAATACACCTCTCATGCCATATTCATCAAGTAGTACATACATATAAAGTGGCGGTGATATACTGTCGTGTGTCACTGTTGACGTCTGATCCTTATTGTAACCAAAAATTGCGATTGTAAGTAATATCAGTCTTATATTGTCATAACATGGTCACCTCATTAGGCAACTTAGTATATTTCGATGTTCGCACTGTGGTAGATAATAGATAATCACGGCTGCATACAGATACAAACCCTGTGTAGATACAGATAAAACAAGATTAATTGCTATAATAAAGAAAGATAACAAAAGACTAAATCGATTGATTATAGCTATATATTAAATTAAGCCACAACTGTGAAGAAAGATACCACCTTGAAGCGAGAAATGAATTGAGGATCCTTTTATTATTTTTATTTTTTTCTCTTTTATGCAAACTGCAACTTTTTTACTGTTTTAACATAAATTTCCCCCCTTATCTATCTATCTATCTATCTATCTATCTATCTATCTATCTATATTATTTATTTATTTTTCTACAATTTCAATTACAATTTCTTAACTATTGTGGTTATTTAAAATTGAACAAACTCTAAAGTCTCTGAGAAAGCAGTAAAAAAAAGAAAAATAACCCCCATCACAAGACGGACAGTACCTATCAATTTTTTCAGGAAGCGCTTCCACCAATACCTACTTAATTTGCCTGGCAGCCCACGAAGCAGTCCGGAGCACACACGTGGGACGTCAATACCTCAGCGGTACAACCACGTGGAACGCCAAGCGCTGAGCTAAGGTTACTATCGCGAAACCAGCCACAAACAAGAGCGGCGTCGGACGTGAAGACTGCGGTAAAGGTAACAGCAATGAGTGCGCCGATGCCCGGTGGGACGCCACTAGAGGCATATGAAAGCACACAACTGCTGCCCTGTATTTTGATATACAGATATGTCCACACTTAACTGATCACTTATCTCAACATGTCCTGAGATGTGTGTCACAAAATGACGTTATATCTAAATTGGATAAATTGCAATACAACGTTCAGACAGCAAGTGGCGCTTTGTGTTACTAGCTATACAACGTTCAGACAGCAGGTGGCGCTTTGTGTTACTAGCTATACAACGTTCAGACAGCAGGTGGAGCATTGTGTTACTAGCTAAATACCTAAACTTAAGGTAAAGACCTGGCAATGGAATTACAATTGTAAGATTTGGCCGGGTTCACATCAGGTCTTTGTCTTACATTTAAAATATATGAAAAACGGATGCTCTTTTTTTATTACTGTGCAAAGATTACCATATATTTTGACCTGTGCCATTGTTTAATACAATTCTATATGCCGTATACTATAATTTAGACACACTTGGTGTCAGTATATAGTGCTAGTCTAGTATTATATTTATTATATTCAAAATAACACACACCAACCACAGTATTATGCAGAGATTATTATATACTGTATACTTTAAACAGTCCCATTACATGCTACAAATGTACATAATACAATTCAGACACATTGGGTGTCAGTAAATACTTATTGATTATTGATTGTCTGCAGATCTGTGTATCTAATCCTATTATGTGTGATACTGCCTGTTGAGTTGTGTATCTAATCCTATCATGTGTGATACTGTCTGCAGAGTCCTGTATCTAAGGCTATTGTGTTTGATACTGCCTGCTGAGCTATGTAGCTAATCCTACCATGTGTGATACTATCTGCTGAACTGTGTATCTATTCCTATCATGTGTGATACTGTCTGCTCAGCTGTGTATCTAATTCTATCATGTGTGATACTGTCTGCAGAGTCATGTATCTAATACTATCATGTGTATAGAGTGTTATTCAGATACAGAGATAAGGAGCTCTTCTCTGTGCACATACTGGACTCTGCAGCCACTGCGGGGGAGGTGGTGATGGATTCCAGTCCCTGCATTTCCCCGTCTTGTGGATGAGGCTGATTACAAGTTAGATAAGTTATAGAAGCCGATCCATGTTGCTGTTGGAAAACATAACACAAAACATTCTTATTGTCTTGGGTCCCTGAGGCGGTGCTTATTTTTAGAAGAAAAAAAAACACTTTCCACAGAGCACTACATGCCACTGGTTTTGTCCCGCTTACATTTTTTTATTTATTTTTGGGCGGTTTGACCTTCACCCATTGGCAGACCCAGGTATGTGGACCTTTAGAAAAAATGCTTGAGTTCTCCTGATTCAGGGTTTAATTTGAATAAACTTTAATTATGGGTTTAATGCAGAAAATAACAACTGCACCATTTTAATTTACAACATTTCCCAATCCCAATGAATTCCAATGGTGCCGCTGTAGTCCAGGACCACATCATGGATCTACAGGAGGTCTGCCCTTTACTCTTCCATGGCTAACATGAGAAGCTTTAGTGATACAGAATGTTACATGCCAGGGGCACGGCCTTTCTTTTCTATCACTAATGGAAGGACTTTATACAGATGATCAATGTAATTGTTGCATTGTTGTACAGTAAGGACATCATCCCAGAAGTATCCCATCAACCAACTCCTGCTTAGTCCTTGGCTTTATTTCAGACCTTCAAAATCTCCTGGAATTCCATACAGGTTTAGTAGACCAGCACGGCCAACGCAGGACCTACCGATAAATGACATCCTTGCCTTTTCTGGGAGAGCTGTACCTGACGTTCCTCTGACTGTCATCACCCCAGAACTGGCCGAATTATTGTTTGCCACAAGTCACGGACGGCTGCATCGTTCTTCACAAGCAATCTCCCAAGAGCATGTGCCCCATGCGTTGTACCTGACCTGGGTCAAGACTGTGAACTTTAATGGCAGTCGGGCAAAGAGAGCTCTGCCCAGCAACTTGAAGGAGGATATTTTCTCCAGATGCCGGAATAGGTTCAGGCTGGGACTAACACAGATCGGCATTATCCGTGACACCTTGAAGGCCTTGCTACGGATGCCCAGAGTCCGGCCATGGAAGAGCCATAAAGAACTACTAGGATCTCAGCAGTCATTGGGACGTTTCATTCCCTTCCCAACTGTATTTTGCTTTATACATTTGACATTCGGAGAAAGTTCCAAGTTATTAGATTAGACATTACATTAAAAAAAAATTTGAAGCAAGTTTTTTTTTTTAAACAAACAGCATTTCTGTCCTGCTACATAAGCACTTGCCCATTGCAAATAGAATGTATATTGTGTGGTCATACAGAACGTACTTAGATTTGTGTGATCGTTTTTGCTGGTGTTATTGTAAGTTAAAATATTTTTTAAAACAAAATAACCCCATGTGTCTGTCGGGTTTTATATTTTAATTGTAAAGTAAAAATAAGACTGTAGGCGCAATGAACACAGAAGGACAGTGAATACAATAATATAGCAAAAGGTATAAAAAATGTACTTTACAATCAGAAGTATAAAATACAACTTTGGGACTGTGAGTGATTTAACCCTTTCCCAATGGGGAGGAGCGATGGCATTAACGTTTGCCCCTCCCAATAGTATGAAGGAGATCGCTACATGTAATAGCAGCGGTCTCCTTCAATAACGAGCAACGCAACGATTCCCTCAGTATTTATAATGCCGCCCCTGCAGGTCCCTATGTGGTTCTAATGCCCTCTGCAGTTATAACTCCCCTGTACTGTGCCCTGTATTATAATGCCCCCTAAAGTATATATATATATTTAAAGAGGACCTTTCACCTATTATGACACTGTGAACCAACTATACAGACATGTAGAGCGGCGCCCGGGGATCTCACTGCACTTACTATTATCCCCGGGCGCCGCTCCGTTCTCCTGCTATGTCCTCCGGTATCTCCGCTCACTAAGTTATGGTAGGCGGAGTCTGCCCTTGTTCTGCTCTAGCGCTGGCCAATCGTATTGCAGAGCTCACAGCCTGGGAGAAAATAACCTCCCAGGCTGTGAGCTCTGCGCTGCGATTGGCCAGCGCTAGAGCAGAACAAGGGCAGACTCCGCCTACCATAACTTAGTGACTGGAATCTCCGCCTACCATAACTTAGGGAACGGAGATACCGGAGGACATAGCAGGAGAACGGAGCGGCGCCCGGGGATAATAGTAAGTGCAGGGAGATCCCCGGGCGCCGCTCTACACGTCCGTATAGTTGGTTCACAGTGTCATAATAGGTGAAAGGTCCTCTTTAACCACCTCCGGACCGCTGTACGCACAGACGCGTCCTGGAGGTGGTTGATTCATTCCGAGTGGACGCATATACGCGTCATCTCGCGAGACGCGAGATTTCCTGTGAACGCGCGCACACAGGCGCGCGCGCTCACAGGAACGGAAGGTAAGAGAGTTGATCTCCAGCCTGCCAGCGGCGATCGTTCGCTGGCAGGCTGGAGATGTGTTTTTTTTAACCCCTAACAGGTATATTAGACGCTGTTTTGATAACAGCGTCTAATATACCTGCTACCTGGTCCTCTGGTGGTCCCCTTTGTTTGGATCGACCACCAGAGGACACAGGTAGCTCAGTAAAGTAGCACCAAGCACCACTACACTACACTACACCCCCCCCCGTCACTTATTAACCCCTTATTAGCCCCTGATCACCCCATATAGACTCCCTGATCACCCCATATAGACTCCCTGATCACCCCCCTGTCATTGATTACCCCCCTGTCATTGATCAACCCCCTGTAAAGCTCCATTCAGATGTCCGCATGATTTTTACGGATCCACTGATAGATGGATCGGATCCGCAAAACGCATCCGGACGTCTGAATGAAGCCTTACAGGGGCATGATCAATGACTGTGGTTATCACCCCATATAGACTCCCTGATCACCCCCCTGTCATTGATCACCCCCCTGTCATTGATTACCCCCCTGTAAAGCTCCATTCAGACGTCCGCATGATTTTTACGGATCCACTGATAGATGGATCGGATCCGCAAAACGCATCCGGACGTCTGAATGAAGCCTTACAGGGGCATGATCAATGACTGTGGTGATCACCCATATAGACTCCCTGATCACCCCCCTGTAAAGCTCCATTCAGATGTCCGCATGATTTTTACGGATGCACTGATAGATGGATCGGATCCGCAAAACGCATCCGGACGTCTGAATGAAGCCTTACAGGGGCGTGATCAATGACTGTGGTTATCACCCCATATAGACTCCCTGATCACCCCCTGTCATTGATTACCCCCCTGTCATTGATTACCCCCCTGTAAAGCTCCATTCAGACGTCCGCATGATTTTTACGGATCCACTGATAGATGGATCGGATCCGCAAAACGCATCCAGACGTCTGAATGAAGCCTTACAGGGGCATGATCAATGACTGTGGTGATCACCCCATATAGACTCCCTGATCACCCCCCTGTCATTGATTACCCCCCTGTCATTGATCACCCCCCTGTAAAGCTCCATTCAGACGTCCGCATGATTTTTACGGATCCACTGATAGATGGATCGGATCCGCAAAACGCATACGGACGTCTGAATGAAGCCTTACACGGGCGTGATCAATGACTGTGGTTATCACCCCATATAGACTCCCTGATCACCCCCCTGTCATTGATCACCCCCCTGTCATTGATCACCCCCCTGTCATTGATCACCCCCCTGTCATTGATCACCACCCCTGTCATTGATCACCCCCCCTGTCATTGATCACCCCCTACCTGTCATTGATCACCCCCCTGTCATTGATCACCCCCCCTGTCATTGATCAACCCCCTGTCAATGATCACCCCCTACCTGTCATTGATCACCCCCCTGTCATTGATCACCCCCCTGTCATTGATCACCCCCCTGTCATTGATCAACCCCCTGTCATTGATCACCCCCCCTGTCATTGATCACCCCCCCTGTCATTGATCACCCCCTACCTGTCATTGATCACCCCCCTGTCATTGATCACCCCCCTGTCATTGATCAACCCCCTGTCATTGATCACCCCCTACCTGTCATTGATCACCCCCTACCTGTCATTGATCAACCCCCTGTCATTGATCACCCCCCCTGTCATTGATCACCCCCTACCTGTCATTGATCACCCCCCTGTCATTGATCACCCCCCTGTCATTGATCACCCCCCCTGTCATTGATCACCCCCTACCTGTCATTGATCACCCCCCTGTCATTGATCACCCCCCTGTCATTGATCAACCCCCTGTCATTGATCAACCCCCTGTCATTGATCAACCCCCCTGTCATTGATCACCCCCCTGTCATTGATCACCCCCCTGTCATTGATCACCCCTCTGTAAGGCCCCATTCAGACATTTTTTTGGCCCAAGTTAGCGGAATTATTTTTTTTTTTTCTTACAAAGTCACATATTCCACTAACTTGTGACAAAAAATAAAATCTCACATGAACTCCCCATACCCCTCACGGAATCCAAATGCGTAAAATTTTTTAGACATTTATATTCCAGACTTCTTCTCACGCTTTAGGGCCCCTAGAATGCCAGGGCAGTATAAATACCCCACATGTGACCCCATTTCGGAAAGAAGACACCCCCAGGTATTCCGTGAGGGGCATATTGAGTCCATGAAAGATTGAAATTTTTGTCCCAAGTTAGCGGAACGGGAGACTTTGTGAGAAAAAAATAAAAAATATCAATTTCCGCTAACTTGTGCCAAAAAAAAAAAAATTTCTATGAACTCGCCATGCCCCTCATTGAATACCTTGGGGTGTCTTCTTTCCAAAATGGGGTCACATGTGGGGTATTTATACTGCCCTGGCATTCTAGGGGCCCCAAAGCGTGAGAAGAAGTCTGGTATCCAAATGTCTAAAAATGCCCTCCTAAAAGGAATTTGGGCCCCTTTGCCCACCTAGGCTGCAAAAAAGTGTCACACATCTGGTATCTCCGTATTCAGGAGAAGTTGGGGAATGTGTTTTGGGGTGTCTTTTTACATATACCCATGCTGGGTGAGAGAAATATCTTGGCAAAAGACAACTTTTCCCATTTTTTTATACAAAGTTGGCATTTGACCAAGATATTTATCTCACCCAGCATGGGTATATGTAAAAAGACACCCCAAAACACATTCCTCAACTTCTCCTGAATACAGAGATACCAGATGTGTGACACTTTTTTGCAGCCTAGGTGGGCAAAGGGACCCATATTCCAAAGAGCACCTTTCGGATTTCACAGGTCAATTTTTACAGAATTTGATTTCAAACTCCTTACCACACATTTGGGCCCCTAGAATGCCAGGGCAGTATAACTACTCCACAAGTGACCCCATTTTGGAAAGAAGAGACCCCAAGGTATTCGCTGATGGGCATAGTGAGTTCATGGAAGTTTTTATTTTTTGTCACAAGTTAGTGGAATATGAGACTGTATGAAAAAAAAAAAAAAAAAAAAAAATCATCATTTTCCACTAACTTGTGACAAAAAATAAAAAATTCTAGGAACTCGCCATGCCCCTCACGGAATACCTTGGGGTGTCTTCTTTCCAAAATGGGGTCACTTGTGGGGTAGTTATACTGCCCTGGCATTCTAGGGGCCCAAATGTGTGGTAAGGAGTTTGAAATCAAATTCAGTAAAAAATGACGAGTGAAATCCGAAAGGTGCTCTTTGGAATATGGGCCCCTTTGCCCACCTAGGCTGCAAAAAAGTGTCACACATCTGGTATCTCCGTACTCAGGAGAAGTTGGGGAATGTGTTTTGGGGTGTCATTTTATATATACCCATGCTGGGTGAGAGAAATATCTTGGCAAAAGACAACTTTTCCCATTTTTTTATACAAAGTTGTCATTTGACCAAGATATTTATCTCACCCAGCATGGGTATATGTAAAAAGACACCCCAAAACACATTCCTCAACTTCTCCTGAGTACGGCGATACCAGATGTGTGACACTTTTTTGCAGCCTAGGTGGGCAAAGGGGCCCATATTCCCAAGAGCACCTTTCGGATTTCACTCGTCATTTTTTACTGAATTTGATTTCAAACTCCTTACCACACATTTGGGCCCCTAGAATGCCAGGGCAGTATAACTACCCCACAAGTGACCCCATTTTGGAAAGAAGAGACCCCAAGGTATTCGCTGATGGGCATAGTGAGTTCATGGAAGTTTTTATTTTTTGTCACAAGTTAGTGGAATATGAGACTTTGTAAGAAAAAAAAAAAAAAAAAAAAAATCATAATTTTCCGCTAACTTGTGACAAAAAATAAAAAGTTCTATGAACTCACTATGCCCATCAGCGAATACCTTAGGGTGTGTACTTTCAGAAATGGGGTCATTTGTGGGGTGTTTGTACTGTCTGGGCATTGTAGAACCTCAGGAAACATGACAGGTGCTCAGAAAGTCAGAGCTGCTTCAAAAAGCGGAAATTCACATTTTTGTACCATAGTTTGTAAACGCTATAACTTTTACCCAAACCATTTTTTTTCTACCCAAACATTTTTTTTTTATCAAAGACATGTAGAACTATAAATTTAGAGCAAAATTTCTATATGGATGTCGTTTTTTTTGCAAAATTTTACAACTGAAAGTGAAAAATGTCATTTTTTTGCAAAAAAATCGTTAAATTTCGATTAATAACAAAAAAAGTAAAAATGTCAGCAGCAATGAAATACCACCAAATGAAAGCTCTATTAGTGAGAAGAAAAGGAGGTAAAATTCATTTGGGTGGTAAGTTGCATGACCGAGCAATAAACGGTGAAAGTAGTGTAGGTCAGAAGTGTAAAAAGTGGCCTGGTCTTTCAGGGTGTTTAAGCACTGGGGGCTGAGGTGGTTAATGGCTCCAGGGTTTAATGCTCCTCCGTTTCCACCAGTAGTGCCAGTATATAATCCTCTTTCGACCTCCCTCCTCATATTGCGTGCTTATGGATCGGATGCAGACCAAAAATATGGTCATGTGAATGCACCAAGGCTAAATACACATAAGGTTTTTTGGATGAGGATGTGAAGCAGACCTGCCTACAGAAATGGATTGGAAAGGAAGTAGAAATATACAGTAAAGGAAGGATTTATACGTCTGCCTTTGGCTGAAAATCGGCTGCGTTTAGCCCTGGTATGTTTGCATGTAGCATTATAGCTTCTCACAAAGGTCCCATCATCTCAGTCCCCAGGCCTCCTATTTCCTGCTTATGTCCAGGCTCCAGGCCCTGTCTCTGTTTTAGCTGTCTGTTTGCTCTGACTATTCACCATTGTATCCAGCGGTTCTGTGATTAGTCCCTGATTCAGTTACATCCAGCCGCCGCTCCTATATTGTTCACACCTAGAAGTGTAAGGATTAGATGCACAGCTCAGCAGACAGAATCACGCATAATGGGATTAGATACACAGCTCAGCAGACAGAATCACGCATAATGGGATTAGATACACAGCTCAGCAGACAGAATCACGCATAATGGGATTAGATACACAGCTCAGCAGACAGAATCACGCATAATGGGATTAGATACACAGCTCAGCAGGCAGTATCGCACATGATAGGATTAGATACACAGCTCAGCAGGCAGTATCGCACATGATAGGATTAGATACACCGCTCAGCAGAAATTATCACACACGACAGGATTAAATACACATTTTAGCAAAACGTATCACACATGATAGGATAAGATATGCATCTTAGCAGACAGTATCACACATGATAGGTTTAGATACACAGCTCAGCAGAAAGTATCACACATGATAGGATTAGATACGCAGCTTAGCAGACAGTATCACACATGATAGGATTAGATACACAGCTCAGCAGGCAGTATCACACGATAGGTTTAGATACACCTCTCAGCAGAAAGTATCACACATGGTAGGATTACATACACAGCTCAGCAGGCAGTATCACACATGATAGGATTAGATACGCAGCTTAGCAGACAGTATCACACATGATAGGATTAGATACACAGCTCAGCAGGCAGTATCACACGATAGGTTTAGATACACCTCTCAGCAGACAGTATCACACATGGTAGGATTACATACACAGCTCAGCAGGCAGTATCACACATGATAGGATTAGATACGCAGCTTAGCAGACAGTATCACACATGATAAGATAAGATAAGATGCCTTTAATGTCACTGTACAATACATTTAAATGTTGTTGATAGGATTACATACGCAGCTTAGCAGACAGTATCACACATGATATGATTAGATACACAACTCAGCAGGCAGTATCACACACAATAGGCTTAGATACACAACTCTGCAGACAGTATCACACAGAATAGGATTAGAAACACACCTCAGCAGGCAGTATCACACATGATAGGATCAGATACACAGCTCAGCAAACATATCACACAGGATAGGATTAATTACGCAGCTCAGCAGACAGTATCACAAAATATAATTAGATACGCAGCTGAGCAGACAGTATCACACATTATATGATTAGATACACAGCTTAGCAGACAGTATCACACATGATAGGATTAGATACATGGCTCAGCAGGCAGTATCACACATGATAGGATTAGATACACGGCTCTGCAGACAGTATCACACATGATAGGTTTAGATACACAACTCTGCAGACAGTATCACATATGCTAGGATTAGATACACAGCAGAGCAGACAGTATCACACAAGGTAGAATTACAGAGGTACACTGCTCTGCAGACAGTATCACACATGATATGATTAGATACACAACTTAGCAGGCAGTATCACACACAATAGGTTTAGATACACGACTCTGCAGGCAGTATCACATATGATAGGATTAGATACACAGCTCAGCCGGCAGTATCACACATAATATGATTAGATACACAGCTAAGCAGACAGTATCACACATGATAGGATTAGATACACAGCTAAGCAGGCAGTATCACGCATGATATTTGGATTCTGGATTAAGTGTTCCTTTATTCTCATGTGTTTGACTTTTGCACATTTAATATTCTCAATAGATCTCAACAAATCTAGCTAGGTCTGCCGCTAAATATCTCATATTTGAGGCTAGCTTCTCTGCAGTTTAAGCAATAATCTAAATGTGGAGCACTCACCGCCCAGTGGTTGTGATGTGTATTGCAGCTTTTTAGAGTTTAGTTACAGTCTCGTGATATGATGTTATTTTGCTGTCAGGACAAAATTGACACCACTGCCAGTTTGGAGAATAGGTAAGAGAGGACGCATCTGTAAGACAGTGGATTTGAATGGTCATATTGTAACTCAGCCGTGATTATCTATTATCTATCACAGTGTGAACATTGAAATATACTAAGTTGCCTAATGAGGTGACCATGTTATGACAATATAAGACTGATATTACTTTCAATCGCAATTTCTGGTTACAATAAGGATCAGACGTAAACAGTGACACACGACAGTATATCACCGCCACTTTATATGTATGTACTACTTGATGAATATGGCATGAGAGGTGTATTCAAACAACCTAGTTTGGACTTACTATAGACATTGGAATGTGTTAGGCTATCCTTACTGCGTGATCATTACAGTGTGAAATCTCTAGTCAACCATTCCGGTGACCATACTACAGCAATATAAGAGTGTCTGCAAATAATACTATCCATAATTGTCTTTCTTTATGATTTTTTGACTATATCATTGTATATCAAAGTGAGTTCAAACACCGATGCTCCACTGAATCAATTTTGACACATTGTTGCGGTTGTGATAGCAGCTGACTATATGGATTCCATTATATATAGACTCAAATAGTGGTGTATGGTGTACACACAGTCACCAGCATCGCAATTGCAACTATATTTGAGCCAGTTAATATACTCTTGTGTATTTTTATGTACATCTTTTATTTTTAACTTGTATTTATTCTTGGGGGGTATTTAAGTTGTGTCATTTTATCATATGTATTAAAGTATATATCCTAAAACTATACCTTCTCCGACTGGTGCCAGATGAAGAGTGCCTGTCTTTACACTAGCTGCTAATCTATTTAATTTGACACGGCGAGTCAATCAGACATAGAGCACCTTGTACTTATTAACAGACAGGTGGCCACTATATTATTGTAAGTCTACATTTACAGATAATGTTGTGCGCTACCCTGTGTACTGGTGTAGTAATCACCTATATGCTGATTTTAATAAATACTACATCCCCCCAAAATTAGCACAGTGAGGTGAAATAAACAGAAACTGATTGAGGCCTAATATCACACAGATCATTTTGTGCACTACCCTGTGTATTGGTGTAGTAATCATTTATATGTTGGTTTTAATAAATTGTACAACCCCCTAATAAATTGGAACAGTGTGGACATACTGTGTATTTCTGTAGTAATCACCTACTGTATATGCTGGTTTTAATAATTTCTACAACCCCAAGAAAATAAAATTGGAACATTGATGTTTTTGTCTGCTACCTTGCGTATTTTATATGGCTTTTAAAACTTAAAAAAAAAAATGTAATTAACTATGTGGAGATGCCCTGACATGAAGTTCAGACTAGTATTTCAGATGTTTTCACTGAGATTTAAAATGCTACATCGATGATAAAACGTGTGTACAGTTTTGCACTTTATCCCCTCCAAAAAATACAAATAAAATTGAAAAAAAATGTTTTAAGTATTGTCCTTGCAGGTACAGGAGCTGCTTTTGAGGTTTGCAGCAGCTGCAGTTGTGCTCGGAAACACATCCAGCCTCAGCTCATTACTCCTCACTCCCTGGCTGACATCTTTCCCTGCCTGTCCCTATTTTACACACACAATTCTTCTTCTGCTTTGTAATTCTAGCCTTTCCCTTCACTCTCCCTGACTTCTTAAGATCGTTTTTCTGGCAGACACTGTAAGGCTCCATTCACACGTCCGCAAAATGGGTCCGCATCCGTTCCGCAATTTTGCGGAACAGGTGCGGACCCATTCATTCTCTATGGGGACGTAATGGATGCGGACAGCACACAGTGTGCTGTCCGCATCCGCATTTGCGGTGCGCGGCCCCGATCTTTGGGTCCGCAGCTCCGCAAAAAGATAGAGCATGTCCTATTCTTGTCTGCAGCTTGCGGACAAGAATAGGCATTTCTATGGGGGTGCCAGGCTGGTGTGTTGCGGACCTGCAATTTGCGGGTCCGCAACACACCACGGACGTGTGAATGCAGCCTAAGACCTATTGACCCTCATTCACAGCCCAGCACAGAATGGCGTTCTGCTCATTTTTCTAGGGCACCGCCCTGCCTGCTGCAGCACTGATTGGCTCATCTAGGCTGTCTGTCGATCTGGGAGCCAATCAGGGAAAGCTCTTCCCCCTCCCCCACTTCCTCTCCCCTTCTTCTTCCTCCTTAGTGCTTTTTCCTACTGACGTGTGCAGTAAAATGGAGCTACATGATGCTTTACTGGATCTATCAGAAACAAACCTAAAAAAGTTCGAGTTCGTCTGTTGGCCGAAAATTTGCAAAGTTCATAACGAAACCCAGTTCGTTACAAACTGGTTCGCTCATCTTTAAGACAGGCCCTAGAAATTATTGAGCAAGAGCTACCTTAAGCTGGCTAATTTCATTGTGTCCTCAGACCCAAGATAGTAGAAAGTGTGATAGAATTTTTTTTTTTTTACGATGAATTTACTGTCAAATAGTAAAGTGCCTCGACCTCTTACAGTTGCAAGAAAAAGTATGTGAACCCTTTGGAATGATATGGATTTCTGCACAAATTGGTCATAATGTGATCTGATCTTCATCTAAGTCACAACAATAGACAATCACAGTCTGCTTAAACTAATAACACACAAATAATTAAATGTTACAATGTTTTTATTGAACACACCATGTAAACATTCACAGTGCAGGTGGAAAAAGTATGTGAACCCCTAGACTAATGACATCTCCAAGAGCTAATTGGAGTGAGGTGTCAGCCAACTGGAGTCCAATCAATGAGATGAGATTGGAGGTGTTGGTTACAGCTGCCCTGCCCTATAAAAAACACACACCAGTTCTGGGTTTGTTTTTCACAAGAAGCATTGCCTGATGTGAATGATGCCTCGCACAAAAGAGCTCTCAGAAGACCTACGATTAAGAATTGTTGACTTGCATATAGCTGGAAAGGGTTATAAAAGTATCTCCAAAAGCCTTGCTGTTCATCAGTCCACGGTAAGACAAATTGTCTATAAATGGAGAAAGTTCAGCACTGCTGCTACTCTCCCTAGGAGTGGCCGTTCTGTAAAGATGACTGCAAGAGCACAGCGCAGACTGCTCAATGAGGTGAAGAAGAATCCTAGAGTGTCAGCTAAAGACTTACAAAAGTCTCTGGCATACGCTAACATCCCTGTTAGCGAATCTACTATACGTAAAACACTAAACAAGAATGGATTTCATGGGAGGATACCACAGAGGAAGCCACTGCTGTCCAAAAAAACATTGCTGCACATTTACAGTTTGCACAAGAGCACATGGATGTTCCACAGCAGTACTGGCAAAATATTCTGTGGACCGATGAGACCAAAGTGGAGTTGTTTGGAAGAAACACACAACACTATGTGTGGAGAAAAAGAGGCACAGCACACCAACCTCAAAACCTCATCCCAACTGTGAGGTATGGTGGTGGGGGCATCATGGTTTGGGGCTGCTTTGCTGCGTCAGGGCCTGGACGGATTGCTATCATCAAAGGAAAAATGAATTCCCAAGTTTATCAAGACATTTTGCAGGAGAACTTAAGGCCATCTGTCCACCAGCTGAAGCTCAACAGAAGATGGGTGCTGCAACAGGACAACGACCCAAAGCATAGAAGTAAATCAACAACAGAATGGCTTAAACAGAAGAAAATACGCCTTCTGGAGTGGCTCAGTCAGAGTCCTGACCTCAACCCGATTGAGATGCTGTGGCATGACCTCAAGAAAGCGATTCACACCAGACATCCCAAGAATATTGCTGAACTGAAACAGTTCTGTAAAGAGGAATGGTCAAGAATTACTCCTGACCGTTGTGCACGTCTGATCTGCAACTACAGGAAACGTTTGGTTAAAGTTATTGCTGCCAAAGGAGGTTCAACCAGTTATTAAATCCAAGGGTTCACATACTTTTTCCACCTGCACTGTGATGTTTACATGGTGTGTTCAATAAAAACATGGTAACATTTAATTCTTTGTGTGTTATTAGTTTAAGCCGACTGTGATTGTCTATTGTTGTGACTTAGATGAAGATCAGATCACATTTTATGACCAATTTGTGCAGAAATCCAAATCATTCCAAAGGGTTCACATACTTTTTCTTGCAACTGTATATAGCAAGAGCAAAGTAGGAAGTGCTTATGAATATATATACACACTGATCAGACACCACTGCAGACAAGAGATCATCATGGGTTCATGAATGCAGCAGTTACTTTCAGTCTGTGGTAGTTTCTATCCTAGGAAGGGGCAATAATCTCCGAGCATTTAGGAGACTGATTGTTTTGGGGTAAAAGCTGTTCTTCAGCCTAGTGGTGCGGGCATGTAGCGCTCTAAGACGCCTACCAGAGGGTAGGGGAGTGAAAAGGCTGTGGCCGGGGTGAGTTGGATCCCCACAGATAATTTTTGCCCTGTTGCTGCAGCGAGCAGTGAAGATGTCATCCAGTGATGGTAACAGAGTACCAGTGATTCTGCCAGCCATTCTGAGGATGCGCTTGAGGGTCTTCTTGTCCTCAGAAGAGCAGCCGGAGGACCGCACTGTAATGCAGTATGTGATAACAGATTCTATGGTGCACCTGTAAAAATTGACTAGCAGCTGTTTTGGGAGTTGTGTTTTCTTCAGACTCCTCAGAAAATAAAGCCACTGAAGGCCTTTTTTTGGTAATTTCTGTTGTGTTTTTTATCCATGACAGGTCCTGACTAATATGAACTCCGAAGAATCTGAAACTTTGAACTATCTCCACATTTCCACCATTAATGCTAATGGTGTCCATTTTGTTTCTTTATCCTAAAATCCTGAATTAGCTCCTTTGTTTTCTTGGTATTGAGTATGAGGTTGTTGTTCTTACTCCATCTCTCTAGGTTCTCAACCTCTTTCCTATAGGCTGTTTCATCATTGTTGGAGATTAGGCCTATCACGGTCGTGTCATCTGCAAATTTTATAATGGTATTGGTATTGTGAATAGGTTTACAGTCATTTGTGAAGAGGGAGTAAAGGGGAGGGCTCCACACACACCCTTGCGGTACCCCAGTGTTTAGTGTTAAGGATGAAGAGAAGGGCGTGCCCATGCGTACGATTTGTGGTCTTTTTGTAAGAAAATCCAGGATCCAGTTGCACAGGTGTGAGCTGAGACCCAAGTTGTTCAGTTTCGTTGCCAACTTGTTGGGAGGGATGGTGTTAAAGGCCGAGCTGTAATCAATGAACAGCATCCGCACATAGCTGTCTCTCTGCTCCAGTGTGACAGCGCAGTGTGAAGGGTAAGTTAGACAGCATCCTCAGTTGACCTATGTGCTCTGTAAGCAAACTGGTATTGGTCCATGGAGGTGCAGATCTTGCTCTTCATGTGCCTGAGGACAAGTTGTTCAAAGCACTTCATAGCAATAGGAGTGAGAGCCACCATGCGATAATCACTTATGGTCTTCACCCCAGCCTATTTTGGAATTGGGGCAATTGTGGAGCACTTCAGGCAAGTGGGGACAATGGCCTGCTCTAGTGAGCTGTTAAACATACTGGTAAACACTGTTTTCAGCTGTTTAGCTCAGTTTTTTAGGACTTTTCCAGGAACTTCATCAGGACCAGCTGCTTTGTGGGGATTAATGTGGTTTAAGGCCCATTCTACCTCATGTGCTCTCAGCATCAGGGAACATGATGGAGCCTCTTGCTGGGCTAATTTGATGATAGGCAGCTCATTGTCTTTGTCAAATCGTGCAAAAAAATGATTTAGGTCATCAGGAGAGAAAGAATTTCCGGTGTTGATAGAACAGGTGTTGCTCTTATAATTCGTAATGGACTTGATACCCTGCCACATGCGTCGGGAATCAGAGCTTGTAAAATGATGTTGTATTTGTGTTTTGTAGCAGTGCTTCGCCTCCTTAATGCCCCTCTTCAGATTGGACCTGGCTGTTTTGTACTCCTCTGGGTCTCCCTTTCGGAAAGCAATGTCACGTGCCTTCAAAAGGTTTTGGACATTTCTGTTTATCAATGGTTTCCTATTTGGGAAGGTCTGAATGATTTTGGTATCAGTGACATTGTCCATGCAAAATTTAATATAGGATAGGACAGAGGAGGCCTATATGTTTAAGTCTGTGTGATTTTCCTTTGTAGCTGCCTGTTTAAACAAATCCCAATCTGTGTGCTCAAAACAATCCTGCAGTCTCATTGTGGCTCCTTCAGGCCAAACTCTGATTGTATGCAAAGTAGGCTTAATCCTGGTGATAAGAGGTTTGTATGCTGGAGCTAAAAACAAAGAAACGTGATCCGACCTGCCAAGATGGGGGGCAGGTGATGCTGTATAAGCATTTGCTATGTTGCAATAAACACGGTCCAATGTATTTCTCCCCCTAGTTGGAAATTTAACAAACTGGTAGAATTTGGGGAGCACAGTTTTGAGATTGGCTTAGTTAAAATCACCCGCTAAGATGAACACTCCATCTGGATGGATATTTTGCAGACTGTTCGTAATATCATGCAATTTGGACAGTGCCAGCTTAACATTTGCTTGTGGAGGAGAAGAAGAGGCAGGTCTGCATGCAATCCGTGGCGGTAACACCAAATCCACACGGGCGCCACGGGTTACATGCTTTACGGCCGTCAGAAGGTTCACCCAGTGGGCAGTAAAAGTTATGTACCTTCCCTGCCCGTGTTTGCTAGACCACGTGTGTGTGGTCAGGTGTATCTTGGCACTGACACTGTGTGCCAGAGATATATTCACTTGCCACTGAACGTGGCCATATAGCTCTGGGATGCAAATCTGGGAGAAATATTTCCTTCAGGGGACATTCCATTGCGGTGTGCCAATGGCCACAAATTTTCTAAAGGCCTACGAGTCCACCAGTTTATTTTGCAGTAGTTGGCGGGCTAGCAGTTCCGACAAGCCAGCAGTCAGAAGTTGGGAAAGAGGGTTATCCGGCGTCATCAACTTTTTACGCTTAAACATTTGGGACATGGAAGCCTGCCTTCTGCCAGATGAACGTGACAATGGCACAGTGGAAGGTGGAGTGGAGGAAAAATAGGAGGAGAGAGGAGAAGGAGAAGAGGCAGGATGTGGAGTGTCGGGAGTGTGGCTTGTGGGTTCTGATGGCGTTGCTCCCACTGTGGTCGGTGATGGGAGGTCAGTGTTGGGCTTACTGCGACTTAGGGTACTTTCACACTCGCGGCGACGGAACTGCCTGCCGGATCCGGCAAAACGTATGCCAACTGATGGCATTTGTAAGACTGAACAGGATCCTGATCTGTCTTACAAATGCATTGAAATGCCAGATCCGTCTTTCCAGTGTCATCCGGAAAAACGGAACCGACATTGATTTTTTACACATTTTTTTCGGTCTGCACATTTTTTAGGACTTTTCCAGGAACTTCATCAGGGCCAGCTGCTTTGTGGGGATTAATGTGGTTTAAGGCCCATTCTACCTCATTCGCTCTCAGCATCAGGGAACATGATGGAGCCTCTTGCTGGGCTAATTTGATGATAGGCAGCTCATTGTCTTTGTCAAATCGTGCAAAAAAATGATTTAGGTCATCAGGAGAGAAAGAATTTCCGGTGTTGATAGAACAGGTGTTGCTCTTATAATTCGTAATGGACTTGATACCCTGCCACATGCGTCGGGAATCAGAGCTTGTAAAATGATGTTGTATTTTTGTTTTATAGCAGAGCTTTGCCTCCTTAATGCCCCTCTTCAGATTGGACCTGGCTGTTTTGTACTCCTCTGGGTCTCCCTTTCGGAAAGCAATGTCACGTGCCTTCAAAAGGTTTTGGACATTTCTGTTTATCCATGGTTTCCTATTTGGGAAGGTCTGAATGATTTTGGTATCAGTGACATTGTCCATGCAAAATTTAATATAGGATAGGACAGAGGAGGCCTATATGTTTAAGTCTGTGTGATTTTCCTTTGTAGCTGCCTGTTTAAACAAATCCCAATCTGTGTCCTCAAAACATTCCTGTAGTCTCATTGTGGCTCCTTCAGGCCAAACTCTGATTGTATGCAAAGTAGGCTTAATCCTGGTGATAAGAGGTTTGTATGCTGGAGCTAAAAACAAAGAAATGTGATCCGACCTGCCAAGATGGGGGGCAGGTGATGCTGTATAAGCATTTGCTATGTTGCAATAAACACGGTCCAATGTATTTCTCCCCCTAGTTGGAAATTTAACAAACTGGTAGAATTTGGGGAGCACAGTTTTGAGATTGGCTTGGTTAAAATCACCCGCTAAGGCCTCTTTCACACTTGCGTTGTTGGGATCCGGCATGCACTTCCGTTGCCGGAGGTGCCCGCCGGATCCGGAAAAACGCAAGTGTACTGAAAGCATTTGAAGACGGAACCGTCTTCCAAATGCTTTCAGTGTTACTATGGCACCCAGGACGCTATTAAAGTCCTGGTTGCCATAGTAGAAGCGGGGAGCGGGGGAGCGGTATACTTACAGTCCGTGCGGCTCCCCGGGCGCTCCAGAATGACGTCAGAGCGCCCCATGCGCATGGATGACGTGATCCATGCGATCGGGGCGCCCTGACGTCACTCTGGAGCACCCGGGGAGCCGCACGGACGGTAAGTACACTGCTCCCCCGCTCCCCGCTACACTTACCATGGCTGCCGGGACTTTAGCGTCCCGGCAGCCATGGTAACCATTCAGAAAAAGCTAAATGTCGGCTCCGGCAATGCGCCGAAATGACGTTTAGCTTAGGGCCGGATCCGGATCAATGCCTTCCAATGGGCATTAATTCCGGATCCGGCCTTGCGGCAAGTGTTCCGGATTTTTGGCCGGAGCAAAAAGCGCAGCATGCTGCGGTATTTTCTCCGACCAAAAAACTTTCCGTTCCGGAACTGAAGACATCCTGATGCATCCTGAACGGATTTCTCTCCATTCAGAATGCATTAGGATAATCCTGATCAGGATTCTTCCGGCATAGAGCCCCGACGACGGAACTCTATGCCGGAAGACAATAACGCAGGTGTGAAAGAGCCCTAAGATGAACACTCCATCTGGATGGATATTTTGCAGACTGTTCGTAATATCATGTAATTTGGACAGTGCCAGCTTAACATTTGCTTGTGGAGGAGAACAAGAGGCAGGCCTGCATGCAATCCGTGGCGGTAACACCAAATCCACACGGGCGCCACGGGTTACATGCTTTACGGCCGTCAGAAGGTTCACCCAGTGGGCAGTAAAAGTTATGTACCTTCCCTGCCCGTGTTTGCTAGACCACGTGTGTGTGGTCAGATGTATCTTGGCACCGACACTGTGTGCCAGAGATATATTCACTTGCCACTGAACGTGGCCATATAGCTCTGGAATGCAAATCTGGGAGAAATATTTCTTTCAGGGGACATTCCATTGCGGTGTACCAATGGCCACAAATTTTCTAAAGGCCTCCGAGTCCACCAGTTTATTTTGCAGTAGTTGGCGGGCTAGCAGTTCCGACAAGCCAGCAGTCAGAAGTTGGGAAAGAGGGTTATCCGGCGTCATCAACTTTTTACGCTTAAACATTTGGGCCATGGAAGCCTGCCTTCTGCCAGATGAACGTGACAATGGCACAGTGGAAGGTGGAGTGGAGGGAAAATAGCAGGAGAGAGTAGAAGGAGAAGAGGCAGGATGTGGAGTGTCGGGAGTGTGGCTTGTGGGTTCTGATGGCGTTGCCCCCACTGTGCTCGGTGATGGGATGTGAGTGTTGGGTTTACTGCGACTTAGGGTACTTTCACACTCGCGGCGACGGAACTGCCTGCCGGATCCGGCAAAACGTATGCCAACTGATGGCATTTGTAAGACTGATCAGGATCCTGATCTGTCTTACAAATGCATTGAAATGCCAGATCCGTCTTTCCAGTGCCATCCGGAAAAACGGAACCGACATTGATTTTTTACACATTTTTTTTACGGTATTTTGAATGCCCGATCCGGCACTAATACATTTCCTATGGAAAAAAATGCCGCATTCAGGCAAGTGTTCAGTTTTTTGGCAAGAGATAAAACCGTAGCATGCTGCGGTATTATCTCTGTCAAAAAGACTGAACTGAAGACTTCCTGATGCCTCCTGAAAAGATTGCTCTCCATTCAGAATGCATGGGGATAAAACTGATCAGTTCTTATAGTATAGAGCCCCTAGGACGAAACTCTATGCCGGAAAAGAATAATGCAAGTGTGAAAGTACCCTTATGCGTTGACAGCACAGGCTGCAGATGGCAACACTATTGTCAGCAGCTGACACATTAAAAAAAGCCCACACTGCGGAGCCATGTGCCAGCGTCCTGGGAGCGCAAGATGTGACCGTGTATGTGGATGACTCGCTCCAGATACATTTGCAGTCTGCTTTTTGCCTCCGGTGCACTGCAAGTTCTGCCTGCTTCTCCTCTTTCTCCTCCCTATCTGCTGCTCTGTCTCTCCCTCTGAACTCCCCTCCTCTTCCTCTCTTGTGGGCACCCATGTGACGTCCATCGAAACGCCATCATCGTCACCTTTACCACCACTGACATTAGAGATCTCGGAGTAGGCAGCAACAGCGGGGACCACCCTCCTTGGGCTGATCTGGGTACTGTCGTCAGACCGCCGGGTGGCAGCCGTTGCTACCTCCTCTTCCTCATCCGATACAAAGAATGGCTGCGCATTGGTAAGGTCTGGAAATGGATGGGAAAATAATTCCTCTGACTCAAGTGGAGGGGCTATGGTGGTGGTGGTGTCTTTGGGGGTGCAAACAGCGCAGATACAGAGGATGAGGAGGGTGCAGAAGCGGAAGGCTGAGTGAGCCACTCAACCAACTCTGGTGCGTCCTTTGATGTAATCGCACGCACCTTCTCCAACTTCCCACTTAGGCACTGGCCTAGTGCACCTGCCCGACCCCTACCAGCCCTGCGGAATGGCCTGCCTCTTCCTCTGCCTTTCATTTTCAAAATGACCCTGTGCCAAAGTACCTAGAGAAGAGCAGTATTTGTGAAAGCAGGTATATCGCAGGCCTCAATCAGTATTTGGTGGAAACTGGTATATCAAACCCCTTAATCAGTATTTTGTGGAGGCATTTGTATCGCAGGCCTCAATCAATATTTAGCTGAAGCAAGTATATCAATCCCCTTAATAATTATTTTGTGGAAGCAGGTGTATCGCAGGCCTCAATCAATATTTGGTGGAAGTAGGTGTATCGTTCCCCTAATCAGTATTTTGTGGAAGCAGGTATATCGCAGGCCTCAATCAATATTTGGTGGAATCAGGTATATAGAACCCCTTAATCAATATTTGGTGGAAGCAGGTATATGGCACCTCTCAATCAGTATTTTGTGGAAGCAGGTGTATCGCAGGTCTCAATCAATATTTGGTGGAAGCAGGTATATTGCACCCCTCAATCAGTATTTTGTGGAAGCAGGTATATAGAACCCCTTAATCAATATTTGGTGGAAGCAGGTATATCGCACCCCTCAATCAGTATTTTGTGGAAGCAGGTATATAGAACCCCTTAATCAATATTTGGTGGAAGCAGGTATATCGCACCCCTCAATCAGTATTTTGTGGAAGCAGGTATATCCTAGGCCTCAATCAATATTTGGTGGAAGCAGGTATATCGCACCCCTCAATCAGTATTTTGTGGAAGCAGGTATATCGCACCCCTCAATTAGTTTTTTTGGGGGCAACAGGTATATTACACCCGTTGCAAATAGTTGCTCCAATAGCACTTGTCCCTCTATATACCTGCGGTATCGTAGCAGAACCGCATACAACTGCTGCACAATACAAATGCACTGTATACTTTCTATGTTAGAAAGTATGTTATAGGTATATCACACCCCTCAGTATATCACACCTATCGATAGCACACCTATACCAGGCCTTAAAAGGACCTTTGTGGCCCTATTAGCTAGCTTTTGGTGTCCTACTCCCTAACAGTCCCTGCTCCACAAAGCAACCTCTCCCTACCCTGGCAAAACACAGAATGTAAAATGGCTGCCAGATCGGGTTCTATTATAGGGTAGGGGTGTGTCCATGTGCAGAAACGTCTCAATTGGCTGTCCTGTCCCACCTGATGGATGTTTCATGGGTCAAAGTTCGGCGCAATGCAAAAAAATATGGCGTATGCAAACATCGCCATATGTCCGCATGTTCGTCGAATTGCGAACTAGCAAAGTTCACTGCGAAACGACCCCTGGGCGTACTGCAAGGCCATCTCTAGTCTGTAGCTACTGCTTCTATGCAGGGGCTTTGCTATAGGGCTGGCAGAACATGTTCTTCATTTACTTTGAGCATCCGTTGGGGGCAGCGGTGCACTCTGGATTATGCATTGAACTATGTTGGAGCTGTGTGATTTCTAAGTAGAAAACTCATCAACTCAGGCTACACAAACAAAATTTTAATTTTCAAGGTTTTATTATCTTTGGGATTACAAACAGCACTGCAACACCAACAATAAAATAGATAGTGCTACTGTTGCATCTGCAACCCGCTGCTACCCTGCTTGCCTCAACCGATGGCTCGGGCCCATCTTCCACTGCCCTATTCCTAGCAGGTCTGGCTGCCTGGTATGCTGTTTCCATCCATGCAGGATATGGCCTGCTTGCTGGAAGGCCTCTTCTCCTCTGCATCTTTTAGGACACACATACATGCCCCCCCCGGCTATGAAAAGAGCCACCATGTGTGCATCCTGATCTTCACCAGGAAATCACTGGCAACCCTGGGGTATTTAGGGTACCTTTCCCTGTGGTAAGGTGCCTGAGCAATAGATTTCAGAGCTTGCTAGTACCTACAAAGGTGTGTTTTATCCAGTGGCATGCCTAGGGTGATTGGCACCCGGGGCGGGTCCTTTCTCTGGCACTCCCCCGCCCGCCCCCCCCAAAAAAATTGTATCCCCTCACAGTAGTTATGTCCTCAATGTGCCCCTTTCACAGCTGTAATTACCTCTTTGTGCCCCCTTCACAGTAATAATCCCCATTGTGCCCCCTTCACAGTAATAATCCCCATTGTATCCCTTCAAGGTATTAATGCCCACTGTGCCCACTTCACAGTAATAATGCCCATTGTGACCCCTTATTAGTAGTAAGGCCCACTGTGCTAGTAATGCCCTTCATGCCCCCTCCATAGTAGAAATCCCCACTGTGATCCCTTCACAATAAGGTATATTACACCCGTAGCTCCAATAGCACTTGTCCCTCTATATACCTGCGGTATCGCAGCAGAACCGCATACAACTGCTGCACAATACAAATGCACTGTATACTTTCTATGTTAGAAAGTATATTATAGGTATATCACACCTCTCAGTCCACTTTGCCACCTGCACAGTAATAATGCCCATTGTGCCCCCATAATAGTAGTAATGTCCATTGTGCTAGTAATTAGAGATGGCCCGAATAGTTTGCCGGCGAATAGTTCCCGGCGAACATAGCTTGTTCGCGTTCGCCACGGCGGGCAAACATATGCGATGTTCGGTCCGCCCCCTATACATCATCATTGAGTAAACTTTGACCCTGTACCTCACAGTCAGCAGACACATTCCAGCCAATCAGCAGCAGACCCTCCCTCCCAGACCCTCCCACCTCCTGGACAGCATCCATTTTAGATTCATTCGGAAGCTGCATTCTCAGTGAGAGGAGGGACAGTGCTGCTGCTGCTGATTCAATAGGGAAAGCGTTAGCTAGGGCAGGGTTCTGTGTCCACAGACTCATCTGCTGTAAGGACAGCGTCCTGACAGCACCCCAAAAAGCCCTTTTCAGGGCTGGTACATCAGTCTGCTTTTTTTTAATTTTATATATATATATATATATAGGTCCAGAAAAAAGAGCGGCACTCCAATGGATAAAAGCAAGTGAACCCTTTATTCACCCAAGTGGTGGGTGAATAAAGGGTTCACTTGCTTTTATCCATTGGAGTGCCGCTCTTTTTTCTGGACCTATTTATTGGGGATATCAGTCTATTCCCCTTGGGACGTGCACCCGCATCTCTTCTCTGCAGCCAGTGCCGCCATTTTTCTTTGTATATATATATATATATATATATATATATATATATATATATATTGCAGTTGCCTGCCTGTGTGTGAGAGGCTGCAGGCTCAGTCACAGACAGTACTGTGTGCACACCATTCATACAGGGTGTGACAGAAAATACCTCGCAGATAAAAAAAAATTATATTTAATATTTTTCTGTGATATAATCACAGTTGCAAGCCAGTGTGTGTCAGGCCCACACAGACTGTACTGTGCCCACTGCCCACCACTTATATAGGGTGGCACAGTACCTTGCACGCATAGTAACACTTATCTAATAAAAAATGACAGGCAGAGGCAGGCCACGCCGCAGGGGCCATCGTGGTCGTGGTGCTGTGATTTCCACTGGCCCTGGAATAATGGCCAGTGTTCAGAGGCCACGTACCCTGAACCCCAAAAAATCGGAGAAAATAGTTGACTGGCTTACACAGGACACCCAATCTTCAACAGCTTCCGCTAAGAACCTTGACGCACCATCCTCCTCCAGCTCAGCTTTGGTCACCTGCTCTCAAGTTACCACTCTCCCGCCCGCCGCCACCACCACCACTACCAACATAGCCACCACAGCCGCTTCACTTGATCCCTCAGAGGAGTTATTTACACATCAATTTGATGAAATTAGTGATGCGCAACCATTATTGCCAGAGGATGGAGATAACAGGGATATGTCTCAGTCAGGCAGCATTACACACATGGACGTACAGTGTGATGATGATGATGATGTTGTACCCACTGCTGCTTCCTTTGCTTAGGTGTCAGATACAAGTGAAGTGGTTGATGATGACGATGTGTCCGTGGATGCCACGTGGGTGCCTGCTCGAAGAGAAGAAGAAGAGGGGGAAAGTTCAGAAGGAGAGACAGAAAGAAGGAGGAGACGAGTTGGAAGCAGGGGGAGGTCGTCGCAAGGAGCTAGTGGCACAGTCAGACAGCATGTATCGGCACCCGGGGTCAGCCAGACAGCACGCCAATCAACACATGCTGTTGCCACCACCAGAATGCCGTCATTGCAAAGCTCAGCAGTGTGGCATATTTTTTTGTGTGTCTGCCTCTCACAACAGCGATGCCATTTGCAACCTGTGCCAAAAGAAACTGAGTCGTGGGAAATCCAACACCCACCTAGGTACAACTGCTTTGCGAAGGCACATGATCGCACATCACAAACGCCTATGGGATCAACACATGATGACGAGTAGAAGCAGCACAAAAGCTCAAAGCCACCATCCTCCTCCTGGTCCAGCATCTTCAGCCACTTCAACCACTGCTGTCCTCCTTGCCCCCTCTCAACCACCCGCCACTCCGCCTCTCACCTTCAGCAGTTCCATCTCATTTGCCCACAGTCAGGTGTCTGTAAAGGAAATGTTTGAGCGTAGGAAGCCAATGTCACAGAGTTACCCCCTTGCCCGGAGTCTGACAGCTGGCTTGACGGAACTCTTAGCCCGCCAGCTTTTACCATACCAGCTGGTGGAGTCTGAGGCCTTCAAAAAATTTGTCGCTATTGGGACACCACAGTGGAAGGTACCCGGACGATTTTTTTTTTCAAAAAAGGCAATCCCAAACCTCTACTCAGTGATTGAAAAGGAAGTCATGGCATCTCTGGCATACAGTGTTGGGGCAAGGGTCCATCTGACCACTGATACCTGGTCTGCAAAGCACGGTCAGGGCAGGTATATCACCTACACTGCGCATTGGGTCAATCTGCTGACGGTTGCCAAGCATGGAATGCGTGGCTCTGCAGCGGAGTTGGTGACACCGCCACGACTTGTAGGCAGGCCTACTGCCACCTGCTCTACTACTCCTACTCCATCCTCTTCCATAACCTCCTCGGCTGAGTCCTCTTCTGCTGCAGGGTCTGGCTGCACATCAACTGAATCCCCCCAGCTCCCCAGGGGCTATTCCACATCCCGGATACGACAGTGTCACGCTGTCTTGGGGTTGACTTGCCTGAAAGCAGAGAGCCACATCGGACCAGCACTCCTGTCCTCCCTGAACGCACAGGTGGATCAGTGGCTGACCCCGCACCAACTGGAGATCGGCAAAGTGGTGTGTGACAATGGAAGCAATTTGTTGGCGGCATTGAATTTGGGCAAGTTGTCACATGTGCCGTGCATGGCACATGTGTTGAATCTCATCGTACAACGCTTTGTGTCTAAGTACCCAGGCTTACAGGACGTCCTCAAGCAGGCCAGGAAGGTGTGTGGCCATTTCAGGCGTTCCTACACGGCCATGGCGCACTTTTCAGACATTCAGCGCCGAAACAACATGCCAGTGAGGAGCTTGATTTGCGACAGCCTGACACGTTGGAATTCAACACTCCAAATGTTCGACCGCCTGCTCCAACAAGAAAAAGCCGTTAATGAGTATTTGTATGACCGGGGTGCTAGGACAGCCTCTGCGGAGCTGGGAATTATTTTGCCACGTTACTGGACGCTCATGCGCAATGCCTGTAGGCTCATGCGTCCTTTTGAGGAGGTGACAAACCTAGTCAGTCGCACCGAAGGCACCATCAGCGACCTCATCCCATTTGTTTTCTTCCTGGAGCGTACCCTGCGAAGAGTGCTGGATCAGGCTGTAGATGAGCGTGAAGAGGAAGAGTTGTGGTCACCATCATCACCAGAAACAGCCTTGTCATCATCGCTTGCCGGACCTGCGGCAACGCTGCAAGAGGAGTATGAGGAAGAGGAGTCAGAGGAGGAATGTGGCTTTGAGGAGGAGGAAGACCAACCACAGCAGGCATCCCAGGGTGCTCTTTGTTGTCACCTATCTGGGACCCGTGGTGTTGTACGTGGCTCGGGTGAAGAACAGACCGTCAATGACATCAGTGAGGACGAGGAACGGGAAATGAGTAGCTCGGCATCCAACCTTGTGCAAATGGGGTCTTTCATGCTGTCATGTCTGTTGAGGGCAGGGGCGGATTAAGTGCATGATAGGCCCGGGGCTGTCTACCAAACTTGGGCTCCCCCCCCCCCCCCCCCCCCCTCCTCCTCCTCCATTTTTTTTTTTTTTTTTTGTATGAAGAGGCTGCGGTGCTTCATGGGCGCCACAGTCTCTTCTTAGGCCATATGACATCTTCAGACTAAAAAAAAATACCCCAAATTGGGTCCTAAACTGAAAAATTTAGTCACCAAATTTAAAATACATATAATTGTAATAAAAAAGACATGGAGGAGAATACAGCACCACATACCTCTTACATCCAGTGACATCTCCTGTCATGTAGACCTTCTCTTTCCTCTTCTCCTCCATTTGACCCAGACCACCATGGCAAATTCTTTCAGCCGCATCTCGTCTCTACAGTTTGTAACACAGACAGGTTAGATTTCTCAATTTTTCCATCCACCTCCTCATCCTAGTGTCCCCACAGCGTCATCCTGCCACCCCCAATACTGTGCCCGTTGTGCTTCCCAATGCCCCAGGAACTATACTGCTGAAAAAATAGTGACCCTAATAGACATAATTGGGGTAATTTATCAAACTGGTGTAAAGTAGAACTGGATTTCCAAAAGAGCTGTCAAATATGAAAGGTGGAATCTGATTGGCTGCTATGGGCAACTAAGCCAGTTCTGCGTTACACCAGTTTGATAAATTACCCCAAATGTTCCTATAGTGTCCACAGCAGCTATAATGTCCTTTAGAGTGCCCCGAGTAATAATAACACCCTATATTGTGCTCCAGGCAATAATCCCTGTATAGTGTCCCCAGAAATAATATAATTGCCCCTACAGTGCCTCCCCAATAGCAACACCCCCATATAGTAATTTCCACCACACTGCCCCCACATAGTAATCCCCCCATAGTAATTTGCCCCCAAACTGCCCCCATATAGTAGTTTGCCCCACACAGTAATTTGCTCTACACTGCCCCCACATAGTAATTTCCACCACACTGCCCCCACATAGTAATTTCCACCACACTGCCCCCACACAGTAATTTGCCCACACTGCCCCCACACAGTAATTTGCCCACACTGCCCTCACACAGTAATTTGCCCCACATAGTAATTTGTCCCCACATAGAAATTACCCCACACTGTCCCCACATGGCAATTTCCCCCACACTGCCCCCACATGGCAATTTCCCCCACACTGCCCTCACATAGCAATTTGCCCCCACACTGCCCTCATAGCAATTTGCCCCCACACTGCCCTCACATAGCAATTTGCCCCCACACTGCCCTCACATAGCAATTTGCCCCCACACTGCCCTCACATAGCAATTTGCCCCCACACTGCCCTCATAGCAATTTGCCCCCACACTGCCCCCACATAGCAATTAGCCCCCACACAGCAATTTGCCCCCACACTGCCCTCACATAGTAATTAGCCCCCACATAGTAATTAGCCCTCACATAGTAATTAGCCCCCACACTGCCCCCACATAGTAATTAGCCCCCACACTGCCCCCACATTGTAATTAGCCCCCACACTGCCCCCACATAGTAATTAGCCCCCACATAGTAATTAGCCCCCACACTGCTCCCACATAGTAATTAGCCCCCACACTGCCCCCACATAGTAATTAGCCCCCACATAGTAATTAGCCACCACACTGCCTCCACATAGTAATTAGCCCCCACACTGCCTCCACATAGTAATTAGCCCCCACACTGCCCCCACATAGTAATTAGCCCCCACATAGTAATTAGCCCCCACATAGTAATTGGCCCCCACACTGCCCCCACATAGTAATTAGCCCCCACATAGTAATTAGCCCCCACACTGCCCCCACATAGTAATTAGCCCCCACATAGTAATTAGCCCCCACACTGCCCCCACATAGTAATTAGCCCCCACACTGTCCCCACATAGTAAATAGCCCCCACATAGTAATTAGCCCCCACATAGTAATTAGCCCCCACACTGCCCCCACATAGTAATTAGCCCCCACATAGTAATTAGCCCCCACACTGCCCCCACATAGTAATTAGCCCCCACACTGCCCCCACATAGTAATTAGCCCCCACATACTAATTAGCCCCCACATAGTAATTAGCCCCAGATAGTAATTAACCCCCACACTGCCCCCACATAGTAATTAGCCCCCACATAGCATTCCCTCCCATAATAATTTGGCCCCATACAGCCCCCACATTCCCCCCCCCCAATGTACTCGATTTAACTTCCCTAATATGTCCTCCTGTGTGCCCCCCAGTAGGCACATGAAATAAAATAAAATAAAAATGAACAAAAAAAATTAAAAGATAAATACTCACCTACTGTATGTCCAGGGCCATGACGTCATCACGCACGCCTGCGCCGGGATTTCTCTACCGCATAGGCCTCAGGCCTTTAAGGCCTGAAGCCTATGGCGGTGATCGCGGACGGGACAGGGAGCTATGCGCTCCCGTGCCCCGCAGCAGTATGTGGGCGTTCGGGTCAGCTTTGGGCCCCCCAGCGGTGCTGGGCCCGGGGATGCCGACCCGAACGTCCCTATTGTAATCCGCCACTGGTTGAGGGACCCTCGTATAAAAAGGATGAAGGAAAACGACCTGTACTGGGTGGCCACGCTACTAGACCCCCGGTATAAGCAGAAAGTGGTGGAAATGTTACCAAATTACCGAAAGTCAGAAAGGATGCAGCAGTTCAAAACAAAACAAAAAAATATGCTTTACACAGCTTATACAGCTTATAAGGGGGATGTCACAGCACAACGGGAATCTAACAGGGGAAAAGGTGAAAGTAATCCTCCTCCTACCACGACCACGGCGGCAAGGACAGGATGCTTTACAGATGTGTTGTTGATGGAGGACATGCAGAGCTTTTTCAGTCCTACACATCGCCACAGCGCTTCGGGATCCAGCCTTAGAGAACGACTCGACCGACAGGTAGCAGACTACCTCGCCTTAACTGCAGATATCGACACTCTAAAGGAGCGATGAACCCCTTGACTACTGGGTGTGCAGGCTTGACCTGTGGCCTGAGCTATCCCAGTTTGCGATACAACTTCTGGCCTGCCCCGCTTCAAGTGTCCTGTCAGAAAGGACCTTCAGTGCAGCAGGAGGCATTGTCACTGACAAAAGAAGTCGCCTCGGTCAAAAAAGTGTTGATTACCTCACCTTCATTAAGATGAATGAGGCATGGATCCTGAAGGGACTGACAGTGGAGGATATGTTTGACTAACAAAAGGCCTGATGACATGCCTTGGCCTCAAAATGGTCCCCACGCTGCTGTATTTAATGTCTGCATACCGGATGACTTTCGTGAATTCTCCGCCACCAACTAGGGTTCAAGCCGCAATGTTTTAGTCACCTTTCTGCCTTGAAAACATCAATTTTTCCGTCCGCTGCTACAACAGCGGCTGCAACAATAACATTGTTTTTCAGGCATGTGTACATGCCTAATTTTTCTGGCCTCTGGTGCTGCACTGTGGCTGCAAAAACAAAACAAAAAAAAAAGGCACATACATGTGTCAATTCCCCTTCGTGATCGTTACCTTGTTGTGGTGAAGGCGCTTTGCGTATCACAATGAAGCGATCATCACCTCTATGAGTGTGTTGGCAATGTTGCCACACCCCAGATGATAAGGCCGTTGCTTCATTATGATCAGACCAAAAGTGATCGGCTGGATAATTTTTCATAGAAAAAACATAATTATTATTTTTTTTTAAAGTTGTATGGGTGGGTTTTTAATACATAAAATAAAAAAATCATAATAAAGTCTCTTAATAGTTTATTAGAAATAATGCAGACAATTTAAAAAATCCCCATCAATTCCAATACAAAGCAAGTACAAAGCTCAGAACTAAATTATTGCAGGATGTCATAATGGTTCGTTAATTCGACAATGGTTAATCAATTCGACACACGTCCCAGGATAGGGGACGTAACAGGGATTAAACTGATAGGAATAGTACTCATATAGGGTGTCACAGCACATTGCTCCGTGCACGCGCAGTGCCCTAACTTGGGAGTAAGAGGACCGACCAAGCTGCTTTTTCCATGTCCCGGTTCCTAAAATCAATTCAGTTTGGTGTATCAGAGTTTGGTCTGTCACTGTGAAGGCAGTCAAAGGTACCCGGCCTAAATTTTTTTTCACAAAAGGCAATCCCACCCTGATATGGGACGTAACAGTGATTAAACTGATGAGAATAGTACTACAGAAAATACCACTCATATTGGGTGTGACAGTAAATTGCACGGCGCAGATGCAGTGACCGTGGCGTGGATTCAAACAAAGGGGAGGGAGCCAGCGTTTTTTTAACCATCTCCCCGTTCGAAAAATCAATTTAATAAATGGACCCCAGATTAAGCACGTAACAGGGATTAAACTGATGAGAATAGTACTACAGAAAATACCACTCATATCGGGTGTGACAGTAAATTGCACGGCGCAGACGCAGTGACCGTGGCATGGATTCAAACAAAGGGGAAGGAGCCAGCGTTTTTTTAACCATCTCCCCGTTCGAAAAATCAATTTAATAAATGGACCCCAGATTGGGGACGTAACAGGGATTAAACTGATGAGAAGAGAGAACTACAGAAAATACCACTCCTATCGGGTGTGAGAGTAAATTGCACGGCGCAGACGCAGTGACCATGGCGTGGATTCAAACAAAGGGGAGGGAGCCAGCTTTTTTTAACCATCTCTCTGTTAGAAAAATCAATTCAATTCACCTTTCGGGGACCCTTGGTGTTGTACGTGGCTGGGTGGAGGAAGAAACCTTCAATGACATCAACGGGACATGGCAAGCTTGGTATCCAACCTTGTGCAAATGGGGAGTTTGCGGTTGGGCAAATGGACTGTTTGCGGTTGTTTGCGGTGCATTAAAAGGGGAGTTTGGTCTGTCAATGTCTGTGAAGCGGGCGTAACCCTTACACTACCTGATCGATACAACATCATACCTGATAGTATACACACACTGGATGTTTTAAACCACGTTGTTCAAAAAAAATTGGATTGTTAGGTGATTTATGCCCTTTATGGATTAAAATCCAACTCTGCGTCAACTATGTAATTTTCCATGGGAGTTTTGCCATGGATTCCCCTCCGGCATGCCACAGTCCAGGTGTTAGTCCCCTTGAAACAACTTTTCCATCACTACTGTGGCCAGAAAGAGTCCCTGTGGGTTTTAAAATTTGCCTGCCTATTGAAGTCTATGGCGGTTCGCCCGTTCGCGAACATTTGCAGAAATTCGCGTTCGCCGTTTGCGAACGGAAAATTTTATGTTAGTAATGACCTCTGTGCCCCCTCCATAGTAGAAATCCCCATTGTGCACCTTCACAGTAATAATCTCCATTGTGCCCCCTTCACAGTAATAATGCCCTCTGTTCCCCCTTCACAGTAATAATGCCCTATGTTCCCCCTTCATTGTAGTAATTGCCTCTGGCTCTGTGCCCCCTCCATAGTAATAAAGTCCTCTATGCCCCCTCCATATTAATAAAGTCCTTTGTGACCCCTCCATAGTAATAAAGTTCTCTGCGCCCCCTCCATATTAATAAAGTCCTCTGTGACCCCTCCATAGTAATAAAGTTCTCTGCGCCCCCTCCATATTAATAAAGTCCTCTGTGCCCCCTCCATAGTAATAAAGCCCTCTGCGCCCCATCTTTATAAACAAAACAAAACATAAAATACACAGTAACTACTTACCTTGTCCCATTCCTGAAGCTCACATACCTCTATTCCCTGCAGGCACAGATTGTTCTGCAGCAATGTGTGGGCGGAGCTTATGCAGATTTCTGGGCTGCAGGCTCCGCCTACACAGGCCAGCAGCGCGATTTGTGCCTCCAGGTTGAATGGTGGAGCAGGGAGAAGTCTTCCTGCTTCACCATTCAGAGCACGACAGGCCTGAAGGAGGGGAGGAGTGCTGGGAGCTGAGATGGAAACGCTCATTGCTTCTGACACCCCCCTGAGAGCTAGCACCCGGGCGGACCTCCCCCCACCCCCCCTTAGTACACCACTGGTTGTATCTATTCGTCTGCCCATGTACCAACCTCTACCTGTTTACTGGACTCTGACCCTCTGCTGTCTAACCTAACCTTCGCATTGACCCTTATTATTGACCCTATTTAACTATGGACAGAAAGTGCATGCTACTAGTCAACAAATTTCAGACCTGACTATTGTCTTTTCTTATAACCCATTTTTTCCAAGGTGGTAAGAGAGCTTCTATAATAATTAAACACACCCTTTGTACCTGAAAATCCTAGGTATCAGGGCCATAAAAAAGCTGAAAACCTACAATACATAGAAAATTTGACACTGAGGGATTCTCCAGTCCCATCATGATTTTTTTTACCTGCCCAGAACATCCCAAACACGGCATATTTTTCCCCATATACCTGTTTTTCACGTCAACACTTTCCTTCCCCTGTTCTCAGCATCAGTGCATTCTGGCAGGATGTTGTAGAACATGCAGAACTTCCCATTTTGGTAAAACCATGCAGTTTGCTCTATAATGTTTCTCAGGGCTTGCTTTTCCTGCCACAGGTAGTCAAGCCTCCTATGTCTTTTCTGTCCATGTTAGTTAGGCAGAGCACTCCCTATGAAACATTACAGAGTAGAGATGAGCGAACCACTCGAGATGGTTCACAGAATTTTTGAAAAAGTTAGTTTCAGATGCAAATTGATTCGGTCCAAACCAAAGTTGCTCCATTTGCCCTGACAGTTGGCATATAACAACCTCTAGTCTCTTGGGAAAACCTATTTCTTTTAGTTTTTGTTTTTTTTAAATGATTTTTTTCCTTCCCCCTCCCCAAGTTCTCAAACTCAATGAAAGCAATAGTAAATTATGCCTGAGTGACATTGACAGCTGTGGGTAAACATACATACAGCGTGTTTAAAAAACACACTGCGCCGGAACATGTGTTATGCTTTATCATATTCCTAAGCTTCCGAAAATTGAGGGCAGGTGATGTTTAGTGTTATGGGATAAAGAAATAAAAGAAGGGGCACATTTATTAACACCAGAGTTTTACACGCCAGTCTTAATAAAGCGCCATAGCTGGTGAAGGATCTGCCGAAGTTATAAAGAGGCGCATGAACCAGGTGTAGAAAATGGTGACTAAGTCAGGGTGGGTGGCCGGCCGGCCGGCTGGCTGGCTGCCTGCCTGCCTGCTCTGGCCTGGCCCCTTCCCCATCCGCGCCCACAATTGTAGACCTTGCGAGAGCAGGGAGAAGTCACAGATAGTGGCACAGCTAACTGATGTGCCGATATCTACACCTACAATACGCCTACTTTAGGCATATTTCAGCATAGTAAATTACACAATTCTTCTTATTCTTTGTAATTCTATCCTTTCCCTTCACAGTCCCTGGCAGTAGAATACAAGCTTGAATGCAGCCTGGTGGTTCCCCTGCAGCAGAGTCCAGGTCCCTGTGTAGGGTTTAAAGGGTAAAGACCAAGGAATGCCTCAGTAATAGCTCCAAACCAAATCTGTTTAAGTCACACAGCGGATCTGCAGCTGCTTTGCAACATGGTGGAACAACTCTTAAATGAAAAATCATCTAGTGAATGATGGTTTCAAGGATACAGCCAAACACATTTTAGTCTATATTGTTCATTTGGCTTCAAATTTCCTACCTAACACTATGTTTAGGTTGTGCACCTGAGGTTTTGTGCTTAACCACCTCAGCCCCCAGTGCTTAAACACCCTGAAAGACCAGGCCACTTTTTACACTTCTGACCTACACTACTTTCACCGTTTATTGCTCGGTCATGCAACTTACCACCCAAATGAATTTTACCTCCTTTTCTTCTCACTAATAGAGCTTTCATTTGGTGGTATTTCATTGCTGCTGACATTTTTACTTTTTTTGTTATTAATCAAAATTTAACGATTTTTTTGCAAAAAAATGAAATTTTTCACTTTCAGTTGTAAAATTTTGCAAAAAAAACGACATCCATATATAAATTTTGCTCTGAATTTATTGTTCTACATGTCTTTGATAAAAAAAAAATGTTTGGGTAAAAAAAAAATGGTTTGGGTAAAAGTTATAGCGTTTACAAACTATGGTACAAAAATGTGAATTTCCGCTTTTTGAAGCAGCTCTGACTTTCTGAGCACCTGTCATGTTTCCTGAGGTTCTACAATGCCCAGACAGTACAAACACCCCACAAATGACCCCATTTCGGAAAGTAGACACCCTAAGGTATTCGCTGATGGGCATAGTGAGTTCATAGAACTTTTTATTTTTTGTCACAAGTTAGCGGAAAATGATGTTTTTTTTTTTTGTTTGTTTTTTTTCTTACAAAGTCTCATATTCCACTAACTTGTGACAAAAAATAAAAAGTTCTATGAACTCACTATGCCCATCAGTGAATACCTTTGGGTGTCTTCTTTCCAAAAAGGGGGTCACTTGTTGGGTAGTTATACTGCCCTGGCATTCTAGGGGCCCAAATGTGTGGTAAGGAGTTTGAAATCAAATTCTGTAAAAAATGGCTGGTGAAATCCGAAAGGTGCTCTTTGGAATGTGGGCCCCTTTGCCCACCTAGGCTGCAAAAAAGTGTCACACATGTGGTATCTCCGTATTCAGGAGAAGTTGGGGAATGTGTTTTGGGGTGTCATTTTACATATACCCATGCTGGGTGAGATAAATATCTTGGTCAAATGCCAACTTTGTATGAAAAAATGGGAAAAGTTGTCTTTTGCCAAGATATTTCTCTCACCCAGCATGGGTATATGTAAAATGACACCCCAAAACACATTCCCCAACTTCTCCTGAGTACGGCGATACCACATGTGTGACACTTTTTTGCAGCCTAGGTGGGCAAAGGGGCCCACATTCCAAAGAGCACCTTTCGGATTTCACCGGTCATTTTTTACAGAATTTGATTTCAAACTCCTTACCACACATTTGGGCCCCTAGAATGCCAAGGCAGTATAACTACCCCACAAGTGACCCCATTTTGGAAAGAAGACACCCCAAGGTATTCGCTGATGGGCATAGTGAGTTCATGGAAGTTTTTATTTTTTGTCACAAGTTAGTGGAATATGAGACTTTGTAAGGAAAATAAAAATAAAAAATAAATCATCATTTTCCACTAACTTGTGACAAAAAATAGAAAATTCTAGGAACTCGCCATGCCCCTCACGGGTGCTCTTTGGAATGTGGGCCCCTTTGCCCACCTAGGCTGCAAAAAAGTGCCACACATGTGGTATCTCCGTATTCAGGAGAAGTTGGGGTGTCATTTTACATATACCCATGCTGGGTGAGATAAATATCTTGGTCAAATGCCAACTTTGTATAAAAAAAATGGGAAAAGTTGTCTTTTGCCAAGATATTTCTCTCACCCAGCATGGGTATATGTAAAATGACACCCCAAAACGCATTCCCCAACTTCTCCTGAGTACGGCGATACCACATGTGTGACACTTTTTTGCAGCCTAGATGCGCAAAGGTGCCCACATTCCTTTTATGAGGGCATTTTTAGACATTTGGATCCCAGACTTTTTCTCACGCTTTAGGGCCCCTCGAATGCCAGGGCAGTATAAATACCCCACATGTGACCCCATTTTGGAAAGAAGACACCACAAGGTATTCAATGAGGGGCATGGCGAGTTCATAGATTTTTTTTTTTTTTGGCACAAGTTAGCGGAAATTGATTTTATTTATTTTTTTCTCACAAAGTCTCCCTTTCCGCTAACTTGGGACAAAAATTTCAATCTTTCATGGACTCAATATGCCCCTCACGGAATACCTGGGGGTGTCTTCTTTCCGAAATGGGGTCACATGTGGGGTATTTATACTGCCCTGGAATTCTAGGGGCCCTAAAGCGTGAGAAGAAGTCTGGAATATAAATGTCTAAAAAATTTTACGCATTTGGATTCCGTGAGGGGTATGGTGAGTTCATGTGAGATTTTATTTTTTGACACAAGTTAGTGGAATATGAGACTTTGTAAGAAAAAAAAAATAATTTCCGCTAACTTGGGCCAAAAAAATGTCTGAATGGAGCCTTACAGGGGGTGATCAATGACAGGGGGGTAATCAATGACAGGGGGGTGATCAGGGAGTCTATATGGGGTGATCACCACAGTCATTGATCACGCCCCTGTAAGGCTCCATTCAGACGTCCGTATGTGTTTTGCGGATCCGATCCATCTATCAGTGGATCCGTAAAAATCATGCGGACATCTGAATGGAGCTTTACAGGGGAGTGATCAATGACAGGGGGGTAATCAATGACAGGGGGGTGATCAGGGAGTCTATATGGGGTGATCACCACAGTCATTGATCACGCCCCTGTAAGGCTCCATTCAGACGTCCGTATGTGTTTTGCGGATCCGATCCATCTATCAGTGGATCCGTAAAAATCATGCGGACATCTGAATGGAGCTTTACAGGGGGGTGATCAATGACAGGGGGGTAATCAATGACAGGGGGGTGATCAGGGAGTCTATATGGGGTGATCAGGGGTGATCAAGGGTGATCAAGGGTGAATAAGGGGTTAATAAGTGACAGGGGGGGGTGTAGTGTAGTGGTGCTTGGTGCAACATATTGCTGAGCTGCCTGTGTCCTCTGGTGGTCGATCCAAACAAAGGGGACCACCAGAGGACCAGGTAGCAGGTATATTAGACGCTGTTATCAAAACAGCGTCTAATATACCTGTTAGGGGTTAAAAAAAAATCACATCTCCAGCCTGCCAGCGAATGATCGCCGCTGGCAGGCTGGAGATCCACTCGCTTACCTTCCGATGCGTGACTCTGCGCAGGGCTGCCACCTCCGGAACGCGAATCTGCGTTAGGCGGTCCGGAGGTGGTTAAAGGGGTTATCCCATAAATAATGTAAAAAATGAAAATCAGACATCATATAGTCGCTGACAATACCTTTCTAATAAAGCTTGAACCAGCCCTGTACCTCAAATGGATCCAGAGATCTCCCCATTCATTCCTCTGCTAGATTTATATCAAGCTGACAGCTCAAGAGGCGTGTCTTTCCTGCTGCAGCTCAGGGGGCGTGTCCATGCTCTCCCTATCACAGCTCAGGAGGCAGTTGAAAGATGAAACTGAGCATGTGCGACCTTCTCAGTGAGAAGGACAAAGAAATAAGAAATTAAGTGGCCCTATAAAGATACATTTTATTGAATAACTCAATTTTTAAAAGTATTCAGATCCATGTGCTGGTTTGAAAACTGTAGAATATTTTTCGTGGGACAATCCCTTTAATAGTTTTGTTATTTGATTGTTTTGTATCGTGACATTTGTATCCCTGAAAAGTATCAACCTGAAGACCTGGAGTCCTGTCCACCATCTCAAAGGAGTTTTTGATCACATGCTGCTGCTTTGGAATCCTGTTCTAACATTACTGGGAGTGTGCAACACGCAAGCATGGCGTGTAACATCATCTGTGAAATGGACAAGGTTTAGTGCCCAAAAGAGAGTTGCTTAAAGTTCAGATCCCTCAGAGAGACCCAGGGCCAAAATAGCCCATCTTAGACCAATGGAAGGTAGTGCGTACATATCTAAGAGGAGATGGGGTCCAGTCCAGACAAGTATAGTGGTAGACTGGAAGTGAGTGAGAGACTGGATGACTGCAGATAGGACCAAGGGCAGAATCCTGGGGAATCAACTTAGTTGCTGACCATCTGGTTAGTATGGAGTTAAGAGTGTGGGCTCAGATGGTTTGCATTTAGAGAAACCTGAGTGGAGACAGTTCTTGCCACACCTGATTTCCATATAATAGCTCTAAAAGACAACATGACCATTCTACTTTGCCTTGCTGTAAATTGAAAACCCCCACCACTATATTTACTCAAGCATTGTTTGGAGAGCATTACCGGATTAAGGTCAGCACACTTTATAAATGTCCACATTCACTGACCAGTCTCTAACTGCATCATGGAGTGGAGAGTTGCAGGTCTCCTAGTGCTGTCCTGTCTCTTGGGCTCCTATGCACAACCACCGTGAGTATTTTTAGTTATGACTCATTAAGATGTTGTCAATATCAGTGTCTTCAGAAAAGGAATAACAAAAAAAAAAGATAAACTTGTGAAATAGGTCATCTAAAATTTTAAAAACCTTATAATTATCTGTTCTAATCTAGGGCTAATTTAAAAAAAAAAAAAGTTTATATACTGTATAATGATTCTAGCTTTTTTGTCCCATGAATTGCCTACAATCTGTAGTATTAGTAGTATCTTTACCTACAAGGCAGATGACTCTGGCAGACCTGGGGGTCTTTGTCAGGTTCTTGGCTGCCATCATGTTGTGAGGCACAAGTGGGATGATAGCAGTGGCGGATCCAGAGCCTGGTCTCGGGAGGGGCACTTTCAGATTATTTTCTGTCCACCGCCACAAAACAATGGTGCTTATAGAACAGACTACACAGTGTAGAGGTATACTGTATATTGTGTGGCACAGTGTAGAGGTATACTGTACATTGTGTGGCACAGTGTAGAGGTATACTGTACATTGTGTGGCACAGTGTAGAGGTAGACTGTATATTGTGTGGCACAGTGTAGAGGTATACTGTATATTGTGTGGCACAGTGTAGAGGTATACTGTATATTGTGTGGCACAGTGTAGAGGTATACTGTATATTGTGTGGCACAGTGTAGAGGTATACTGTATATTGTGTGGCACAGTGTAGAGGTATACTGTATATTGTGTGGCACAGTGTAGAGGTATACTGTATATTGTGTGGCACAGTGTAGAGGTATACTGTATATTGTGTGGCACAGTGTAGAGGTATACTGTATATTGTGTGGCACAGTGTAGAGGTATACTGTATATTGTGTGGCACAGTGTAGAGGTATACTGTATATTGTGTGGCACAGTGTAGAGGTATACTGTATATTGTGTGGCACAGTGTAGAGGTATACTGTATATTGTGTGGCACAGTGTAGAGGTATACTGTATATTGTGTGGCACAGTGTAGAGGTAGACTGTATATTGTGTGGCACAGTGTAGAGGTATACTGTATATTGTGTGGCACAGTGTAGAGGTATACTGTATATTGTGTGGCACAGTGTAGAGGTATACTGTATATTGTGTGGCACAGTGTAAAGGTATACTGTATATTGTGTGGCACAGTGTAGAGGTATACTGTATATTGTGTGGCACAGTGTAGTGGTATACTGTATATTGTGTGGCACAGTGTAGAGGTATACTGTATATTGTGTGGCACAGTGTAGAGGTATACTGTATATTGTGTGGCACAGTGTAGAGGTATACTGTATATTGTGTGGCACAGTCTATGCTATATGTGTATAACAAACGTATTTCACATGAAAACTTACAGTTACTTGGCTTGGCCCTTGGGGATCTCGGACACCACTTCAACACTTTGGCTGGGGGCTCGGTGGAGCTGATGTTGTGCTTTATACTAATAAGGATTTGGAGAAGGGGCAGAGGGATAGCAGGGCAGGGAGAGGCTGGTGCTGCTACTAGGGGCTCATACCATGGGGGAGTAATAAAGCCCCCCCTCCCAGTAGAAATAATTCTCCTTATAATGTGACAGTGCAAAAAATACCCCCTTGTAATGCCCCCAGTTGAGCTAATGTCCCCATGGGACCCCCATTATGTGCCAGTATAAAATACCCCTATACAGTGCCCCCATAGTGCTCCTCTCCCCCCTTCCTCCTAGTGACCCCCATAATGTACCAGTATAAAATGCCCCAGTAGATGCCTTCAGTGTCCCCCATAATTTGCAAGTATAAAATACCCCTTCTTAGTGCCCCCCGTAGATGACCCTATAGTGCCCACCATAATGTGTCCCAGTATAAAATTATACTGTACAGAGCCCCCATATAAAATACTCCTTCTTTATGACCTCAGTAGATGCCCCTATAGTGCCCCCAATAATGTGCCAGCAATAAAAGCAATCCACTCCAATCATGTGCCAGTAATAAAAGCACTCCCCCTCAATCATGTGCCAGTAATAACAGCCCCTCCATCATGTGGCAGTAATAACAGCCCCCCCCATCATGTGGCAGTAATAACAGCCCCCCCCCCATTATGTGCCAGTAATAACAGCCCCCCCATTATGTGCCAGTAATAACAGCCCCCCCATTATGTGCCAGTAATAACAGCCCCCCATTATGTGCCAGTAATAACAGCCCCCCTATTATGTGCCAGTAATAACAGCCTCCCCCCATTATGTGCCAGTAACAACAGCCTCCCCCCCATTATTTGCCAGTAATAACAGCCCCCCCTTTATGTGCCAGTAATAACAGCCTCCCCCCATTATGTGCCAGTAATAACAGCCCCCCCCATTATGTGCCAGTAATAACAGCCCCCTCCCATTATGTGCCAGTAATAACAGCCCCCCATTATGTGCCAGTAATAACAGCCCCCCCATTATGTGCCAGTAATAACAGCCCCTCCCCCATTATGTGCCAGTAATAACAGCCCCTCCCCCATTATGTGCCAGTAATAACAGCCCCTCCCCCATTATGTGCCAGTAATAACAGCCCCCCCATTATGTGCCAGTAATAACAGCCCCCCCCCACCATTATGTACCAGTAATAACAGTAAAAGTATTGTATATAGTACAAAAAAAACCACTTATACTTACCTCCTTGGCAGCGATGCGATGCAAGCCTTAGGCCTTATTCACCTGGCCGGCAGCCACAGATATCTACTCAACTCCATTGTAATAGAGAGAAGATAAAGAAAATCTTGATGACCACCGTGTTGCCTCCTTGATTTGCAGTACAAGGACAAATAACACTTGTCTATAGTACGTGAATCCCACCAAACAGCTCCTTAAATCTCAGCTTCCAACAGTTTTCTTCACATAATATTTAGGGTTACGGCAGCTTTACCTGATTAGGACAACGCTGACTGACCCAGTGTGAAAGAGACACCACTATTTATACATATTATTCTTTATCATAGACTGTATTCAGACAAGTACATATTATTCCAACAATGGTCCTGAGACCCCCATTTTACAGTCTAGTGATGAGCGGCATAAGCAATATTCAAATTTGCGATATTTTGCAAATTTTTGTCCAAATATTCACCAAAAATCAACAAATTCGTGATCTCCAGTCATTATTTACTTGATTGCGGAAATCGGCAATGTTATACATTTGCAATAAAAAATGTGTGATTCGAATATTTGCGCTCAATGCTATTATAGTCCAATGCAGCCACACAGTCATTGGAAGGTGAAACGTAGAGGGCTAGACAACTATATGCTCTATAAGACTTATGCAGAAGGGCAATCTTTATTGGAGCAACAAGTAATGTAGTCACATTTAAAAACATATTCATCCCATACAGACGGCGATGTAAAGCACCCCACTCCCAGGCGTGCTCCCCGAATAGGGACAAGTAATATCACCTCCCTACCATAAGATAACATCAAAATAACAGGATTTGAAATACATAAACATAATAGACACAAATAATGCATCATCTTGCTGATAAATTATGAATAAGAAGAAAAAAATGTTTTTAATAGACTCAATCAGATACCCTTAGAAACATCGCCCTAAACCAATAATGTGCAAAAATGAAATCCAATATGCATGAACTCTTTCATGACAGGCGATTTTCCGTTTTCTTTTTTTAGCTTTAGCTTTTTACTCCCAGCCCTCCCAAAGCCATAACTTTTTTATTTTTCTGTTCACATAGCTGTATGCAGGAAAAGATGCCCTTTCTGACTATTGCATAAAATGTGGTAGGAAGCGGGGAAAAAGTTATAATTGGGGTGAAATTGGAAAAAAAACACAATTCCAGAACAGTTTTTTTGGGGTTTTGTTTTTATGGCGTTCCCTATATTATAAAACTGACCAGTTAGGGTCCATTTACACGTCCGTGGAATGGGTCCGCATCCGTTCCGCAATATCCGTAACGGGGGCGGACCCATTCATTCTCAATGGGGCAGGAATAGATGCGGAGAGCACACTAAGTGCTCTCTGCATCCGCATTTCGGGAGCTGTGGATCGGAAGAACAGAACATGTCCTATTCTTGTCCGCAATTGCAGACAAGAATGGGCAGTTCTATGGGGGTGCCAGCCGGGTGTGTTGCGGATCCGGACATGTGAATGGACCCTTACTTTTATTCTTCAGGACAGAACAAATCTGGCAATACTACATATGTATATTTTTTATTTCGTTTTTATAGTGAGAATAAGAAAAAACCCTTGAATATAATAATTTTTTACTTTTAGTCTCCATATTCTGACCCCTATAACTTTTTGTATTTATGTATGCAGAGCTGTGTGAGGGCTCCTTTTTTGCGGGGCGATCAGTGATACCATTTTGAGGCATGTACGACTTTTTAATCACTTTTTATAAAATTTTCTGTGAGAGGAGCAGCGACAAGAAAATGACATATCGGCCGTTTTTTTTGCCATTTTGCCATTTTCCATTTAAAAATGTTTATATCTTAATAGTACGGGCATTTTTGCACGCCGGGATACCTATGATGTGTATTTTTTATTTTTTTTCACAGAAATTGCTTAGCAGCAACCTCCTTTCTCACAGGAGGACAGGGGCTGCTGCTAACACATTCCAGCTCCCCCGATCCACGTCGGTGGAAGCTGGAGGACATATGGAAGCGCACGCATCCTGGTTTGCACACACTCAAATGCCGTGGTCAGGATTGACCACGGCATCTGAAGTGTTAAGTGACTGGCATTATCGCTGGTCTCAGACATTAGCCGTGGGTGTCTGCTGTATAAAACAGCAGGCACCCCACAGCTATGGCGTCTGCTCTGCTCCGGAGCGGGCACCATCTTTAAAGTCCAGACCACCGACATACAGTATATAGCCGTATGGCAGTCTGGAAGCAGTTAAAGTACAAAGTGCACACAAATGAGTAGAAAGATAGCGCTGCCATGGAAAAAACAACCCAATGCACATTAGCGCTCAACAGCAGCGTCCTCAGGGTATATGAGGCTCCAACATGTAGGGACAGGAAACAGTGGACAGTTCTGGTGCCAGTTTCCAGCACTGGCACTATTGCAAAACAGCCATTTCGACTCCAGTTACCCTGTCAATAGGATATTGAGGATCATCAATAGTTAAGAACAGAAGATCCCCTTCAATGGCCACAGGGCTGGACTAGCCATAGACCCTACAGGGAAATTTCCTGGAGGGCTAATGCTCAGAGGGTCACCCAAGCCCTCCTCATGGCCACTGGCTAGGTACATAACGACCTGATGCTCCCAGCTTTAATTAATGCTAGGAGCATCAGGTACTTATTCACCTGGCCAGCAGCCACAGGGGGCCTCCTGAATTCATCTTTATCACCGTCTTCACTATGGTCATAGGGCAGTATATTATGCTGCAGTGTTGTATTTGGTCTTGTTGGGGCGGTATTTTGTACTGCAATATGGTATTGTTGGCCCCGTCTACTTCTGTAGTCCCTGCCTACTTCTGACAACTTCCTAAGTTTTCCCTTATGGTGTCAGGATGCGGTGTTTTACTATATAAATAAAACCTACTAATGTCCCTAGGACGAACTTAAACCTTTTAATCCTGCACCTCCTTAATCCTAAAATTTAACCTTTAATCAATAATTATTCTAATATGTTACTTGAGGATACTTTTAAAATTGCCAGTTCGTCTCTGCACTTGAGGGTAATATCTATACTTCCTATTAGTGATCTCCTAACTAGGAATAAACATTGTTGCCTTACTGGCTGCGCGCTGCCAGTATTTTGCTATAGGTACAATGTATCATATGTCTCCTACTAGTGTTTTGCTAGAGACTATACTGAATTAAATCATGAGACCAACACTGTCCCCCGACATGTTTCGCCGAGTACCGGCGTCTTCAGGGGTTAGGGCAGAGTGTGAGCGTGTTCCTGCTCGGCTTGATTTATAACCTCTGTTTTGCTGTTAAAATGCAATGCATTATAGGGATAATGTATTGCATTTTAAAAGCAATCAAAATACTGTCTGTTATAGTATTCTTGTGGGACTATTAAGTGGTAAAAAAAAAAACTAATAAAATTTATTAAATAAAAAAATTCCATAAAAAAATACACTTTTTTTCCATTGAAAATATGCTTTTCAATGAAAAAAATTGCAAAAAAAAAAAATCTCCCCAGTATATTTGGTATTGCCGTGTCCGTAACGACCCGGACTACATAAATATCACATGAATTATCCTCTATGTTGAACGCTGTAAAAAAAAATGGCAGAATTGCTAATTTATTCTTAGTTGTCATCGAAAAAACAAGTGATCAAGAAGCGCCATTTACTCCAAAATAATAGCAATGAAAAATACAAGTCATCCAGCAAGTATGGGTCTTGGGAAGCGGCAATGTAAAAACATAAAAAAAAAAAAAAAGATGTTTTATTGCAAAAAAGTAGTAAAACATAAAAAAAAAACTATATGTATTTGGTATCTCTGTAATCGTACTGACCCAGAGAATAAAGATATGTTATTTATACAGAAAAATGAACGTCGTAAAATTTATAACGTAAAAACGTAGTGGCAGTATTGCTGTTTTTCCCATCTCCCTCCCAGAAATAGTTAATAAAATTTAATCAGAAAGGTTTGTGTATCCCCAAATGGCGCCATTAAAAACCACTTGTCCCGCAAAAAAACAGGCCCTCATAAAGCTATATAGACGGAAAAATAAAAAAGTTATAGCTCTTGGAAAGCGACGCTGAAAAGAGGAAGGAAACGCTTGGTCAGTAAGGCCCAAAACAGGCTGGTCACTAAAGGGTTAAGTTCCCAGTCAGTCCCTGAATGGCCATGTTTACTAATGACGTACTTGACATTATTCTAAGTAGATTGTTGGAGACATTTGCACATTTTGTTTTCTTTTATTAATTCTGTTTTCTAAGCTGGGCAACCCTTTCAACAAACCCATTTATGTTCTAGGTTATATCTGAACATTGGGTTGTCTTCCTGGGTTTTCACGGCATAGTCTGAGGGAATAGAGTTTCTCCTTGTGGAGACCACTAGTGTTGAGCGCGAATATTCGAAAAGCAAATGTTTATCGCGAATATCGGCACTTCGAGAATTCGCAAATATTTAGAATATAGTGCTATATATTCGTAATGACGAATATTTGTTTTTTTGTTTTTTGTTTTTTAACACAGTACTTTTCAGGTGATCATCCATCCCTTCTTCTAGCTTGTGGGCCAATGAGAAGGCTTTGTCACAGCTTAGCAACATCCCTAGCAACCAATAGAAAAGTTGCCTACCCCTTACTATATAAAAAGAACCTCCCCAGTGAAAAAATATGCCGAAAATTTGCAAGCGCAAATATATTGGAGCACTCTATCTGCATATAAAGCTATTCTAATGTTCTGCCAACCATTTTCTCCAGTCTCAGGAAACTTATACCAGCTTGAAAAATGTAGCATAAGTGACCCAAGTCTGTATTTTGCGCACATTACGCGAATATTACATTGCCGATTTTCGCAATCAAGAATATAATCTTGAAATTCTCAAATTCACGTATATATGACGAATATGCTAAAAAAAAATCGCTAAATATTGCAAATTCGAATATTGCCCCTGCTCATCACTAAAAACCACCAAATTTGTGTAATGAGTCTTATAGGCTAGGCAAAATAAATATGCAAAGTATATCTCCTCTAGGAAGAACTGGCTCTCTAGTGATACCTATTGGGGGAAGCTTTCTTATGAGCCAATGTCCAACCTTTTACTAGGCCTTGTAACATGACTAAGACAAAGCAAACCAGATTCTTCTTCATAAGTAAAATATGCTTGTCCCTTGTTGGCACAGAGCTGTGATTTATTGGGTAATTCACTTCGACTTGGGAGACAAAGTTGGTGTACAGGATGAGTAATTAAAGTTTCCACCATATTATAACTTTTTCTTCTCTGAACAGATGCACTTTGATTACTCCTGGAATCCTACGTTCTGACACTGAAGAAACTATTGTACTTGATGGACATGGCTTCGGATTTGAGGCCGATATCAGAGTCCAGAATGTTCCACTGAAGACACGTTTGTTTGCTCAGAGCAAGATCTCTGTCAATAGTAAAAATAGCTTCTTGGGAACAACTACCATAAATGTAAGTTACCCACATATAACCAATGTGTAGCCATATGTTGTAGGATGTATTATTGAGTAATGCTCACAACAAGAAATCACACCGGAAGATCCCCATATCTGGGAGCTCTGTTTATAGGAAGAGTTAGATCCCCTGCTTGCATTCTGTCCTCCCATTGAGGACAAAATGTTCAGATATTCAGGTACCTCTCCACTTGGTCATCTACTGGATGTAGCCACCAGCTCCCTTAGCTTTCATAATTGGGGTCAAGAGGCCTGTTTTTTCTCGACACGTGGAGTTCCCAGTCAGAGACTTATGGCATAACCTTTGGGGATATTATATGGGGGAGAGTTATCAAACTGGTGTAAAATAGAACTGGCTTAGTTGCCCATAGCAACCAATCAGATTCCACCTTTTATTTTCCATAGCTCCTTCTGAAAATGAAAGGTGTAATCTGATTGGCTCCTAGGGGAAGCTAAGCTAGTTCTACTTTACACCAGTTTGATAGATCTCTTTCTATGTGTCTAAAATAAGAAAACTCCTTAAAAGGCTATGTACAACTTTAAGGGCATTTTTTCAATTTGAGCTAAAAATATTTTTTTCAATTGGTCTTTATTAAAGATTTGAGCCCTTTTCCCTGCATAGGGCTGAGTTTCTTTACTGGCAGGATCTAGATTTTTTCTCTGCTCTGTCAGGCAGCTCAGCTAAGAGGCTCCTAATCTCTGACCTTACATTATAGCTCAATTCTTATCTTAGGCTACTTTCACACTGGCGTTTCTGGGTCCGCTTGTGAGATCCGTTTCAGGGCTCTCACAAGCGGCCCAAAACTGATCAGTTTTGCCCCAATGCATTCTGAATGGATAAGGATCCGTTCAGAATGCATCAGTTTGCCTCCGTTCAGCCTCCATTCCGCTCTGGAGGCGGACACCAAAACGCTGCTTGCAGAGTTTTGATGTCCGCCTGACGATGCGGAGCCAAACGGATCCGTCCTGACTTACAATGTAAGTCAATGGGGACGGATCCGTTTTTAACAGACACAATATGGTGCAATTGAAAACAGATCCGCCTTCCATTGACTTTCAGTGTAAGTCAAAACTGATCCGTTTGCATTATCATGAACAAAAAAATAAAATAAATTTTTTTTGTTCATGGTAATGCAAACGGTTCCATTCAGAACGGATACACGCGTTAGCATTATAGGTGCGGATCCGTCTGTGCAGATACCAGACGGATCCGCACCTAACGCAGGTGTGAAAGTAGCCTTACTGATAAGATTGAGGCTGAAATTAGCATTTATGATTTTTAAGTAATTTTGAGCTAAGGTTTATTAGATGACCGGCACAGAGTCAAAGAAAAAAATGTGGGTTTAAGCAGTTAGAAAAACCTAACTCTTTGTGACAGAATGGCTCAATATCTTTTAATAAAGACCAATTGAAAAAAATGATTCTTAGCCCAAAATAAGTAAAATGCAATCATAAAAAATAGCCTTTAAGGTTAGGTAGCTAATGGAAGCAGGATTGGATCCTGTCCTGGTACACAATTCTGCACTGTAATTCCCAAAGCCTCTAATAAAGATAGTCACGTGTGACAACCTCTGTGACAACCTTTTGTCCTCTTTAGCTTCTAGAATGGGGGTCAGGGGAATGAATCATTTCCATTATTGACAGACCAGGCCATCTGTACTTAGTAAAGGATCTACCAATTATTTTTGATATTTCACTTTATTACCCTGTTGTGTTGTTCCCGTGGTTGTTATTTTGGTGAAGCAGATTTTTCCTATAGTGGTTCTCCTGAGTAATGTCAAACATCAGACTTGGCCTCCATATCTAGATAAATATTGTCCCCAGTCTACAAGATGGACAATAGTAACTGTATGTTCAAGATGTGCAGCTCTACAAGTGTGAATAAAACCCTTCCTATCTTCATGGATGATATATCTGTTCTGTAGGTTGTAGGGCTGTAGATTTGTGGTTGTAGTAGTGTGTACTGTACGGCATCTGAGCAGGTATGTACAGTTGGTGCTACCACTAGAGATGAGCAAAGTTTTGTAAAATTCGATTTGGCTGCTTTGCTGAATTTTACAAAAAAATTTGCTTTGTGACAAATTACTTTATCATGAGATGCATTTTTTTGTGAGTAGTGAGTGCAATGACAGAAAGCTGCAATAGTGGCGCTCACCATCATTGTACCCCTCAGATGTCATGTTTATACAAGATCACGGCATCTGAGAGTAAAAACTGAGTAAAATTAACAGAAGAAAAAAATTGAATCATACTTACCGCCTCCATTTGCTTGCGACGGGCTGGCCGCTGCCAACTTGCGTGAAGATCTGGCACAAAATCTCGTGCGACCCAAGATGACGTCGTCATACCGTCCGGCGTGGTGACATCATACGTCACCAAGCACGAGAATTCAGTCAAGATCTATAATCAAGATGGCGGCGGCTGGCCCATCACGAGCAAACAGAGGAGGTAAGTATGATTTTTTTTTTTTTTTTTTACACTATTTCAGGTTAAATCGATTCACTAGCACGAAGCACGGGGAAATCCGGCTTTGTGGTGAATCGAATATATGCTGAAATTCGGATCTAATTCCACTTCAGTGGATTCGATGCTCAACTCTAGCTACCCCATACATCATCCTATTAACAAATGAAGGTCTTTCTTTTCTTTAGTTTTTTGATTGACTTCAGACTGGGGTTTACTTTATGTTTTGCCTTCCAAGTTCCAGGTAATTGAGCCCTACCATATTGCATATATTGCATTGCTAATTTTTTTTTACATTTGTGAATTCAGGTTAAATCACAGGACCTTCTAAATGAACCAAAGAAAAAATATTATGTATCTGTCCAAGTGATTTCATCACAGTGTAACTTGGAGAAAGTAGTTCTTGTGTCTTTTCATAGCGGATACATCGTCATTCAGACGGACAAAACTATTTACACCCCAGGATCTAAAGGTAACAAATACTTACTGTACTTTTTGTATATACCAGGGCCCTGGGGAATAAGGGTCATCAATCCTCACCACTCATGGTAAAGTTTTCTCTTCCAGTGTGATGACAATGGTGTTATGCATCTGCCACTAGGGGGGACTTACTGTATAGACTTATACAGTTCTCAGTGAACTAAAAACATGGAGGGGGGGATTTATCATAGACCAGCAATTAACCGTGGTCTATGATCTCTCCTGTGCTGCTGATTGATGTGTTGAATCTATTACGAGGCATACACCTCTTCATCTCCGGCAGTCCATGCTCCTAAACTGAAATCTGCACCACCCAGGGGCGTAAACTGACATAAAAAAACACTAATATTCGGCCCTCTTGCAAACCCCTCGCTACCCTTGTCATGCCCCCATTTTGGGAAAGTGGCAGAGGCGGAGAAACAGCACTTGTGCAAAAAAATTTGCACAAGTGGCGATAAAAGGGTCACAAGCACAGTGTTTGTGACTTTTTTCCACCAGAAAACTGGTGTGGCAGAGTGAAACCTCTTTAAACCAAAGAAGTGTGAAATGCCATATTAAAAATTAAGAGCTGAGAACTGAGGGACATGGGTTATGATTAAAGGGGTTCTCCAGGAAATAAGAAAAGTAAAATATGTAAATATTACTTTATTATAAATATATTCTCAATTATCTTTCATTATTTATAATGGCTCGCTTTGTCTAGGGAGCAATCATCACGGGAAATATAATGACCGCCATCCTATTAGTGCACACAAAACCTGTCCCATTCACACAGCAGGACAAGTAACTTCAGAGCAATGAGCTAAAGATCTACCTGATCCTCCTCTCTGCTCTGCTTGTCAGGGATTATGATCCTGAATACAGCTGATAGGATCTTCAGCTGAATCTCTGTAGGAATGGAGTCCATGAGGAGACATGAAGTACAGAGAGGAGGTGGAGATGTGGATAATGAGCAGCAGCTCTTGTATGCAGTCTCCATTACCACAGTCTGTCCTCTTTGTACTTCATGTTTCCTCAAGAACTCAATTCCCAGTTGAAATTTTTATCATTTGTATTCGGGATTATAACCTGTGACAAGCAGAGCAGAGAGGAGGAGGATAAGCCAGCTCTTTGGCTCAGTTCAGAAGTGACTTGTCCTGTGTGATTAGGACAGGTTTTGTGTGTACTAATAGGATGGCAGCCATTTTGTTTCCCCTGATTATTTCTCCCCAGACAAAACAAGCCATTATAACTAATGAAAGGTATTTTGGAAATATATTTATAATAAAGTAATATTAAGGTATTTTCATATAGATTTTTTTTCATTCCTGGAGAACCCCTTTAAGGATATAAGTGGTTGGAAATAAAGATGATTTGCAGCATTAATTTCCATGTAGCACATTTCTTAAAGTAATAGTTTACCTTGTGTCTCTTTAGCTCTCTACCGTATTTACCCAATGAACTACAAGATGCAGCCAAAAAAAGAGATAGTAATGTATGAGATTAAGGTGAGAATTTTCATTAATCTTCAGTTGTTTCCTACTAAATGCAGAAAATAAACAGGAAAAAAAATGATGAATTACCCTATGAGAATTACCCTAAGTTCCGATAGAGCCCATCCATAGGCAGGCTCTCCATGGGAGCTATTCGGCAGCAGCCTCATGTCACTCAGGAGGACCAAGGCTGCCACACACTACGTCCAACTCCCCTGTTCCTCGCTAGGGTGAGCCGCTGCATGGCTGGAAGCACGTGGTCCCAGTTTTTATCCTCAGAGATGCCGTGGCAACATTTGACAACGGCCTCCAAGGGGTTAAATGTATGTGATTGGCATTAGCTTTGATTGCATACATTAGCCCTGGGTACCTGCTCCTTAAAACAGTAGGCACCTGACTGCTATGGTGCCTTCTGCACTCGTGAGGGGGTGCCATATTTAAAATCCCAACCACCAACATTTGTAAGGCGGTTGGGAACAGGTCGCAGGAGAAGGAGAAGTCACCTTCCGCACCTGCTCCTAACTATTTTGTATCTGGCTGTCAGACAGCAGCAGAAGCCTCCCCTCTCTGCCCTGTCTGTAGTAGGAAAAAAATATATATTTCTTGTTTACTTTTCTAATTAATTTCTAGATTTAGTGTTCCTTTAATCAAAGTGACGTCAAAAACATGTAGAGGTGCTTTCTTTAATTTTTAAAAAAAATCTTTTTCAGAACCCATATGGGATGATTACAGCACAAGGAAATTGGTTCCCTGATAAATTTGGCATCATCTCTAAGAATTATGAATTGTCTGACCTAGCAATGTAAGGACAACCAATCCACTTGTTAAATATGATTTTATCTTTCTTAATAGTATACAGTTTGTTTATTTGATTTACTTTGATGAAAAGCATCTTGCCCTGACCATACGATCCCCATTCCCTTTTATTTTTCTGTTATGCAGACATTTTTATATTTTTCATATAGATTTTGGTGAATGGAGGTCAAGATGTCATGTACATGTTTATTAGAGCATGATAAAGGGTTTTCTAGGGAGCATTGCTCATCTCCACCAATCTCTTTTTGCTGCCATTAAATGCTGCTCTGGCCTCCTCAGTGTTATGGCAGTGGGTATGGAATCATTGTGTCATCCAACAGATTCGGCTTAGGTTTCCCTGGTTTTCAGCCTTTAACCCCTATACAGGCATCTGGACTTCCCTGCAGAGAACGCAGCATGTCACTACCTCCTGGAACAGTCTCCGCGTCGTTGGCTGCTGACCCACGTGGGTCAAAAGACAATAGCTCATAGCAAAACTCATAATCAGCAACAGGCTGAGGTCAGGGCAGGCAGAGTACATACAAATGTGAGAAATAGTACGAAGCTCAAGGCAGGCATCTTAGGGTCAGCATGGTAGTCAGACACAGGTCAGGGTAGACAGCAGAGGGTCAAATTCCAGGAAATGAGCCAAAGGTCGGTACCTGGGCAGACAAGCTCAAGTAGAGCACCTTCACAGGCTCTAGCAAGCTAATATACCTATTGCTCAGGTATCTTCCCATAGGGGAAGGTGCCTTAAATACCCACAAGTGGCCAGCCATAGGCAGGGAGGAAAAATCAGGGTGCGTGTGAGTACTAGAACCAGAAAGCATGCACACACTATTGCTAGGAAGGAGAGTTTTCCAGCAAGAAGCAAGCTGAAACCTGCCAGCAAGAGGCACATGAGATTCCAGCAACCAGGGTGAGTGGGTCGGTGCTCACACCCACCATGGTGAGCGGGATGATGGTGGGCACTGACCACTGTCATTACACTGTGCTTTCCATTTTCTATGCCTGCTAGGCACACTCGAAATTCCTGGAAAGGCTGATGAGCCAATCACTGGACTTATTGATGTTTCCATTAGCCATTTTCTGCTTGTTGAAGCAGGACAGGTACTTGACTTTGAACAACCATAAGAGTCAGTTGAAATGAATATTTCCACAACAGTTCTCTGCATCATAAAAGCTGACAGTGGGGGCCAGTAGTGAAACAACTGCAAACAAAAATCAGTATACTTGAATTAATGCATGAGAAGAATTGGCGACATTGCATCTTTAACTATTCAATAAATACACAAAGTAGTAGAAAATGTTAGGATGAGGGTCATACCAAAACTCAAGGTGGACAGCAATTGGTATGATCAACAATCTCTAGCCACAGTGAATTTGGAAGATTTGGAAATTTCACTATTCAAGAATACATTTTTTCACTTTTTCGCTGTGAAATATTACTGTTACGATACATTTCCTTTCCATTTTTTTCCTTCATGTGTTTCTTCAAGTCTAAATGCTGATATAGTTTCCTTTCCTTGCAGGCTTGGCACTTGGACCATCACAGCACATTATGACAACTCCCAAGAAGAATTCTCTGCAAAATTTGATGTGAAAGAATATGGTAAGAAGATTTCTTTTGACAACTGGATGATTACCAATACCGCTAGAGCTCCCACAGAGGTAGACATCCAGGTTTTCCATGGTCCAGGTTAGCAAGTATGCCCAGATTTGACATTACATGGATCTTAATATATATTGTCAAAAATAGGCAACCTTGGTCTTCATTCATTTACAAACAATGGAGATCACAGTAGTGATTATATTGCTACCTGACTTTCCAGGTCCATGTTGTCTTTTTGGGGAGGTGGAATGATGATGGGACTCATTTATTTATACTGATCCTTTTTTCCCCCAGTATTACCAAATTTTGAAGTTACCATAACAGCGGAGAAAAAATTCATGCACCTAGATGATAAAAGTTTTTCAGTAACAATTACAAGTCAGTAAGTAACTGTATAATCATAAAGGCCAAAATTATGGATTGGAGAACTAGGACGATGTATGTTATGGTATATTGTGAGTCAAAAACCGTAGTGAAGCTTATAATGGAAAGATCTGCATCTCTTCTGTGTTTTTGACCCGCATCTAGTTTTGGCTCAGACTAACTTATGGAAATAACTGATCAAATAACTTAAAGAGGACCTTTCACCGATTCTTACCCTATGAACTAACTATACAGACATGTGGAGCGGCGCCCGGGGATCTCACTGCACTTACTATTATCCCCGGGCGCCGCTCCGTTCTGCTGCTATGCCCTCCGGTATCTCCGTTCCCCAAGTTATGGTAGGCGGAGTCTGCCCTTGTTCTTCTGTAGCGCTGGCCAATCGCATTGCAGAGCTCACAGCCTGGGAGAAAATAACCTCCCAGGCTGTGAGCTCTGCGCTGCGATTGGCCAGCGCTAGAGCAGACTCCGCCTACCATAACTTAGGGACTGGAATCTCCGCCTACTATAACTTAGTGAGCGGAGATACCGGAGGGCATAACGGGAGAACGGAGCGGCGCCCGGGGATAATAGTAAGTGCAGTGAGATCCCCGGGCGCCGCTCTACATATCTGTATAGTTAGTTCATAGGGTAAGAATCGGTGAAAGGTCCTCTTTAAGTGAGAACTCAGCCTTATCACTTCTATTCATCTTTAAAGGTATTAACACTTAGAACATTAATAACATCTCTATAAGATATGCCTTAAATATCTGGTTGATTTGGGTCCTACCTCTCGTGTTGAGCACCTATCTGAGTCCCTTAACTATCAGAGACCACATTCTGACAGACAATGAGTAGTGGCTGCACATGCGGTTGGCTCTCACCAGTCACTTCTTTGGTACTTACAGAAACAGCCCTTTTCCACAAGGGTGCAGGTCCCACATCTATCAGACATTTAAATCATATTCCGATGATATGCCATGTATGTCCTCGGTGGGAATACTCCCTTGAAGTTTTTTAAGGTGGAAAGTCAACTTTATGTTGGAAGTTATATAATGGCACTAAGGTTCAGGATACAGAATGACTTAGGGAAGAGACAAGGAAATTGTTAATGAGGAAAATAAATATATGTGATGAGAATAAGGACTAACATATATATATATATATATATATATATATATATTTCTGGTAAAGAATGGCCATAAAGCCCTATAGAAGACCACAAAGCTCTTGCCTATTGGAGAACATGGTGGTAATGACTTCTCCATAGACGTCAATGCTGCCTGCTAAAGCAGATGTGAAAATGGCTTGGATAAACCATCTCAAGGACAGTGCACATTTTCTAGGCAGAGGTCTTATGAGGTGTTAAATAGATCTTATGATGGGATTGGGTAAAAGGGAAAAATGATAATGAATTTGTGTTTTCTCCTTGAGTTTTAGAAAAAGGAAGAAAAGGAGGAGAATAGGAGAAGAATCTAAGAATAAAAGTGGTATTGAATGCCATTGGAGTTTTTAGGCTCTCCTAGCCCAAATGTTTAGACATAACACAGCAGGGAAACCAGAAAAAGCATTGAACAAAGATATGACTAGAACAGGAGATGGTGTGTGAGTGGGAGGCTGTTTTGTTGCTATGAAGAGACAAATCTGTGATGCCAAGGGATGAGAGAATTATTAACAAGAAGGAGTGGTCGATTAGACAGGGAAGGTTTATGGGGAAGAGCACAGACCAATAGTGTGAGGCTTTGGCAGTTAACAGATCAATACTGCCTTTGGTTAAAGGAGTTCTCCTCAGGATAGGTTATCAATATCAAATCATTGGGGGGTATGACATCCGGGACCTCAGCTGATCAGCTGTATGAAAACGCTCTGTGAGCACTTAGGCCTCTTCCTAAGCCACATCACATTCATTGATCACATGAGCTAGGCGCAGCTTAGTCTCATTCATGTGAATGGGGATGAGCTGCAATACCAAGCACAGCCACTATCACATGGACAGTGCTTGACAAGCTGTGTGAAAGTCATGGAGCTCACCAGAGCTCTGGTGAGCACCACAGGTTCCTCAAACAGCTGACTTGCAGGGATGCCAAGAGGTGTCTACAGATGTCATGGCTTATTATATGCCAAATAGTGGCGGGCCATACATATCCAATGTGATTTGATGTGGAAGCAAAAGATTTGTCTAATTGACTACTGGAAACTCACTTCTATTGACCCAATATTTCTCCAATGCTTAGGTACATTTATAAGAAACCAGTTAACGGTCAAGCCTTTGTTATCTTTGGCCTAAAGAAGGACAATCAAAAGAGAGGTATCACAGACTCACTGAGAACAATTCAGGTACTGTAAAATAGTTTATTAAAAACTCTTATATTGAATGAATGAAAGGATATCAGGGTGTAGGCATTCAAACTTCAGAAAGTGTAATATGATTAACTAACTTGATTAGACCCAACCTTTTGTACCTTGGGAACCACATTCAACTTTAAATGATGTTCGAGACGCAGAGTAAAATCGAAAATGTAGGAAAGGCATATTAAATGTGGAGAAACAAGACATCATCAGTAGACTTGACTATTGTTATACCATTCAAATTGGCATAGTTAAGACATATCTGCAATAAATGAAATTGCCAATACCTGGTATAATAATTCAGGTCATATTTACCTGTTGATTATGGACCAGTGACCTAAGAAATGCAAAAAATGACCATAAAACTTCTGTTTGTTAATTGTAAAAAAAAATCTGAAGAAAGTTTAGCTGGATGGAAAGTGTTCTTAGAGGGATATTAAAAAGGGAAAAGATGATAAATTGGAGCAAGGGGAAGTGTAGATAAAGGGATCAAGCACGTATTAAGGGTGTGGGATTCATATAGGTTACTTGATTGTTGATGGCTAGAATGAGTCAGTATAACTGATGGAGAGGCAAGCTGACCAGACGTTAAGTCGTAGTATGATGACTTTTCTATCATATCAGTCTGTCAGACTCAGTGGTGTTTGATGGTGGTTGTAGTTATTAACTGTGATTAGAATGGCCACCACAAATTTAGTCTAAAGAAATTATTTTGGTGCTACCTGGACCTGGAAAGTCAGGGAGCAATCCATCCAAAAGATCAACTCTAAGAAAAACTACCGCTTTATGAAGATCAGTTTTTATAGGATAAATTATATTATATGCATTTTGGCCTCTTTTTTGAGAACCCAATCATCCAGGTCCTTCCAGGTGCAATCCATATTTTGGATGGTCGTTTTCATGAGGTTAGGGTAGAATGGGTTCAGAAAGAGGGGTCCAGAAAGCCAGAGCCTCAATTTTAAACACCAGGCTCATATAGTTGAGGAAAGTCTTTTCTTGACCGAAATGTACTTTACATGATATGAGCTTCTTCTGATATTGCTTGATCATTATATCTGGATCTTACTGATTTTCAATGTATTAATAAAATTGCAATGTATAATACAGCGAGTGCCATGGTGTTACCTTCTGTTGGATTTGGCATTTGCCCTACACTGGCACCATGCTTGGAAAATGGAGTGTAGGTGTCAGTTACGGTAATCTGTTGGGTTAAGAAAAATGTCATAGACAGGGAGATAAGTAGGTGGGAAAACCACAACATTCAGGTGAAGCATGCAAAAATGTTAATCTACTTGACAGTGTTTATGCCTTTATGCCTATATCTAGAGATGAGCTTTGGCGGTAAAAGCAGAATTGCGTTATGGTTTCCGTTACCACGGACCATAACGCAATTCTATGACAAAATGCATAATGGAATGCCTTTAGAGGCATTCAGCTATTCATTCCGTCATAATAGAAGTCTATGGGCTGCAAAATGGATCCATCCCGTTTCCGTTATCCAGTCCTTTACATAACGGAAACGTGACGGATCCGTTATGCAGGCCATAGACTTCTAATATGATGGAATGAATAACAGAATGCCTCTAAAGGCATTCCGTTATGTATTCCGTCATAGAATTGCATTATGGTCCGTGGTAATGGAAACCATAACGCAATTCTGCTTTTACCACCAAATGAAGCGTGAACGAGTTTCATAACATGAAATTCGCTCACCTCTACCTATATTCATTGCATTAGTTTTGTGTTTTACAGAGCAGCAAATGTAAATACTGCAATACATATTTTACTACTAGGGGGAGTATGTGTGATATTCCAAATAGGATTTTTATTCTGCTACAGCAATCTATGTGACTAGACATGGTATTACAAATTAAATTAATTAATTCCACAATAATTTGTGGTAATTTAGAACTATATGATTGTCCGAAATAACAATTTTATGTATGCTATGATATCATTGTCTTTATTTCACATCTAAAATATTCCTTAATTTTTTTCTTTTGGTTAATTATGTTTCCCTGTCTAGATTTCTGATGGAATAGGGGAAGAAGTAAAACTTCTAAGAGGAGACCTAATAAAGTCTGTCAACAAAGACGATTTGCTAGAGTACAAGCTCTACGTTTCGGTGACAGTCATCACTGACTTAGGTTTGGAAATTGCTTACTAAAAGAATCACATGATAAAATGTCTTCATGAGTGTGAAAGCTGAATAGTAAGATGGTGTGTTTTACGTCTGAAGTAAATGTTGGCGTTACACCCAACTCAAAGAGCATCATAGTTACATAGTTAATACGGTTGAAAAAAGACATAAGTCCATCAAGTTCAACCAAGGGACAGGTGGAGACTCAAATCTCAGAAGGAAGTGTGTCTCAGATTTCTACACGTTTTCATAAGCATTAATGTCATTTACTTTTAAGAATTCATCTAAACCCTTTTTAAAATTGTCCACTGTTCCTGCTGTGACCACGTCCTGAGGAAGTCTATTCCACAGATTCACAGTTCTTACAGTAAAGTAGCTTTGACGCTTCTAGAGACTGAACTTTTTCCTCTCCAGTCGGAGGGCATTTTACATGGAAGAGTTTTTCACCGTATTTTTTTTGTATGGCCCATTTATAGATTTGTACAGGTTAATCATGTCCCCCCTTAGAAGTCTCTTCTCTAGACAAAATAAATTCAATTCTTTTAATCTTTCTTCATAACTGAGACCCTCCATGCCACTTATTAGTTTAGTCACTCTCGTCTGTACTTTTTCCAGCCGCAGTGCGTCCTTTCTATGGACTGGTGCCCAGAACTGGACTGCATATTCCAGATGAGGCCACACTGACACTTTGTAAAGTGGTAATATTACATCCCTGCCCCGCGAGTCCATGCCTCTTATAATGCATGAAAATATCCTGGTGGCCTTAGAAGCAGCTGATTGACATTGTATGCTGTAATTTCATCTACCATCCAAAAGGACACCCAAATCCTTCTCTATAAGTGACTCCCCCAGTGCTCCATCACCTAGGACATATGAAGCACAGAGATTATTACTAGTGATGAGCGGCAGGGGTCATATTCGAATTTGCAATATTTCGCGAATATTTCGTAGAATATTCGTCGAATATTTCGTAGAATATTCGTCGAATATTCGCAAATTCGAATATTCGTTATATTCTACGATTCTTTTTAATCCAAAAATCGGCAAGGTAATGATCGGGTAATATGCGAATTTTCAAATTTTTATTGCGAATTTTTCAACTTTTAGACAAAGAATATTATAGCACTATATTAGCTAAATTGCTCTATATTCATTTTTTTTCCCGAATATTCGCTATATTGCTATAACTTTGTTTTTTAGAATATTCGTAATATTCTAAAACAAGAATATATAGCAATATAGCGAATATTCGAAAAAAACGAATATAGAGCAATTTAGCTAATGTAGTGCTATAATCTTCTTTGTCTAATGGTTGTAATTTTTTTGTAATCTGAAGATCAGATTGGAAAAAAATTACAACTATAAAAAAAAAGATTATAGCACTATATTAGCTAAATTGCTCTACATTCATTTTTTTTTGAATATTCGCTATATTGCTAAAACAAGAATATATAGCAATATAGCGAATATTCGAAAAAAAAAGAGCAAAATTCGCAAACAACACTACTCCTAAAGTCAAGTATATTGCAGCCTTCTTATTGGCCCACAAGCTAGAAGCAGGGAGGGATCATGTATACTGATTTTTTTTTTAAAAATCGAATATAAAAAAAAAAAAAAAAAGAATATTCGAAATTACGAATATTCGAAATATTCGCGAATTTTCGAAGTACCTATATTCGCGATAAAAATTGGAAATTCGAATATTTGTGATCAACACTAATTATTACTACTAAGATGCATAACTTTACATTTATCCACATTAAACCTCATTTGCCAAGTTGATGCCCAATCACTCAGAGTGTTTAAGTCAGCTTGTAGTATATGGACATCTTCCATAGACTGTACAGTACTACACAGCTTAGTGTCATCTGCAAAAATAGATATGGTGCTATTAATCCCATCCTCAATATCATTAATAAATAAATTAAATAATAGAGGGCCCAACACTGAACCTTGGGGTCACTACTTATAACCCTGGACCATTCTGAATAGGAATCATTGATCACCACTCTCCGGACATGGTACTTCAGCCAGTTTTCAATCCAATTACAAACTATACTTTCCAAGCCTATAGGTCTATAGTTACCTGTGAAGGACCTAGATCCTTTTTTGAATACGGGCACCACATTTGCATTGCGCCATTCACTTGGCAAGGTACCAGTACCTAGAGAATCTTTAAAAATTATAAACAGGGGCACAGCAATGACTGAACTGAGCTCTTTTAGCACTCTTGGGTGTAATCCATCTGGACCCGGAGCCTTGTTCACATTTACTTTATTTAACTTGTCTTGGACCATATCTACAGTTAGCCAATTCAATATATTACTGGATGTACTAACAGCCCCAGCACCACAGATATCAGCTCCTTTCTCTTCTTTTGTATACACAGAGCTAAAAAAACATTTAGTAACTCTGCCTTTTCCTTATCTTCAGTGACTACCTCCCCCTTACCATTATTTAGGGACCTACCTGCTCGAACCTTGGTTTTTTAGCATTTATATATTTAAATCATTTTTTGGGATTTTTTTTTTGCTCTCTTCAGCCACCTGCTGTTCATTTTGTATTTTTGCTAATTTTATCTCCTTTTTACAGATTTTATTAAGCCCTTTGTAATCTTCAAACGCTACAGCTGACCCCTCAGATTTGTATTTTTTAAATGCCCTTTTTTTGTCTTTTATTGCGCTTTTTACACTGTAAGCCATGGGAGGTTTTATTTTAGCTGTTTATACTTGTTACCTAAAGGAATACATTTTTTGTGCAATTACTCAATGTGGATTTAAAGCTCTCCCATTTATCCTCAGTATTATTATGTGACAGTAGCTGCTCCCGGTCTATGCCCTGAAATGCTGCCCTCAACCCAGGGAAATTACCATCAACATCTTTGCTCTACGGCCCCCACAGGTGGTAGTTATGAAGGTGACAATACAACTTAGTGTAGGCCACAGAGTCCCTCCACATGGTGTGCACCCTGTACATCAGCATGGACATAGGCCGTTGGTCCTTCCATGTGACGCACCCTTATGCATCACAGTGATCAGGTGTTACTCTCTACTAGCCAAATCTATATGCTATATATTTGCTGACTGTCTCTCCTCAGCAAATCCCAGCACACCATCCTCTACATTGTTGTTTTTACTGTGCCAACCTGGTCTATCATCCTCCAGACTTGGGCCATTAAAGGTCTGATGACTTGTGGTTGGAAGGGGTAGGAAGCGCTATGGTTGGTTGCCCTTGTTTAGCACTCACCCTTGGCTACTGGTGTTCTGCTCCAAATTCTATCTAGGTCCTAAGTACCTAGCATAGTGCATCAATTTGCGACTTTTACTTACCTTCACTTCCTAGCTAACTACCCCACAGATTTCCTGGTCCTCTCAATATGAGTGACTGTGACATTCCTGCAGTGGTTTCTGTATGCTCTGACCCTGAGGTCATTGACAATAAATGGGGACATCCTAGGCGTGACCCCCATGCTGACCCATGCATCAGTCCAGTGTTGAGGCCTGCGTGGCAATTAACCCCTTGCTTCTGGCACATGCCTGCAATTTTCATTGCAGGTTCTCAAAAAAATGCAGTTTTCCTGAAACAAAATTCGATTTCATATATACACACTGATGCACTGTCCCAACATATAGAGGAAATATATCCTAGCCGAGTAGACTTAGGAAAGCAGACATAGTTTTTTACAATAAGGAATTGTCCAACTTAGAAAACAGTTTTTCACACAACCGGTTAAAGGGGTTATCCAACCCCTATAATGACCACCCCAATGCTCAGAACACTCGTATACATTATACTTACCTGCTCCCGGGCACCTGCGATGCTCCGGATCCCTGCATGGCCGCCACTGCATCTCCCTGTTGCTCGGATCGTGCTGGGGAGAAGATAAGTATAATGTATATGAGGGGCCTGGAATTTGGGGGGGGGGGTCATTATAGGGGTTGGATAACCCCTTTAAGGAAATCTACATTAAATGAGGGGGTCCTTTATTAAGGATCCTTATGTCTTGGCCTGAATGGAGAGCACTTACAAAGAGTGTCTCTCTGGAGGACCTGTGCTGTCCTGCATTATACAGACAATCCATTGATTTGAATGTAAACTGCATAATGCTTATTTTCACCTGTGGTGGCACTGCATGGAAACTAAACATTGCCAGGTCTACCACAGATTCCAGCTGATCACTCGTGGTTCCTGCAAAGGACCCTTCTACTCCAAAGCAGAGGATCTCTCTAATGGCCATGGTTTGAAATACGATTGGCCTCATGTACTATTCATCAAAAGCATAGGTAGAATATATCAGTCCAGGAGAAGAGTGCATCAGGAGATCTTCGTTGGAGTGATATGAGATAAATTATTTTTCTATTAGAAAATTTTATGCAAATGAATGCAATTCTTTCCATTACAGGCACTGACTTTGTAGAAGCGGAGTTGGATGACATTCACATTGTGAAATCTCCATATGAAATTATCTTTAGCAGAACATCCAAGTATTTTAAGCCTGGAATGCCACTTGATCTTGAGGTTTGTATTTTTGCTCTATATGATATTTACAGTACAGCATGCTATTATGAAGCAAGATTTAGCCCGTCTGATGGAATTGTCCAAAGATTTCAATGCAAGAGGCTACCTATTGCCCTCTACTTAGCTGCATCCGAATCCTATGCTGTCGTGGACTACATGGCAAAAAGTCAGAACCGAGCCACTTGTCAAGCAGAATAAGAAAAACTACAACATCCAATTGAAGTGGTTTGCAGCTCGCTCATGTGATTGGTTGTCAGGTTGCCAAACCTAGCAAAAAGCCTTCAGCTATTAGAAGACCACGAGGGATCTCCACAAAGAAACAGTTGGGTAAAAACTTTTGGGTTTACTGTTAATGGTTTTTCATTTTTTGCTTCCATGTAGCTTATGGTAAACAACCCAGATGGTTCTCCTGCAAGAAACATCATGGTGGTGGCAAACCAAAAGGACCAAGGTATAACTAATCAAGATGGAGTGGTGAGACTGAGATTGAACATGGCCGCAAATATAAACTCTTTAAAAATATCCGTGAGTATTATTTTACTATTAATACAATATTCTGGTTGACATTGTTTTGGTTGCAGTGGATAATTGAGGCTATGATGGTCCATATGGTCTTAAAATCATGACATAGTACATTGCAACTGCAGGTCAACCTGGTAGTAACAGGGTGATAGCCTCCTCTTGGTCTTCCTCAACTTTACAAAGGTACTGCATTTTTCCTAGATGGCCATGGGCTCCAAAACACATTAGGCCAAATTATTTGCCCTGGTTTACCTGATCTGTGTCTTTTATCTATCCTACACCTAAACTTTGGGAAAATAAGTATTACAGTTATAACTTATTTATTTTATGACCCTAATTAGAAGGCTGATACCAGTGTTTACTGAGGTGACACCAGATGGGAAGGGGTCCCACTGCTTAATGGGTTGTATTATCAGCCAATCACTACGGCATAATCATGGTCACCTGATGTACCACTTATTCTACTAACATTACATCTACTAATATGAATGGGTTAAGCTGGCACTGCTTGTACATGGTCCAACAGCGGTATAGTAGGGATGGTAGTATGGGCTCGCCCTAAATAACATGTTCTGGAGAGGTATAATGTAGCAAAAATGGCAAAAAATAAAAAAGGCATTTTTTTTTCCATTTTGATATATAATAGGAATAATTTTGAGTGAACAGTATGATTATGGTAATGGTTTTGGTTTTGTTGGCATTTTTTTTTCCTTTGGTATTTTTTTTCTTATTTGTATTTTATTATTTATCTTTACTTATTTTTTATTTTTTTTAAAATTTTACACATAATATGTACCCTAAGAGATCATAAGAAGTACTCTGGGGGGCACTTTAAAGACCTCTGGAAATATAGACACTTTTTTTTTTATATATCGCACATTTCCACTGTAATTGGGTCACCCAAAGGAGCCTCAGTTAAAGGAGAAACCTACCCCCTAATTGTGGCACTGTACACATGCAGAACTTATCTGGCTCTGCAGCGCTGCTCTGCCTTAGATTTTACTGACTATTATGTGATTGCCGGGTCCTATAGAGGAATAGAGGAACCGACATAGCCTCTTCCTCTTCTCACTGCATACCACTCATTAAACGCTATGTACCAATGAAAGAAGATAGCAGAAGTGGTCATAAATCATGGGGGACCCAGCCTGCACCTGCTAGATTGCAGGAACAGGAGCTTTCATTCCACACCATAAGTTTACGGAGCTTGGTCGCCAATAGGTTAAGAAGGTAATTTCTGGTTTTGTCATTACAAGTGTTAAAATGTTGTGGAAAGTTTAAAAGTTATCCCCTATCCACAGGATAGGGAATAGCTAACTGATCGCTGGTGGTCCTAACCCTAAAACGCCCACCGATCCCAAGGATAAGGGTCCCTTTGATCCGATAAAGTGGCAGTTCAACCATGCTCTATTCCTTCTCTATGGGACAGCAGGGGCTTCAAGGGTTTGCACCACAGGTGGCTGGAACAAGGGCAAACAATAGTTTAAGAACAATCCCCATCCAAAAGTCTTTGTCTCATTCTGCTGTATTAACAAATCCATAGGTGAGAACAGATGTGCCCGGGTTAGCAGACAACATGCAGGCATCTGGAGAAACAACAGTGGTGGCCTATAAATCATTAAGTGGACAAGGCAACTACCTTCACATTGAAGTCCCAAATAATGTCGTGGAACCCAATACACAAATTTTTATCAATTTTAATATCTTGAATACAAATGTTGCAGTCCAGAATCAGATCAACCATTTCACCTACTTGGTAAGTAAACTTTGGTTCAATAACTACCAAATAGAGTACTACATAGACTACTGCTCAAAATCATGTATGAAGCTATTATCTGTGTGTTGGTATAATGTGAGCGCTGTAAGGTGGTATTGTGTGATTCTTTTGTGTTATGCCACTGTTATTTGGGCACCATGCAGGATATTAGGCTCCATGAAGATTCTAGTCCTTGTATCATGATGGGCTTAGCCCAACAGAGTAACATCGCAGTGGCAGGGTACGAAACTAATCATACCGCATTGTTAACTTTCTGCATGTTACAGTAATTAATGTGTAAAACATCTATTGGAAAAGAATCTATTGGAAAAAAAATTACTTACATCTATTTCCATGAATCTATTGGAAAAAAAATTACTTTTATAAGATTAATTGTTTTTGAGAAAAAATGAAACCATTTAGTTTAAACTTGTGCTTTTTTGGATTTATTCACTTCAATAAAATCCATGAGATTTTGGATTTGGTTTAAAGGTTAAATATGTAATTGTAGGAATTAAAGTTAGCTTTATTAATATGCACTATTAATCATTCATTCCTTTGTTCATTTTTTGTGGGCTGGATGGAAAATTGACCAATGGAATGAATGAGCAGTGCATATTAATGGGACACCCTTTGTCATGGCACCTTTAAAGCGTACCTGATCTTTCAAAAAAAGTTTGTATAATGGCTGTTCTTCTTTATATTATGAAGGGACAGGTCTTTTGGGACTTCCCTTGTGTCTCTTTCAGCCATATTATTCCCTGGTTCAGCTGCATAGCTAGATGCATTACACTCAGAAGCAGGGGGTGTCTCTCTTCTCTGGAATCTGGCAGCACTGTGCTGCTGTGATGTCCTTTCTTTTACTTCCTACTATGTTTGTTTTCAACTCCAGCGCTGACAGAACAAATAAGGAGGGAGAAATCACACTTACAGACACTCAGTAGGCTCCTATAATCTTCAAAAGCTGTTTAGAAGCAGCATTTTTATCAGCCTCAGCTAGCTCCAAAATCTTCCTATTTCCTGTGAGCCATTTTCTGTGTCTCTGTTACTAAGGTTGGATCTTGCCTGGACAGGCAGTGGACTGTAAATTAGGCAGTGGTCATGACTTTACAGCATTTTTCAGATGGATGCAGGTAGATTTTTTTTTTAATAAATGGGTTTATAACTTGCTATTTACATCAGTCTCCATTAAAATGAAATGAAAATGTGTAAAAGTACAGTGACTCTTTAACAGTTCAATGCGTTGAATTAAACTTGTATATTAATGCAGTAAAATACGTTGAATTAAACAGGTGTATTATCAATATTAAAATACATTGAATTAAACTGGTACATTAATGCAGTAAAATATGTTTCATTAAAGTTATATATAAATTATATAAAATGTGCTGAAATAAACTGGTATATTAATGCAGTAAAATGCGCTGAATTAAAATTGAAATTGGCTTTAAGAAAGAAAAGGGCACAATTGAGCAGCATATCCCATGTGGAAAAAAAGTCTGGCTGATCATGGACAGAAAAAAAATGTATGTTGCAGTCACTGCAGGATTCATGTAAGTGCATTACATGAACAGCTCTAGCTGCCGTCACACTCAGAGTACTCTCCGCTCTCCTACAGTATACCTCTCTACTGATAAAACACGGACTTTTCTACCTATTTATTTAATCTACTGTACCTAACTAAATATATCCCTAAACTATCCCCGCAACACTCTAAGACTGGTGCCGTCTGTAATTTGTATCTGCCAGAGCGGCCAGACAATCCTCTCACATTGCTGGATGATCTCACAATGGTGTCTGTGCTTCTGAGCTAGCCCAGAACCTGAAGGACTAGCCAATATCCAGCTCATCTGATTGACTGGCAGACTGTTAGCCAATCAAGGTGGCTATGGGCAAGCCCTCCTCCCTCCCGTGGTCACATGATGCTTTCATATGGAAGTTTAGGGTTTCCTACTGGCCAGTAGACCACCACCATATCCCATATTACCAGCAGGAGGCCAATGCTGGTATATAATTTGTACTGACTACAGTATTTGCTGGCAATTTTCTCTTCATAAGTCAAAGAGGTATGAGATGTCCTACTAATGGCTCTATCTAAGGCTCTATAGCAGCTAGAGATATGAGCCACAGCTTGTTCCAAAGATGAGAAATGTTTTGATAAATTCAATTCGACTGCTTCGCCAAACTTCAACAAGAAATTCGTTTTTTTTTTACAAATTGCTTTGTCAAGAATTGCTTTCCATTGTATGGAGCCAGTGCAATGACAGGGAACAGCAATTGTGCCACCTCCCTTCACTTAACCCCTCACATCTGTGACTCAAATTCAGTCTTTCAGTCTTCCAGGAGTTAATCGGGGGTTAAAATAATACTCATCTCATCCACTTGCTCGGGGAGATGCAGTCCGCTCCTGTCTTGATTGAAAAAAGCCCGCCACGTGACCTGCGGCCAGCTTGATGATGCCACCATGTGATAACGCTGGGAGCACGTGGTGACATAATCAGTGACGTCACCGCGTGCGCCAAGCGTGATCACATGGTGAAGTCATCACGCTCGCCACAGGTCCTTTGGTGGTTTTTCTTCAATCAAGATGGGAGTGGACAGCTACTCCAAAAGAAAGTGGATGAGGTGAGTATTAATAAAAAAATTTCAGACACCATTTTAGGAAAAATTGATTCATTGACACAAAGTGCAAGGAAATTAAACTTCGTGACAAATCAAATTTTTCCTGAAATTCGTATTGAAGTCCACTTAAGATACTTCAATTCACTCAACACTAACTGAAAAACTACTGGGATTGTGAGCTGCAATACAGCCCCAAATATAATCTTTAGAAATCAGATCAGGAGTGAGATCTGCAGGTATTAGATTGGATTGCAATGTTAGAGCTGATATACAATCATTGATATGTGATACCATGACTTCCTACTTTTCCAGATACTAAGCAAAGGCCGAATAATGAAAGTGGGCAAGTATAGTCGTCTGGGTGGCCAGAACCTGGTCAGCGTGCCACTGCTCATCACTGAGGACTTGATGCCATCATTCCGTATTGTTGCATATTACACTGTTAACAGAGAGATAGTCTCTGACTCCCTGTGGGTGCACATGGTGGAAGATTGTATAGGAACGGTAAGATAACACATTTTAAAAATGATCTATTAATGAGACTGTCTCTCAACAAATCATCTGTATTTTATTAATTCACCATTTGTATAAACATTCATTAAAATATTATTAAAAGATACATCAAAATATTGTACATTAATTATTGACCCAGGTATATATCATGCGGAGCGCACACATAAAAAAAAAATAATAAAAATATAAAAAGTGGCCACACAGACTTGTTGCAACTGTGTTTTTGGATGGTAGTTCATTCAAATTCAAATCACCCCCCTTTTCCCAAAATAAAAATAAAAGAACTAAAAATAAATAAAAAAATTACACATCATGGGTGTCGCGATGTGGGAAAACGCCCATAATATAAAAATATATTCCCCATATGGCAAACAGCAAAACAGAAAAAAAACATCCAAATGGCCGATTCGCAGTTTTTTGGTCGCTTCATTATCTACAAAATTGTTTATAAAAAGTGATCAAAAAGTCATACACACCCCAGAATGGTATCAATGAAAAGTTCAGATCGCCCCACCAACAATGAGCCCCCAGACAGCTCCGTACACATAATTCCAAAAAAGTTATAGGGGTCAAAATATGGCGACAAAAAAAAAAAAAAATTCCCACTTTTTAATTTTTTTATCACTTTAAAAATGCAAGAAACACTATACATATAAGATATCGCTGGATTCGTACTGACCTGTAGAATTAAAAGTAACCAGTTATTTTTATCGTACATCGAATGCCTTAAATAAAAAACCTATAAAACTGTGGCGGAATTGCTTTTTTTTTGCAATTTCACCCCATTTGGAATTTTTTTCCCGTTTCTCACTACATCATATGCAATATTAAATGGTGGCATTGGAAAGTACAACAGGGAGCACAAAACAAAAACTCTGGGCGTGAAAGAGTTAGTAGGTGTGAGGAGACTTATAGGCCGGCCATACATGTCTCCTCTGGAATTTTGGGAAGAGTCCAAGGAGAAATCCTGACTTAGGCCTCTTACCCAGTTAAGACAGAACTCTCTGCTCTGCACTGATGAGAGGCAATCACCCCGAAACATCTGTCTGCAGATGAGGTGCTGGCTTATATAATATCCGAGTCATGTCTCAAGGCCTATTTAAAGTTTTGAGCAATGACTTATAGGAAAGCTGCCTTACATCTTGTGGCATCAGAGGCAGAGCTTGTTAAGACCTTATTTGCATCCCTTTCTTCCCCCAAAATAGGAAGAAAAACACTTGGTCAATAAGGCTCAAAACAGGCTGTTCAATAAGGGGTTAAAGTTGACCTCTAATCGGATGAGATGGTTCAAACCAGAAGACCGCCAACATACCAGAACCTTAATATTTTGCATTGCATGGGGAATTTTTTAGATCCCATCTATTCATTCTTTTGAAACTCACAGCTAATTGTATTTCTATGCTTCTTCTGATCCACAGCTGACCCTGCAGACCGACAGAAACATTGCAAAACCTCAAGATCTAGTAAAACTGACTGTAAAAGCAAATTATAATTCCACCATTGCACTGGTGGCAGTCGATAAAGGTGTCTTCACAGTAAACAGCAAGTATAAACTGATTCAAAGAAAGGTGAGAAGCTGTAGATATGTTGACGTCTCAAAACTATAAAGAGAAATGTACACTGCTCAAAAAAATAAAGGGAACACAAATGTAACACATCCTAGATCTGAATTAATTAAATATTCTTCTGAAATTCTTTGTTCTTTATATAGTTGAATGTGCTGACAACAAAATCACACAGAAATTAAAAAATGAAAATCAAATTTTTCAACCCATGGAGGTCTGGATTTGGAGTCACCCTCAAAATTAAAGTGGAAAAACACACTACAGGCTGATCTAACTTTGATGTAATGTCCTTAAAACAAGTCAAAATGAGGCTCAGTAGTGTGTGTGGCCTCCATGTGCCTGTATGACCTCCCTACAACGCCTGTGCATGCTCCTGATGAGGTGGCGGACGGTCTCCTGAGGGATCTCCTCCCAGACCTGGACTAAAGCATCTGCCAACTCCTGGACAGTCTGTGGTGCAACGTGACGTTGGTGGATAGAGCGAGACATGATGTCCCAGATGTGCTCAATTGGATTCAGGTCTGGGGAACGGGCAGGCCAGTCCATAGCATCAATGCCTTAGTCTTGCAGGAACTGCTGACACACTCCAGCCACATGAGGTCTAGCATTGTCTTGCATTAGGAGGAACCCAGGGCTAACCGCACCAGCATATGGTCTCACAAGGGGTCTGAGGATCTCATCTCGGTACCTAATGGCAGTCAGGCTACCTCTGGCGAGCACATGGAGAGCTGTGCGGCCCTCCAAAGAAATGCCACCCCACACCATTACTGACCCAATGCCAAACCGGTCATGCTGGAGGATGTTGCAGGCAGCAGAACGTTCTCCACGGCATCTCAAGACTCTGTCACGTCTGTCACATGTGCTCAGTGTGAACCTGCTTTCATCTGTGAAGAGCACAGGGCGCCAGTGGCGAATTTAATAATCTTGGTGTTCACTGGCAAATGCCAAACGTCCTGCACGGTGTTGGACTGTAAGCACAACCCCCACCTGTGGACGTCGGGCCCTCATATCACCCTCATGGAGTCTGTTTCTGACCGTTTGAGCAGACACATGCACATTTGTGGCCTGCTGGAGGTCATTTTGCGGGGCTCTGGCAGTGATCCTCCTGTTCCTCCTTGCACGAAGGCGGAGGTAGCGGTCCTGCTGCTGGGTTGTTGCCCTCCTACGGCCTCCTCCATGTCTCCTGATGTACTGGCCTGTCTCCTGGTAGCGCCTCCATGCTCTGGACACTACGCTGACAGACACAGCAAACCTTCTTGCCACAGCTCGCATTGATGTGCCATCCTGGATAAGCTGCACTACCTGAGCCACTTGTGTGGGTTGTAGACTCCGTCTCATGCTACCACTAGAGTGAAAGCACCGCCAGCATTCAAAAGTGACTAAAACATCAGCCAGGAAGCATAGGAACTGAGAAGTGGTCTGTGGTAACCACCTGCAGAACCACTCCTTTATTGGGGGTGTCTTGCTAATTGCCTATAATTTCCACCAGTTGTCTATCCCATTTGCACAATAGCATGTGAAATTGATTGTCACTCAGTGTTGCTTCCTAAGTGGACAGTTTGATTTCACAGAAGTGTGATTGACTTGGAGTTACATTGTGTTGTTTAAGTGTTCCCTTTATTTTTTTGAGCAGTGTATATATCACTCTCCTGATGTGGTTATGCAACAATTTACCACAGAGCATAGAGACCTAGGGGGTCATTTACTAACCTGAAATACGTCTATATTAGCGTATATTATTCCTTTGCAACTTTTCCCCGCTCATGCCAGGTCTAAAAAATGGGGAGGGCTGGTAGGCCAGTCTCATTTACCATTTTCTAGGCTTGTTTTAGGCGTAGAACATGGTCTAAATGTAAGACAGCAAGGAAGCTATCTTACATTTAGAAGCGGCGGTGGATCCACCGAAGTTACGGTATGTAGAGACCGGCACCTCTACATAACTCTGGCAGATCCACCAACAGCTTTAGGGGATATTAAGACCAGCATCTAAAATGGCAGTCTTAATAAATGACCCCCCTAGTGTCAAAGTGAAGCTGTAGCCAAAAAGATAGGGTCCTCAAACGTTTGTAGATAACAAATAAGTAGGAATAAGTTGGACAATGTGAATATACCAAATGCAGGGTGAATCCAAGAAGTTGTTGACCATACCAAAACCCATCATATCCATTTACATTATTGATGACATTTATGATGACAAGCTTATATGGTTCTTATTTGCCTCTCAGGTATGGGAAATCGTGGATAAATCTGACCTTGGATGTGGTCCAGGAAGTGGTGCTGATAATATGGGAGTATTTTACGATGCTGGACTGGCTGTACAGACAAATTTTGGAATGACCACTAAAGAGAGATCCGGTAATTGTGAATGATGGCTTTCCTTTGTAGGGTTTGTCATAGTGGCACAGTGGTTTTCATTGTCATCTTGCAGTACTAGGTCTGGGGTTTAAAAGGAACTGGTCAGAACACATTTGCCTCCCAAACAACCACCAGTACCTGACTAGTAGTGATGGACGAACATCTGCCGGGACGGTTCGCGAACCGCAAGTTCACGGCGGGTCCCATTCATTTTAACGGCAGGCGAACCTGAAAAACCTTCAGCTGATATTTGCAGCCAAGAAATAATTACTAGAAGTGCGCAAATAGTCCCACAACATGGACAGTGACATACCAGATGTATTATTCAAATTTGCGATCTCCATTCATAATTATTTTCAATGCGAAATATCGGCAATATAATTTTCACGTACGCTCATGCGCAAATGCACTATACAGTACCCAAATGCACTATAAAGAAAGTATATTGGTATATAACACCCCGCTTCAATCAGTTTTTTTGGGGGGCGACTGGTATATCACACCAGTAGAAATGATTTGTTTCAATAACGCTTGTCCCTCTATATACCTGCAGTATCGCAGCAGAACCGCACACAACTGCCGCACAATACAAATGCTCTATAATATACTGTCTAACATAACATGTACAAGGAAGGCAATCCATTAGAATATATATGAAGATAAAACGTAACCTTTAATAATGTTACTATGAGGGTCCATTCACACGTCCGTAAGTGTTTTGCGGATCTGCAAAACACGGACACCTGCAATGTGCATTCCGCAATTTGCGGACCGCACATCGCCGGCACGATAATAGAAAATGCCTATTCTTGTCTGCAATTGCGGACAAGAATAGGACATGTTATATTTTTTTTTGCGAAAATGGAAGCACGGATGGGGAAGTGAGGATCCGCAAATGTGGATGCGGACAGCACATTCCGGCCCCATTGAAAATTAATGGGTCTGCACCCGTTCCGCAAAATTGCAGAACGGATGCGGACACATTTTGCGGACGTGTAAATGGAAATGATATCCCTCAATATGAAAATTAATTCAATGATTCAAGTTAAGCAAAAAGCATAGATGTGGTCGGCAATAACAAGTGCTCGGCGGCACCAAATCAGAAACCATATGTCCTACCACAATCCGGGGGGTTCCAGTGCACATCCATGAATCCCGGAGGGAAAGCAAAAACCATCTATCCCTGGGCTAGATGATGATGTGGTATTGAAGGAAAGGGTGGGCAAAGAACTGTCCCTGATATTGCCCTACAGGGGGTGCTATTCTGGCCCTGATAACCTAACCACAGACCACCCGCCCTGATAAGAGCGACCCCGTCCGGAACCTTACCCTATATAAAAATGGCCCTGGTAAGCCCCTAGCCCCTAGGCCCCTGACTTCCAGGTGATCATTATGTAGATCTATGTGTTTTGACTCATTATAAAAGTATATTATAAGTATATCGCACCCCTCTGTGTATCACACATATAGATAGCACACCTATACCAGTCCTTAACAGGACTTTTGTGGCCCTATTAGCTAGCGTTTGGTGTCCCTAACAGCCTGTCCTTATTTATCCACACATTAGACAGGCTGTCTAGACCTGCTCCAGATTTATCATGGTGGCTCGGGCTGGATGATTACCGCTGTGCAAGATACAGACACTTTTTTCTAATTTTATGCCAGTTATTGGTTGGCTTACTTTAAGACTGTATTTTATGCCAGAATTGTAGTGTAATATAGATCATTTCCTCTTGTACCACATTTTTGCCAAAACCTAGGAGTACTCACATTAGTGGACCACAGTTTCAAGCCATAGTGTAGTGCAGGGTCTGAAGGGAGGTGCATGACATGAAGATTCACATATCCCCAAAACAGAAATCTATGTTGGGTGTTCCTCCCTCATACCCCCGAGTATTAAGCATAAAACAATGGAAAGTATCATTTGGGTCTTTCTGGATTAACTATTAATACTGTAAATGTATCTTTGACCCAATCACTGCCAGTAAACCGCACCCACTTTCCCCTGCACTTTGAAAACATGAGAGTATAAAGAAAACACACAATTTTGTGCAAAAATTTCATGCACCATCATTGGTGACTTTTATTCATCTCTTCACTACAGTTTTTGCCGCAAAGTGGTTAAAGAGGACCTTTCACCTATTATGACAATGTGGACTAACTATACAGACATGTAGAGCGGCGCCCGGGGATCTCACTGCACTTACTGTTATCCCCGGGCGCCGCTCCGTTCTCCCGTTATGCCCTCATGTATCTCCGCTCACTAAGTTATAGTAGGCGGAGATTTCAGTCACTAAGTTATGGTAGGCGGAGTCTGCCCTTGTTCTGCTCTAGCGCTGGCCAATCGCAGCGCAGAGCTCACAGCCTGGGAGGTTATTTTCTCCCAGGCTGTGAGCTCTGCAATGCGATTGGCCAGCGCTACAGCAGAACAAGGGCAGACTCCGCCTACCATAACTTTGTGACCGGAGATACCGGAGGGCATAGCGGGAGAACGGAGCAGCGCCCAGGGATAATAGTAAGTGCAATGAGATCCCCGGGCGCCGCTCTACATGTCTGTATAGTTAGTACACAGTGTCATAATAGGTGAAAGGTCCTCTTTAATAACCAAGGGCCTGTGTATTAGTTTTTCCTGGAATGTTCCTTTAAGAAGCCATTTGTTTTGTTTTTGTTTTGTTGTTGTTGTTTTTTTGCTCTGTATTTTCATGATTTTCATTCCAGGCCATTTTCTCTTTTATTCTCAGATCCATCATGTGTGGACACTAAGAGACGCAAAAGAAGCACGTCAGCGGCTTTGATGGAACACAAAACTCAGAAGGGTAGGAGGAGAAATTGTAGATTTGTTTGTTTTTTGTTTTGTTTTGTTACTTACTATTTGAGGCTATTACCGGCTATTTTTGGATCTTAAAATGTGGTGTCATGGGACTTCCAATAGGTAGCATAGTCTTATAATACATATTAATTCATGAAAGCATATATCCACTTAACTCCTCGGCCTTGATAAGCACAAACCTCTTGGCACTCTTCTTCTGGATCTATGGCAATGTTCGAAAACCTTCACTGTCCCTCCTCTGCAGCTTGTCTCTCCTCAAATCGCCAGATATGCTCTATTTCTTTCTGGGTCTGTACAGCAATGCATTGAAAATTGTGCAGCCATGACAAACTGAATATGTTCGGCCATTTGCACCACCTGTGTAATGCAGATGCAGTGCCCTCATCACTGGGCTCCCTCTACTAAGGACTGTTCAAGTCAGCAGCATAATTGACCCACTTCCTGTCTAGCAACCTCTTGCATGAGCCTCCTGACTTCTGCTGCAGCAGGCGCACTTTGTGGCCAAAAGGGGACATTGTAGCACATTTACAACATGCATATAAGGTAAAAATATTAACATATATATAAAATGACAGTGCAATCTTCATGGGTGGGCTTTATCTACACCCTGCACAGGTAGAAAAGCCTACACATTTAAGCCCATTACACAGGAAAATTAATAAAAATGATACCAGCTGTACAGCAGTGACTATGTAATAATCCTTCAGCAGTACCCAGAGAGTAGTTACTTCTACAGCAAAACCCATACAACAGCATCAGACACAATGCCCCAATATTACAAAACCCTCCTCGCATTGCACATGGTCCTGTATTACTTACTGCTCCTCCAGCAGGAGCTTCCATTCAAGCAGCCATGTAGCTATCCCTTTCCGTGCCAGTCAGTATTAGAGAATTTCCATGAAACAAAATCAGTATATGATTGATCTCTTCCCATGAGATGTGTGGCAGGAACCTGGGTCTGTCTCACTGAATTCTGGGTCCTTTTTGGCATGGGTTTAGGTCATTAAGAACCACACACACAAGGTCCTCAAGCCAACTGTAGCCATATATAATATCAGATTTTAAAGACGTTGTCTGGTTGATATGTTTTTCCATAGATCAAGAATGCTTAAAAACGCCATACTTTACAGATCCCTTGTGGCTCCCGTTCCATGATGCTCCGCCATTCTCTGCTTTATGGTCCTTCTGGACACACAAGGAAATGCCTGTTCAGCCAATCTGTGACCGTGGTGGTCTACCTCTGTGGCCTGTAGCTATTTTCTGTGTGTTGAGAGGGATCATGTAGCAGAGACCATCGGGGGAACCGAGAAGCATCAGAATCAGACTGGCTGGACCAATTGGATTTATGGAACTGGAGCAGGGTTTGGTCCTGTTCATACCGTGTGGTCCTTTCCATGACTGATAGTGTTGATGGGTGTCCTAAAATAAAAACATGTTTCTTCAATCCTTTAGCCTCCAATTACACAGATCTGGAGAAGAAATGCTGCCATGATGGCATGATTAGCAACCCAATGGGCCACAGCTGTGAGCGGCGCGCTCGCCTCATTCAAGAAGTAGAAAAGTGTGTGGAAGCTTTCCTGGACTGCTGCAGATACATTGAAATGAAGCTGAAGGCTGAGAGGATACTGAAAGAAACGGATACTTACGACAGAAGTGAGTGGACACGTGGCAAGGAAATTAAAGGGTTCATACAGGAATGGAAAAGCATGCTTCACTTCTTCCAACAACAGCGCCACACTTGTCTACAGGTTGTGGGTGGTATCGCAGCTCAGTTCTGTTCACTTCATTGAGGCCTAGCTGCAATACTAGACACTAACCATGGGCAATTGTGGTGCTGGTAGATGGCAGCCATGTTTTTCTAATTCATGTACAATTTCTACTAAAACGCTATAAGATTTTGCTTCTAAGGGAATAAGGGGAACAGCCGGCCATATTTGCCAGACTGCATAAATTCCATAAAACGGAATGGAAAGAGCCATTCTCAACACTGGTGTGGGTTTCAGGGGTGGGATCAGCATCTATCAGATATTTTTGAATTTTTTTGCAGATAGGCCATATATGTCCGAGATGAGAATACCCATTTAATCTTGTAAACTGTTTCTTCCGTACAGGTGATGAGGAAAGTGAGTATTTGCCGGATGCTGATATTTTGGTTAGGAGTGACTTTCCTGAAAGCTGGTACTGGAACGTTCTAAGAATGGACGAAGCACCTAATGCAGACAAGTAGGTGCTTTAAGGATTTCACTTCTTGACTCTTAGCTAATCAATAAGTGTTTTTATTTAAAGGGTGATCTCAATGGTGACTTCTTAAAGGCACAGAAACATGCCAGTTGTTTGCTGCCCAATTAAGTACCTCTGAAAATCAACACCTGCTGAGAGCAACAAGATTCTTTGGTTTCTCTTTATTTGTAAAGGTGTCGCAGCAAGCACTGGCCTAGATTTTGTTGTGTTGCATTAATTCTGCATGCCTTGTCTGTAGAAGCATATGACCACAGTTCTGTTTAATGATACCAGGGATGACTCCAAACCTGGCCTTGTATCCTCTTTAAAGGAATCTGTCAGCAGTTTTTCCCATGATAAACCACTGACAGCCCTAGGTAGGGGCTGGGGAGAGAAGTACACACCTTTTGTGGAGCTTTTATTATCAAGAGTAGTGTAAATATGAAGGTTTATTCTGCCAGGATCTGCTTCTTAAGTGCATCTACCCCTCTGCTCTGAGTGGCAGCTCCTAGTTGTATGCTACAGCTGTCACTCATAGCAGAGGGGAGTGGCTATCCAGAAGCTGAACAGATAGAGCACTTCACAGTAAAGTGCCGCCTCCAGTGCACAGTGCAATAAAAGAATATGACAGAATAAAACTTCATATTCAAACTACTCATGATAACAAAAGTTCCACAGAAAGTATGTTTGTCCTGGTCTCCACAGCTCTTACCACCACAACATCAAGGAGGTTACCTCCGTCACCCTATTGCCACCCCCTAGCTCCAGGTCTGCCATCTTCTTTTTCCCTTTACTCAAAAGCAGTCAAAATGTATGTACTCTTTCAGAATGTTGCAACAAAAAATTATTTTTAAAGTGTGTTTGCAGTTCAAAAGTGGTAAAACAAAAAAAAAATATAAAACCCTTAGAATAAAGTTTAAATAATTTGCTGAACAAATGAAACTAAAAAAACTAAACTGAAAACCTGATGCATATGGCATCATTAAAAAATACAACTTGTCTTGGCTACACAGATGAAAAAAAAAGGGTTGCGAAATGAGAGGATGAAAAAAAACTTGCTTGGTCATCAAAGGGGAATTCCAGTTAGATAACATTATCCCCTAGGAATAACTATTCGATTGGTGGGGGTCCTACCGCTGGGACCTCAACCAATCATGAGAACAGGAGGCCCCATACCCTGTGGAGTTACCCTAAAATGGATGGAGCGGCTGGTTGGAAATTGACCCTGATGCTCCATTCATTTCTAAGAGAGTTCCGGAGGAGCACATTTCCGACCAACCGCTCCGTCCATTTCAGGGGAACTCCACCAGGTAACCGTTCTTGTGATGGGTGGAGGTCCCAGTGGTAGGACTCCCATTGATCAAATAGTAATCTCCTCTCTTGTTGATGGGGGTAATGTTCTGTAACTGGAATATCCCTTTAAAGCCCAAACAATTTCGGGGATTAACATATTAAAAAAATAAAAATGAAGGAAAAATAAAAATAAATAAACTATACAAAAAATAAAAGAAATGCTCCATTCATTTCTATAGGAGTTCAGAGAATAGCAGATTAAGTATGCATGTCGGGAGTTGTAGTTTCACTACAGCTGGAGTGCCGGAGGTTGCCTACCCCTGCAATAGGTGCAAAAATAGCCTAGAATATGTCATTCAGTCAACCAGTCAGTTGCTTTAAAGGGTATGTCCACTTTGTAACCAATTTATTGCTTCAAAACATCTAAAGTGAAAAAATCTTTGTAAGCATTTTTAATTAAAAATATCCTATCAATGTGTATCTATAGCTCCTATACAGACAATGTATCTCCATGGTAACAGACTACAAACAAACCCTTTGTTGTCTGATGTTTCAGTCACATTAACTCCAAAAAAAAATATTAATACTTTATTGTAATTACTATTTGGTAGGTTAACAAGAACATACGTTCACAATCTATATCACTGCTCAAAACACCCCCATAGGGTACTGAAACCAGACAATGCCTAAACTAAAAGGTTTCACATGTCTAATGCTCTATTTCCCCTGTGGCGGCACTGCAGGAAAATTAAACTGCCAAGGTTCCCCACAAATCACAGATTTAAGCTTGGGGTACTGTACCAGCAGAAGAAAACATTGCAATCAGCTTATTATTAAAGGGACTTTTCTAATAAGTAGGGATTGTTAAAAGTGGAGAATCTAATTAATATGGTGTTTATCTTTCATCAGTATTTCTACAAAGCTCCTGACAAACTTTTTCCTGAAGGACTCCATCACAACATGGGAACTGCTGGCCGTGAGCCTATCAGAGAATAAAGGTAAAAATCTAAAAGCTGACTAGACATGAGCAAATTTCTTGAAATTTGTTTCAGATTTTCTTTTAATGAAACTTTATTTTATGCAAAGACAGCATTAGGCTACATTCACACAAACGCATTTTGTTTCCGTGTCCGCTCCATTTTTTTGGTGGATTGGATGAGGACCCATTCATTTCAATGGGTCCGCAAAAAATGTGGAAAGAACACTGTGTGCTGTCCGCATTCGTATGTCCGTTCCGTAGCCCCGCAAAAAAAATGTATAGCATGTCCTATTCTTGTCAGTTTTGCAGACAAGGATAGGCATTCTTACAATTGATCAGCAAAAAAAAAATGGATGCGACACGGATGTCACACGGATGTCTTCTGTATTTTTTGCAAAATACATACGGTCATGTGAATGTAGCCTTAATGAGAGAGTGACACTGACATAAATAGCTATGGGTAAAAGCATGGTTTACGGTGCTAACAAACAGCCTGTTTAGTAACACTGCACTGTCAGATTTGTTATGCCCTTTAAAAAAGTTCTAAAAATTGTCCCTTATTAGGGTCAGATGCCTGCCTTGTTTTACATGTTAGAATTAGAAGAAGCAGTAGCTTGTTCTGAACAAGTTGTCCAAAATGTATCCCTTAATGGGGCCGGATGACTGCCGGTATTTATACACTCATGGTCTTATCAGAGGAAGCAGTGGGCCACATGAGGAAAATTTGCAACAGGTTTGAAACTTTATGCAATTGGATGACCTTTGCAACCAAAATATACTCTGCTAGTGAGGCAGTAAATATGCTTCCCAATCCTAATCCCCTCTCTTTTAGTACTGCCATGCAGTAATGACTGACAATCACATCCACTACCATGGGTAATTGTGTGCAACTGCTACACAAACACATTAACATAAATTAATGGGGTGGGGCACAATATACTGGGTCTCCGCTGTCTTTAAAGAAACAGTGCCACTCTTGTACATCAGCTTCAATAGTGTTACAGCTTTCCCTCATTTCCATTTTTGTAACTTCAGGTCTCATGCACACAACTGTGTTTTTTTCCAAATTTTTTTTGTGGATTATATACGGACCCATAAATTTAAATGGGGCTGCGACAAATGTGCTGTCTGCATTCCTATGTTCACATATCAGTCCCACAAAAAACATAACCTATTCTTATCATACAAGAAGAGGCATTACGTCAATGAGGCCAGCGACAATTATGGGATGCACACAGTCAGTATCCGGATTTTGGCAAACCACAGTTTACAGACCACAAAATACATATGGTTGTGTGCATGAGGCCTTAGAAATAGGATTGTTTTCCAAAGTAACATATTACAATGCATAGTCTACTACCTTTTGTATAATTATAGCCCTTCCCTCCCTTCACCGCAAGATAATATGCAATCACTCAGTATAGTGTTGTGTCAGATGATGATACTCACCATCTGTCTTATTCCATCCATACAGGCATGTGTGTGGCCAAACCATATGAAATCCAAGCCTTCAAGAACTTCTTTATTGACCTAAGACTTCCATATTCTGTAGTGAGGAACGAACAGGTTGAAATTCGAGCCATCATCTACAATTATGAATCAAAGCCACTAAAGGTAAATTTATTTATACCAACCAGACTTTTTCTAATCAGACTTTGTCATTGAATCACATTTGTTGTGCACCATGACATCATCAAAGAGATGCATGATTAACCCCTTCAGGACCCTGCGATTTTCCATTTTTGCGTTTTTGTTTTTTCACTCCCCGCATTCCCATAGTCCTAACTTTTTTATTTTTCCATTCACATAGCCTTATGAAGGCTTATTTTTTTGCGGGACAAGTTGTACTTTCTAATGAAACCATTTACGGTTGCATACCATGTAGTAGGGAGGGGGCAAAAAATTCCAAATCGGGTAAAATTGGGAAAAAACGCAATTCTGATAACGCAATGCCTCCTAATAATAGTTTTTTTCATTTTTTGTGCTGTCCATTCGCCAGAAACTGATATCCAGGTCAGCTGTGAGCTCTTATCATTTGGGCCAGTGTTCTAGCGTAAAATGATGTAAAACATGTTCTGGTAAGGAGGCCCTGCCCCTTCTGCTAAGCTCCACCCACGTTTAAAACGGAGTGGCAGAAAACCTCTGTTCCGCTTTTGTACGCCAGTTTAGAGCTTTAGTAAATGTGCCCCATAGTACAAGAAGAATAATATAGACATAGCTAAAAGAGTATGGGTATGGGGAGAAGAGTCCAGGCATGGAGAGAAGTGTACGCTGCGCGGCTTCTCCCTACATTGCTTAGCTTGGTTGACAGATCTCTCCCTAGACAAGTAAAGGAAGCCAGTTGTGAGTCAAGCCGAGCTGGGAGAAGCCACACAGCGGACTCTTTTGCCTATGCCCAGACTCCTCTCACAGTAAGTAAAATCATAGCTCAGAGTAGAACATAGATCTCTGTAATCAGGCAACCTTTTGAGGCTTCATGCTTCCTGTGGTTAGGCAGCATCTTAAATGGTACCCATCAGTCGGGGAATTACAGAAAAATTTGGAAGAACTTTAGATTCTGCTGAGAAATAATCAAAGAAAGAGGGAAGAAACCCCCATCATTGTTGCTGGCCATACATGCTATCGAGGAAGATCTCCACTGTGAACTGTTTAGGACTGTGTCTTTAAACTGTTGGATGTACTACAACCCCCATTCCTGCACTTTAGTAAAGAGAGTCTTGTTTATGTTCCACTGACCTGGTTACTGACTCCAGCACTATTCGCCACCCACAGCACCTACTCCTACTGCCCTGTACCCTTACAAAAGGCTATGTACACCTTCGGATGCAATTTTTTAAAATTTTTTGCATGTTACTCATTTGTGGTTAAAAATATTTTTTTCAATTGGCCTTTATTAAAAATATTGAGCTGTTCTGTCACAAAGGGTTAACTGTTTTTCTAGCTGTGTGACTGCTAATTTCACTTTGTGCCAATGTTCTGTCAGAAAACCTTACCTTGTCAGATTCCCTTACCCCATGTGACTACCGGGGGTGTGCTCCTCTGCGCAAGTGCAGTACCACGGTACGGCGCCTCTGCGCAAGCGCAGTACCAGGGCATGGGTAAGGTAAAATTACAGTGAGCATTGACTCATGGACGCGCGCACGGACACCGCGCGTGCGCTCTCAGGAGTAAGGAGATCTGACGGTCTTTTGTCTTGTTATATCTTCTTACCCTCACACTGCGCACGCACGGATTGTAAAATCTCCTTACCCTCAACCCGCAGTGTGAGGGTAAGGAGATTTAACAAGACAAAAGACTGTCAGATCTCCTTAACCCTGAGTGTGCACGCGCGGTGTCCGTGCGCGCATCCATGAGTCAATGCTCACTGTAATTTTACCTTACCCATGCCCTGGTACTGCGCTTGCACGGAGGCGCCGTGCCGTGGTACTGCGCTTGCGCGGAGGAGCACACCCCCGGAATTCACGTGGGGGAAGGGAATCTTACAAGGTAAGGTTTTTTGACAGAGTAACGGTCATCTAAGACCACATTCACACGGGCGAGTTTTCCACGCGGATGCCATGCGTAACGTGAACGCTTTGCACCCGCACTGAATCCTGACCCATTAATTTCAATGGGGCTGTTTACATGAGCAATGCTTTTCAGGCATCACTTGTGCGTTGCGTGAAAATTGCAGCATGTTCTATATTCTGCGTTTTTCACGTAACGCATGCCGCATATAAGTGAATGGGGCTGCGTGAAAATCGTGATTTTCACGCTAAGGAGATGATGTTAATAAATAGGGATGAGCCCCGGGACCCCATTAAAGTCCTGCTGAATGAAGATAGAATGTTGTTCTATCTTCATTCAGCAGGACCTGCGCTGACGTCAGCACACTCACTACGTGTTTAGCTGCGATGATGTCAGCGCAGGTCCTTTTGCAGGTCCTGCAAGAAGAATAAAGAAGACGATAACGGCTGCGCGATTAAGTGGATGAGGTGAGAAATGTTTTATTATTTTTTTAACCCTCAATGGACATTTTACTTACCATTCTGTATTAAAGCATGCTATTATTTTCCATTATAACCATGTTATAATGGAAAATAATAAAATCTACAGAACACCAGTGAAGAAGTCCGGGTTCGGGTCTGCAGATTTTTATCACGCGCTTGCAAAACGCATTAAAGCGCTTTTCACTCGCGCGGAAAAAACTGAACAAAGCAACGCAATCGCAGACAAATTGAATGCAAAATCGGTCGGGTTTCCCTGAACCCGCCCGCAACGCATCCGGACTGAATCTGGCACGCTTGTCTGCAAGGGGCCTAAGGCTACTTACACACTAGCATTTAAGTTTTCCGGTTTTGAGTTCCGTCATAGAGGCTCAATACCAGAAAACGCTTCAGTTTTGTCCCCATTCATTGTCAATTGAGACAAAACTAAACTGAACGGAATGCTCCAAAATGCATTCCGTTCCGTTTAGTTGCATTCCCAGACCGGAGAGCAAACCGCAACATGTTGTATTTTGCTTTCCATCCTGGGATGTGGAGCAAGACGGATCCGGCATGACCCCCAATGCAAGTCAATGGGGACGGATCAGTTTTCTCTGACACAATAGAAAATGGATCCGTCCCCCATTGACTTTCAATGGAGTTAATGATGGATCTGTCTTGGCAATGTTAAAGATAATACAATCGGATCCGTTCATAACGGATGCAGACAGTTGCATTATCAGTAACGGAAGCGTTTTTGCTGGTCCCTGCCGGATCCAGCAAAACGCTAGTGTGAAAGTAGCCTAATAACCCTCTTCTCTAAACTACTAAGAGATCATAAACACTTATTTAAGCCACATTCTTATCAGTGAGATAAGAACTGAGCTTTAATGAGGGTTTATAACGTCAGAGAGCAAAGATAAGGAGCCCGTCAGCTCCTGGTCTGACAGAAAAGACTGAAAAATCCAAAGGGTGCTTGTAGAGCATCTCAGCTATGTACAGAAAAAGGAAACCATATTTTTTATGAAGACCAATTTAAAAATTATTTTTAGCTCAAAATGAGTACAATGCAATAATAAAAAATTGCCCAGGTGTACATAGCCTTTAACATCAAAGGCAACCCAACTACAATTAGGCAGGAGCACCAACATTAGAGTGTGCCCAGATAGAAGAAAGGGTGTGCCCTCCTGTCACTGCCCTGGCCCTAGTGAGCATTAGTATTAGGGATGAGCGAATCGACTTCGGATGTAACATCCGAAGTCGATTCGCATAAAACTTGATTTTGAATACTGTACGGAGCGAGTGCTCCGTACAGTATTAGAATGTATTGGCTCCGATGAGCCAAAGTTATCACTTTACAAAGTCTCGCAAGACTTCGGGTGATAACTTCATAAAATGATTTCTACTGTAAAAACCATTTCCCGAACTCGGGTTCTGTTCCAAGTGGTACCTTGGAACCGAACCCGAATTCGGAAAATGGTTTTTACAGTAGAAATCATTTTATGAAGTTATCACCCAAAGTCTCGCGAGACTTTGCAAAGTGATAACTTCGGCTCATAGGAAAACTCCCAGGCTGTGAGCTGTGCGCTGCGATTGGCCAGCGCTACAGCCTAGGAGAAGGAGACGCCCACAGAACAAGGGCAGACACCGCCTACTATAACTTGGTGAGTGAAGATACCGGAGGGCATAACAGGAGAACGGAGCGGCGCCCAGGGATAATAGTAAGTGCAGTGAGATCCCTGGACGCCGCTCTCCATGGCAGCATACTTAGTTCACAATGCTTTTCAAGGTGAAAGGTCCTCTTTAAGCAGTACAGATGATCACGCAGTTATCGTTACTGGGTCATATGAGGTTCCAGCACCACAAAACACAAATGCAAAACAAACACCTGCCCGTCTAGGCTCTACCTAATACACAGGTCTCCCTAACTCCCTAACTAAGGTACAGTTCACACATGAGGTGAGATCCGGCTTTTCTCAGCCATATGGTCCAGAAGCCTCCTGGCTGTGACCACACCAATACCTTGGGGGAATATGGTCCAAGAGTCAGGCGTCGCTGGGTCCCCCCAAAGCTCAGGCTTCCTCAGCCTCTTGGCTGGGACCACACAGAGCCTCTGCAGGTTTCCTTTTCCAAGTCCTCTCCCAGACTCATACACAGAGGGTTGTTTCATCCCTCCGTGATTATCACCAACTGTCTCATCTGCGATCACCTCAGGTTAAATGGAATATGTGCAGTGGAAGGGTGTGTGGGCTGAAAGGTCCCACTGCCAAACCTACCTCTTAGTCCAAATAAAATCCAGTCAAACAACTATGTTTGCTGAAGCAACACCATTTCTGGACTTCATTTACCTCACCCAGATGAGGTATCTGGGTGGGATATACACAACCTCCATGATTTTACCATACACATTACCACAGTACATTAAACACTCTTGGTTCCTATGACTCATCATTTTTAGGGTACTTTCACACTAGCATTTTTCTTTTCCGGTGTTGAGTTCCGTTACAGCAGTGCTTCTCAAATAGTGGGGCGTGCCCTCCAGGGGGGGCGCCAGGCTCCGTAAAGGGGGGCTCGTTCAGGGCCGGCCTTTGGGGTGTGCGGGCTGTGCGGCCGCACAGGGCGCCATAGCAACAGGGGCGCCGGGCGGCTGACAGCTTGCAGTGTAATATGCGGCAGGGAGATGAGCGCTTCCATTGTGGAAGCGCTCATCTCCCTTCCTCTGATCAGAGGCCGGCGCAGGCGCTGGACGCGATGTACGGAGCGGGGGCCGGGGGAGGGACTGGGAGGAGGAGCTGGGGGCCAGCAATAGCGGTGGGGCGGTGCGGTCACTATACTATAGCCCCGCCCCACCGCTCCCTCCGGTATACTAATATAAAATTTATTATTGAATTAAAAGTTATTAAACATGCCCCCCTCACTCCTAATAGTACCGTATATCCGAATTTCTTCTGTATAATGCCGGCAGGCAGGCAGGCCGGGCGGCCGGCGCGTCCCTCAGTGATGTCACGTGCCTGCGCCGCCTGCTTTATGAATGAAGCAGGCGGCGCAGACAAGTGACGTCACTGAGGGACGCGTCGGCCGCCCGGCCCGGCTGCCGGCATTATACAGAAGAAATTCGGATATACGGTACTATTAGGAGTGAGGGGGGCATGTTTAATAACTTTAAACGGCGGCGGCGGGCACACGGAATCTGTGGATGGCACAGTTAAGGGGTGGGGGTCTGTGGATTGCACTGTTATGGGGTGGGGGGGCACTGTGGATGGGACTGTTATGGGGTGGGGGGTCTGTGGATGGCACATATATAACAGTGCCAGCCACAGATCCCCCTGTAACAGTGCCAGCCACAGATCCCCCCCCATAAGTGTCCGTCATCCACAGATCCCACCATAAGTGTCCGTCATCCACAGATCCCCCCATAAGTGTCCGTCATCCACAGATCCCCCCATAAGTGTCCGTCATCCACAGATCCCCCCATAAGTGTGTGTCCGTCATCCACAGATCCCCCATAAGTGTCCGTCATCCACAGATCCCCCCCATAAGTGTCCGTCATCCACAGATCCCCCCCATAAGTGTCCGTCATCCACAGATCCCCCCATAAGTGTCCGTCATCCACAGATCCCCCCCATAAGTGTCCGTTATCCACAGATCCCCCCATAAGTGTCCGTCATCCACAGATCTCCCCATAAGTGTCCGTCATCCACAAGCGGCGTCCCACACGGCGTCGGTTGCCTAGCAACTCTACGGCTGGAGAGAGGGAGCCCCAGTAGCAGTACTTATAACAATTTTATAGACAAATGATACTATTTACAGTCGCGCGGGGGGCGCGAAATGTTTTCTTCTTCCTAGGGGGGGCATGACAGAAAATAATTGAGAAGCACTGCGTTACAGGAGCTCAATACCTGAAAAAAACTGATCAGTTTTATCCTAATACAGTCTGAATGGAGAGCATTCAGTTCAGGATGCATCAGTAAAGTGTTCCTGCAAAACGGATCCGGATTTCCGGTCTGCACATGTGCAGACCTTTAAAAATGCAGAAAAAAATAAAAAATTCCGGATCAGTTTTTCCGGATGAGACGGATCCAGTATTGCAATGCATTTGTCAGACGGATCCGCATCCGGATCCATCAGACAAATGCCGCCTGTTTGCATCAGGATTGCTGGATTCGCCAGGCTGTTCCGGCGACGGAATTCTCTGCCGCAAGTGTGAAAGTAGCCTTAGGAAAACTTGTTATCTCTTTTTGTTTATTTTTTTAATAATTTTTTTTTTCCACTCCCCCTCCTCAAGCTTCGGAACGCAATGACAGTAATAGTAAATGATGTCTGAGTGACACTGACATACCTAGCTATGGGTAAACGCACATCTGATGGCGTTAACATACAGCGTGTTTAATATCATATAGCATTGGTACATGTCTCATGCTTTTTCATATTCCAAAGCTTCCAAAAATTGTCCCTCATTGGGGAAGATGATGTTTAAACACATAACGTGTTATGGGCTAAAAAAAATAAATTGGCTTGGGGGAAGGTTATGGTTGGCAAGTGGCATTAGTGGCATGATGCGGGCCGCAGCAGCAGCAGCCGTACAGAACGTTATGGTAGGCAGACAGACAGCAAGAGTGGTAGAATAGGCCACCAGCAGCAAGGTGAGGTCTATTGATCGCATTCAGCCTGAGCTGAGAGAAAATGTCGGTATTGATGCAGTAATCACATATGTATGCTGCTTAAAGAAATTTAAAGCCCCTTCGCCAAATTTTTTTTACATTTCAACCATGTGGAAAATTAATACATGTAAACTGACGATTGAGAGCCATTAGTGGCAGGATGTAGGCCGCAGGAGCTGTATAGAACGTGATGGCAGTTAGGCAGACAGACAGAAACAGTGGCAAAATAGGGCCAATCAGAGCAAGTCCCCCCCCACTTAATCTTATGGTCATGTGAGACCCCTTCTTCTTCCTCCCGACTGCTTTTTTCCCACCATGTATGCTAAAATGGCGCTACATGCTGGTTTCATGGATTCGTCTTGCATAAACCTGAAAAGATTTGGGTTTTTCTGCCGGTCGAAAAATAGAAACATTTGGACTGAGCCTGGTTCACTCATCCTTAATTCTACTAAACTAATAATCTGAATTTACAGTACTTTTGCCTTCTTTTATGGTTCTTGACCTAAACCTCAAGCAGATTAGGGTAGGTGAAAAGTAACACTGTGTCATATAGTATTTGACGTGCTGTAAATAATGATAATATGGTCTCATTTTAGGTGCGAGTGACGTTTGCTCACAACCCTGAGTTCTGCAGCCTTTCTACAGCCAGAAGGCAGCACACAGTGGAGGTGACGGTGGATGAAAACTCATCGACTGTAGTTCCGTTTGTCATTGTACCGCTCTCTTTAGGGGAACATTATGTTCAGGTGAAAGCTTCAGTCTACGGAGAATTAGCAGGCGATGGTGTCAGGAGGAAATTGAAAGTCGTGGTAAGAGAGTATGGCTACTGTATGAGTTATGGCAATCATTTTATTAATTTCTGTTTGGCTCAATCTACTGTACAGTTTCTGGTGCCTGTAGCTGCCCAAACAGTTGATTGGCCGAGGTGAGCCAGGTGTCAGACGTTCATTGATCTGTGTGCCAGGTGTCAGCCCTCCATTAATCTGATACTGATGACTAGGGATGGGCAAACTTCAAGTTTTGAAGTTCAAGTTTGGGTTCAGTTTTACGCTGAATTGCACTATGGATTTCGTTACCACGGACCATAACGCAATTCCATGACGGAATGCCTTTTCCGTCATAATAGAAGTCTATGGCCAGCATAATGGATCCATCTAGTTTCTGTTATGCAGAAGAGGACTTCTGCATAAAGGAAACCGGATGGATCTACAAAACGTAAAGTTCACTCATCCTTACTGATGACCTAGTCTGAGGAAAGGTCTTTATTATGTAAGTCTTGGGCAACCTCTTGAAACAGTAATTACATTGGCACTTGGCCACAATTTTTTGTGAAAATGACTGACGGTTGTTTTAACACCATCTAAAATTTTTGCTTTCCATTTCAGCCGGAAGGTGTTCGTAAGACGGAAATTGTATCCTCGGTAATACTGGAGCCAGAAGCAAGAAGTAAGTGTCCTTCTCTCCATTTAAATTAGGTTTGGAGCTGTGGTTATAGAAAATTCCACTTTAAAACAGTATTTCCTGAAATAGTTTGATTTATTTTGCTTATATATGAGTAAAAAATATTGAAGCAAAAACCATGTATGCTGTTGACTAGTGATGAGCGGCATAGGCAATATTCGAATTCTCAATATTTCAAAAAAATTTGGCTGAATAATCCCCATAAATTTGCAAATTTGAGAATTTGTGATCTCCAGTCATTGTTTTCTTGATTGCGAAAAATCGACAATGTAATACATTTGCGATAAATTTGCGAACAGAATATTCAACACTATTCGCAAATACGAATATATAGCACTATATTCGAAATATTTGCGAATTTTCAAAGTGGCGATATTCGCGATTAAAATTTGCGATTCAAATATTCGTGCTCAACACAAATGGTTTTCAGTACTTATATGTTGATGGACTATCCTCAGGATAAATCATTGGTATGAGATCTTAGGGGTCTGACACCCAACACCCTCAACAATAAGCTGTTTTGGGCAGCTGCCGGAACCTCAAGCACTAGGCTCTGTCCACTGTGTAGAACCTATGTCGTGGAACTGCAGCTCAGCATTCAAGTGAATGGGAGCTGACCTGCATTACTCCAGCGACGAAGCTACACAGCCGATAGAGCCTTGTTTCCAGTGTTTAGTTTCCAGCACTGGGAACTTGGACCCACACCAGTCTGAGTATTAGACCTGCACCAGTCTGATGAGGATTTTGAGGATAGACCATCAATATCTAAGCACGGGAAAACACCTTTAAAAGCTATGAACCCAATAGGGGCAATTTGTTATGATAGCATTTTACTCATTTAGGGCTAAAAATCATTTTTTCAATCAGTCTTTATGAAAATGTTGAAGCAGCTGTTGTCATAAAGGGGTAACTCTTTGCCTCACTGTATGCATCTTACTTTCATTTGAACCCTCACCGTCAGGCTATGTATGTCCCTTATCTTTGAACTACTAACAGCTCATAAATGATTATTTAACCTATATTCTTATCAGTAAAATAAGAACTGACCTATAATGATTGTCTATGAGGTCCGGAGATTAGAGATTAAGAGCCATCAGCTGAGGAAAAAAGTATAAACACAGAGCCTGGCACTACAGAATCTAAAGTCTGTACAGAGAAAGGGGTTCAACATTTTTAAACAAAGACAAATTTTAAAAAATGACGTTTAGCTCTAAATGAAGTGCATAAATACAAAAACAATTGCCCCCCAAAGGTATCTATAGACTTTAGGTAAAAGAAATACAATATGAACATCCTTACAGATCCCTTGTGATGCCACAACTCGTATATAACATTCTGCCTGAAGCCAGACGCACAGCGATTCAGTGATCATCATACCACCCACATAGTGAAATGGGCTGTCTCTGATCAGAAAACTCTTCTAATATGGCGTTGGTTCACCTGTTACCCAATAAACAGCATCACTCTTATGGAAAGGCTTCATTCTCATTACAGAGAATACTGCATTTCTATTCATATGCACCTGACCCAATTGGAGCACTGAGGGGCTGACCAGAGCCCTCAGAGCACCAGATGTTACACTCCTTTAACTTTAGTCCCTCCCCACTTCCCCTGAATTGACAGGTATAGACTTGTCTTCTGGTCTCAGAATTTGCTCAGTGGAACACTTGTTGCACTCCAGGCAGCGCAGATTCCAGCTGAGCAAGTGCCGAGACCAGGAGACACAACATCACAGGTGCGAGATGACAGGTCTCGGTGCTTACTCAGTTGGAATTTGCACTCCTTGGAGCACAGTAGAAGATTGACTGGTCAAGTTCAGAGACCGGAAGACACAGCGCTGGAACAAGAAGACTGGTATAGGTGAGATGTCTAGCCCTGGCAATCAAGGGGAATGGGGGAGAGATTAAAGCTGAAAGGGTGTAACAAACTGGTGCTCCAAGGGCTGTGGATGGCCGCTCTATGCTCTAGTTAGGTCATCTGCATGTGAATAAAAATGCAGTATTTTCTGTAAGGAGGCAACATATAGTCATGATCAGGGTATGATCAACCTAACCAGGCTATATACAGATTCCTTGTGATGCCACAACTCGCATATATAACACAACATTCTGAATCAAGCCAGACGTACAGCGATTCAGTGATCATCATGCCACCCACATTGTTAAATGGGCTGTCTCTGATCAGAAAACTCTTCTAATATGGCATTGGTTCACCTGTTACCCAATAAAAAGCATCACTCAAATGGAAACGCTTCATTGGCAAAACCACTAATGATGATGGACACGGATGTTGGGTGGCCTTTCCATTGACATTTCATGTCACCCCTTAATTTCCAACAGAATTGAGAGGTTGCGTTGCCATGATCACCATTAATTTTCACATCTTTTGTTCTTTCAGGTGGAGATCATGTAGTAAAGGTGCCATCACTTGCCAATAAGAACATTGTTCCAGGCTCACCAACTACAATTATTGTCAGTGTACAAGGTGCGGTGCTGAGTAACGACCATTGCTGTTGGGTACCTGCTGATGACCTGTCACTGTTTTTTTTTTTTATCTCTCTTAGGGCGGGTTCACATCAGCATTATGAATTCCGTTATTGCATTCCGTTATAACATGGTTTTAATGGAAAATAATGGAATTTGTAAGGCAGATTTCAAAACGGAAACCTTTAGAGGCCTTCTGGTTTTTGTCCCTCATATAAGAGGTCTATGGGCAGCATAACGGATCGATCCGTCTGGTTTCTGTTATAAAGAACTTTCTTTTTCATCCTGCATAACGGAAACCAGATGGATCCGTTATGCTTGCCCATAGACCTCTATAAGGAGGAATCAAAACGGAAGGCCTCTAAAGGTTTCCGTTTTGAATTCCGTCTTACAATTTCAGTTATTTTGCATTATAGCGATGTTATAACAGAAAGCAATAATGGAATTCAGAATGCTGATGTGAACCTGCCCTTAGTTGGTTTACAAGACTATACAAGTGAATGTTCATCTTTGGAAATTATATGTCTTTCTTTAGGAATACCGATTGCACAATTTCTTGAAGATGCCATAGACGGTGCCAGATTAAGCCATCTTATCATTACGCCAGGCGGTTGTTGCGAACAAACCATGACGAGCCTTACTCCAGTTGTTATCGCCACATATTATCTTGATGCCACTAATCAGTGGGACCGAATAGGAGTGAATCGCCGGGAGGACGCCATTCAAAAAGTCATCAAAGGTAGTATCAGGTTATCTCTTGGGGTGACATTGCTAGGAGTTCAATCTTCATGTTGTATTTACTGTAGTAAGTAACCATTCTATATTTGGTCTTTCCTTACTTTCTTACTAGGTTATGTCCATCAGCTCAATTATCGTAAAAGTGATGGATCTTTAGGATCTTTCCCTGGGACAGACTCTGGCACATGGTAGCTATGACATCTTCTTTTAGGGTCATTGATGGCATATTCTTCTGTAGGCTTATTAACTTTTTCATATTAATTCCACCATTGCTTTGTCTTTAGGCTCACCGCTTATATTCTTAAAGTTTTTGCTATGGCTAAGAGTATTACAAACATTCATGATGATAAACTGTGTGAGTCTGTGAAGTGGCTTATTTTGACGAAGCAGAAGCCGGATGGGATGTTCACTGAGAAGATTCATATTAGTAGTCAATATACAAGGGTAAGAACTTCAAATAAACACATAACATAAAATTGTTAAGTTATTCACTGCCAGAAGGTTGAGGTAAGCAAGACTTATAAAGCATATGTCAGCATGATCAACCCTACTAAACCAGGCATAAAGCCTGCTAGGGTTGATCATGCTGATAAAAATGATAACCTGATCATGATTATCTGTTGCTTCATTACAGAGAATACTGCATTTCAATTCATATACACCTGACCCAATTGGAGCACTGAGGGGCTGACCAAAGCCCTGAGAGCACCAGTTGGTTACACTCCTTCAGCTTTAGTCCCTCCCCACTTTCCCTGGATTGACAGGTCTACACTTGTCTTCTGGTCCCAGAATTTGCTCAGTGAATCTCTTGTTGCACCCCAGGCAGTACAGATTCTAGCTGAGCAAGCGCCGAGACCAGGAGACACAACAGTGCAGGTGCAAGATGACAGGTCTCGGTGCTTGCTCACTTGGAATTTGCAGAAACCGGAAGACACAGTGCAGGAACAAGAAGACTGGAATAGATGAGATGTCTATCCCTGGCAATCAAGGGGAATGGGGGAGAGACTAAAGCTGAAAGGGTGTAAAAAACTGGTGCTCCAAGGGCTGTGGCTGGCCCCTCTATGCAAAAAAAAAAAAAATCTCAGCTAAGGCTACTTTCACACTAGCGTTCGGGGCTCCGCTTGTGAGCTCCGTTTGAAGGGTCTCACAAGCGGCCCCGAACGCATCCGTACTGCCCTAATGCATCACCTGTTTTCAGGACCATCCTAGGGTATATAGGAGGTTCCTGAATACGGGATCGCCCCTATCGGGGCATCCATTCAGTTTTTTAGGCAGGGACACAAATATAGGGTGAATTGTAGGGAGAGATCCCCAAGTTAGGACCAGTACCCTGCCTATGGGACTGCCCCTTCCTACATCATGGAAGATTGATGACCACCGAGTCCCGACTGTATGCATCATTTTTGTTTTAATTTACACGTGCCCTCTACACTCTAGTTAAGTCATCTGCATATGAATTAAAATGCAGTGTTTTCTGTAGGGAGGCAAAGTATAGTCATGATCAGGGTATGATCAACCTAACCAGGCTATATGTGTGGAGGAGGAATAATTTTATGAACAACAAAAAAATTAGCTTCATGACTAATTACTTCGTCACGAAGCGGAATTCAATCACAGGGAGCTGCGATAGTGCTGCTGCCCATCATTGTACCGCTCAAATACCACATTAATACATGATGGCGGCATCTGAGTGTAAAAACAGTGTAAAATTAACATTAAAAAAATTTAATCATACTTGTTCGCGACGGGCCGGCTGCCGCCATCTTGCTTGAAGATCCGGTGCGAAATTGGGATTTTGGCCGACATCTTCAATCAAGATGGCGGCGGCCAGCCCGTCGCGAGCAAATGGAGTAGGTAGGTGTGATTTTTATTTTTTGTTTTTTTTACAGTATTTAAATTATTAAAAATTTGGGTTTGCGGTGAATCAAATTTATCCTGAAATTCGGATCGAATTCCACTTTGGTGGACTTGATTCGCTCATCTCTTTTGGCGATCATTACAAGTAATATATTATAAGGATTTTAGAGCATTTCCCAATCATTTTGATTGTGACGGAGCATCGACTGAGACTCCCTTAAATCTCAAAGACAGATGAGGTCCAATTAAGATATAAAAAAAGGTAAAAAAAACAAGGCAGACAAAGACGTTTTCCATGATGGACCATCAACGGAGATCTCTGTTATCTGCCATGGTTTCTTTACTCATCAGTCTAGGAGAGGTACGCGCTCTAGTTTGGGAGACCAGCTGTGTATGGAGACTTAGTGGAAACATATTATGTAAAAAAAAAAGGTATCTTCCATAGACAGAGAACCATCTCACTGGTGTCAACCAGAAGTAGTTCCCTATGAGTCAATATCTGACTTTTCTAAAAAGCCTTGGAACATGACAAGGGAAAATAGCCAATGCTACTCCATACTGTTGTAGATGGATATACAATATGGCTTGGCTATTTTCCTTTATCACATTCCAAGGTTTGTCAGACGGCCCTCTTTCTCTGGGAAATACCACTTACAGTACAAGGATGGCTGCCTTGCTCTGAACACTGACTCCACTACAGTAACTGACCTGGTGCCACCAATGTCCCACAGTGCAAATAGTGGCGACTGCAGTTAACACTGATGTCCAACCAGGGGCGTAGCTAGAACTGACTGGTCCCCACAGCATATTTTTGTACCCCCACCCCCCACACACACTTCTTTGCAAACCCCATTCATGTGGTTATTTCGTGATTTTTTTTTCCATATATTTAACGCCTTAGTGACCAGCCTGTTTTGGGCCTTACTGACCAAGCGTTTTTCTCCCTTTTTTCATTATCGCGTTCCTAGAGCTATAACTTTTTTATTTTTCCGTCTATATAGCTTTATGAGGGCTTGATTTTTGCAGGACCAGTTGTAGTTTGTAATGGCACCATTTTGGGGTATTCATAACTTTCTGATTAAAGGGAACCTGTCACCTCCCAAAACCATCCCAAGCCGCCAGCAGTACCTGCGTGTAGCCAGCAGCATGTTTGTAATGATAATTTTCTTCCTGAAGGCAGATGCAGCAACGTTGTTTTATCCCCTGCCTGGTGCGCTTCTCCAGTCAGGCTTGAAGTCACGGAGGCAGCGGCCTCCTTGCTACAAGTCACGGTAACCACGCCCCCTTCCCTGCCCCTTCGCTGTGACTGACAGCGCTTATGCAGAGAGTTTGGCAAAGCCAGCCGAACTGCCAGATGTCAGTCACAGCGAAGGGGCAGGGAAGGGGGCGTGGTTACCGTGGCAACTAAGAATAAATTAGCAATTCTGTCTTTTTTTTTTTTTTTACGGCGCTCAATGTAGGGGATAATTTACATGATATTTATGTAGTCCGGGTCGTTATGGACACGGCAATACCAAACACATGGGAAGATTATTTGTTTTGCTATTTTTTTCATTGAAAAGCGTATTTTCAATGAAAAAAAAGGGTACATTTTTTTATAGGATTTTTTTTATTGAATAAATGAATTTTGTTTTTTACTTTTTTTTTACCACTTATCAAAAGTGGTAAAAAAAAGCTGTAGACTATAACATACAGCTTTTTGATTGATTTTAAAATGCAATGCATTATCCCTATAGTGCATTGCATTTTAATGTCAGTGGTATTCTGACATTGACCAGCAGGCTGCGCCAGAGAGGCACAGCCTGCTGGAAACTACTCAAGGCGGGTCTGGGGCCTACATCAGACCCCTGCCAGCCTTGACACACATCAGCACCCCGCGATCGCATTTGCAGGGTGCTGATGGGAGACAGATGGGAGTCCGCTCCCTTGTCAGCACTTTACATGCAGCAGGCGCCATTGCCCGTGGCATGTAAAGTGTTAAACAGCCCGTACCGGCACTCCTGTCAGTCTGGGCTGTTAGAGCAGGGCCCCGGTACCCCGTGCAGCGTTTAGACTGGGCCGCCGTATGGCCCAGCCTAAGGCCCCTTAGTAACCGCTGTAAAAATGAATATGGGTGGTCACTAAGGGGTTAAAAGGTGAAGCGTCACCTGTGTGGCAAATTACCCAGTGACATGCTGCATGGGTGACAAATCACTGCTGTGATCAGTCATTGGCTACGGTGGTCACCTGCCTTCAAAATAAGCACTAGTATCCAGCAGAGCAGCGGAGGCAGAGAAGAGAAGATGCCATGTACTGCATGCTATAGTACAGAAGGATGAAAGAGGAAGGAATGGGCAGAGGTTGGCATGGCTGCCAGGCAGATGCAACATAAACCTGTCCTGCACTCACTGCTGAGCCCTGCGCCTGGCCCAATAACTCACACCTCTCCTCTCCCAGCTGCCCTCATGCCCTGAACCTGTAGGATGCCTTCTTTCTGCTATGAGGCAGGGCACATACTGTAACTGCCAAAATCTTGTCCTCTTTAAGTCTGTTCCTCCTGTTTCCTGAGATCCCAGGGGACTGTTGTAACATCCCAGAGTTATGTTACTAAACTTTTTTACCCCGCTACAACCTGTTAAGTGTATATGCATTGTCATCCTGTGTAATTTAACATCACATTCTCACAAATGTGCATATTCTAAGCCTGTTACATGTAATTTGCTGTAATTTCCATGTACACCAGCAGGTGACAGCAATGTGTTACCAGGAACTTAGACAGTTTAGCATTTCTAGACTGGAATAGTACATTCCAGTTTAGCTCCCCCCTTTTTGAGGAGGTGTGGAATGTTCCCGCATCCTGCCTCATGGGGAGGAAAGGAAGTTAGAGTTAGTGTGCCAGCCACCCCGGCTAGGGGAAGGCTGTGCTGGTAGGAGCTCCCAGTTCTAGGGATCCCAACCCAGGATCGTGTCTCGGCTGAGACCAAAGATCACCATTCCCAGCATGAGCCCTTCAGCCTCAGCTGGAGACAAGCAAGCAGCCACCTCCGGAACTCCAGGAAGAACCATTCCCTGTGAGCACAACTGTGAGTACCATCCAGAGACCAGGAGAATCCAAATTCCTCCTCAGCTAGTCAGTCCCATACACAGCAGAAGATAGACAGAGCAGAAGATATAGATTCCTGCCATATTCTCAGGCATATGATAGAAGCAGAAGAGATAGTAATCCCTGCCACATATTGCCAATACCTGCTGGGACCCAAGACTATTGCTGTGTCTCATGTGGATTAATGCTGCATCCAGTAAAGTGAAGTTTGAATTATATCCCAAGTCTGGATCTCGTTCATTGCTACCAAGTTCCTCAATTACTCCTACTAGCAACACACTCATTTAATGCAAGTGAGCCAGGATCCAGGAGTCCAGCCGTACCAAGGTAGGAGACACCGTTGACACTATTGCCACTACTATACAGAGACATTACACCACTCTGGCATTCCTCACCTGGTACGTGAGTTGCAACACCTTAAAGGGCCCTGAGACTGTACCCTGCGCACGCTGCAATTGGCGTCACAAACAAAAAACTCTTAACTATCATTGCATATTATAGCGTCAGTGTGTATAACCCCAATCCGGCTTACTGCACTGTCATCGATGGGTAGAAGGCCCAGAGGAAAGCGCATCAGATGGGTAGAAGGCACAGAGTACTAGGGGCATCAGATGGGTAAGAGGTCCAGGGGACTGGCATCAGATGGGAAGGGAGCCCAGGGAGCTGGCATTAGATAGGTAGAAGTCCCAGAGGACTGGAGGAGGCATCAGATGGGTAGGGGGTCCAGGGGACTGGCATCAGATGGGAAGGGAGTCCAGGGAACTGGCAATAGATGGGTAGAAGTCCCAGAGAACTGGGGGCATCAGATGGGTAGGGGGTCCAGGGGACTGGCATCAGATGGATAGGGGGACTGGGGAAGGGGGCCCAGAGGACAGCAGATGAATGTCAGCTGGGGGGGGGGGGCGGGCAGAGATGGAGGACAGACACAGGCTCTTCTTCCTGCAGGACTTCCTGTTTCACACTGATCAGTCTTCCCTCATCCTCCTGTTATTGCCGACTACAGAGCAGTATATGGAAGCTGGACTGTATTAATAGTACAGGAGAATGAGGGGAGACCGTATCTCCCTGTAGCACAGTGTACTGATCCATGTCTGCACAATGAAGCAGCAAGGCTCCTCCATTAATGCTCCATGCTGATGGGCGGGGCTTATCTGACTACTTTGCACCACTAGCGTTCTAGAGCATTGCAGTGAGTGTAGAGGGGGTGGGGCCAGTCCGACACTGTTTAGTACCTCTCCTGGACCCCTTCTGAGCTCGGACCCCGAAGCAGCCACTTCCTTGATAGCTTGGCCACTGTGTCCAACAGTTTATCTTGTGGAACAACTGCCAAACTCTGCATCCACATACCATCACCTTCTTACAGCTAAGGATTCTTTCACAACAGCAATGACGGATCCAGCAAAAAAGCTTCCGTTACTGATAATACAACCATCTGCATCCGGACAATTGTATTATCTTTAAATTCCGGCTTCCACGCTGATGCTCCCCACACTGGGCCTGATGAAGGGCTGCATATAGCCCGAAACGTTGCCTGAAATTATGTCCGGCTGAATAAAATCATTAATTACTTCACCTTCAACTCTAGAGTGCTGTCAATTTGTATGTATTATCTTTAAAATAGCCATGACAATGGGGGATGGATCCGTTTTCTATTCTGTCTATCCGTCTTGCTCCGCACCTTGCAGCGTTATTCTGTTCGCGATGGGGACGCAACCAAACGGAACGGAATGCATTCTGGTGACTCCTTTTCGTTCAGTTTTGTCCCTATTGACAATGAATGGGGACAAAATGGAAGTGTTTTCCTCCGCTATTGAGATCCTATAGCGGAACTCAATAGCAGAAAGCGAAAGCGCAGATGTGAATGTAGCCTAAGAACAGCTCATCATTATGAAATCCAAGAACACCTTCAATGCTTGAAAAAGGGCTCTTTAACCATTTCAGTACTTTGCAATGTTATGTTTTTGCATTTTCATTTTTAATTCCCTGCTGTCCTGGGGTCATAACTTTTTATTTTTTCGGTTCACATTGCCATATGAGGGCTTGCTTTTTGCAGGACAAGTTGTAATTTCTAATGGCACTGTTTCCAATTGCATATGTCATAGTGGGAAGGTAGAAAGAAAATTCCAAATGGGAAGGGATTGGAAGAAAAATGCAATTTAGTACGTTTCATTTTTACGGTGTCCTCTATTCGGTAAAACAGACTTGTGCCCTTCATTCTCTGGGTCAGTACGATTACAACAATACCACATTTATATTGTTTTTTCATTTATATAGTTTTTCTTGTTTTACTACTGAAAAAAAATTAAAAAAACTTTGGAAAAATATATTTTATTACATCTGGGTTGATATGTATTTTTTATAGATTTAATTTGGAGTGCAAATGATACATTAGGTATATATACATCTGTATCTCTATAGAAATATCACATGATCTACCCCCCAAGGTGAATGTTGTAAAAAAATAAAAAATAAACGGTGCCAAAACAACCAATTTTTTGGTCACCTTGTCACAGTGTAATATAGAATGATCAAAAAATCATATTTACCTAAAAATGGTACTAATAAAAATGTCAAGTCTTCCCGCAAAAAAGGAGCCCAACTGGGGTCACTTTTTGAGAGTTTCTAAGGTAGGGGTGCATTAGGGGGCTTAAAATGTGAAATAGTGCCTAAAAACCAGTTCTGCAAAATCTGCCCTCCAGAAACCCTATGGCGTTTCTTTCCTTCTGCTCCCTTCTGTGCACCCATACAGCAAATTACGACCACATATGGGGTTTTTCTGTAGACTGCAGAATCAGGGTAATACAGGTGAAACTCGAAAAATTAGAATATCATGCAAAGTTCATTTATTTCAGTAATGCAACTTAAAAGGTGGAACTAACACATCAGATAGACTCATTACATGCAAAGCGAGATATTTCAAGCCTTTATTTGTTATAATTTGGATGATTATGGTTTACAGCTTATGAAACCCCAAAGTCTCAATTTGGAGGTACCCTTTGCTCAGGGGATATGGATTAATTAGCTGACTAGAGTGTGACACTTTGAGCCTAGAATATTGAACCTTTTCAGAAAATTCTAATTTTAAGCTGCATCAATGCAATTCCTTTTAATTTGCATTACTGAAATAAATGGCCTTTTGCACGATATTCAAATTTTTCGAGTTTCACCTGTAGATATTGAGTTTTGTTTCACTGTTAACCCTTGATATGTTACAGCATAAAAAAATTATTAAAATGGAAAGTCTGACAAAAAAAAATTCTTATCCATTTTCCTTTTATTCTTGTGGAACACCTAAAGGGGTAACAAAGTTTTTGAAATCAGCTTTGAATAAATTAAGGGAATGTAGTTTCTAAAATGGTCATTTATGGGTGATGTCTAATATGTATGCCCCACAAAGTGACTTCATAACTGAACTGGTCCTTAAAAAAGTGGGTTTTGGAAATTTTCTTAAACATTTTAACAATTGCTTCTAACATTCTAATTCTTCAAATGTTAAAAAAAAAAAATGACTTTTACAAAATGATGCCAAAGACATATGGTAAATGTAAAATAATAACTATTTTATGAGGTATGGCTATCTGCCTTAAAAGCAGAGAAATTCAAATTTAGAAAATTGCTAATTTTTCAAAATGTTTGTAAAATTTGGGATTTTTTTAATGCATATCTACTCAAATTTACCAATGTTATGAAGAACAATGTGTCATGAGAAAACAATCTCAGAATGGCATGGATAAGCAAAGGTATTCCAAATATTATTACAACATAAAGTGACACGCCAGATTTGCAAAAATATGGCCTGGTCCTTAAAGGGAACCTGTCATGTGGATATTTGATTATAATTTAACTAATTATATGCAATCATTAACTACTAAAAAGTACCTTAGATGTATTCACTTACTGGTGTGACAGATGGTTACCTCATAATATACACACAAAGATGCCGCATGCCAATGAGCTGATTTGAGTCCGTGTGATGTCATTGAGTCCAGCGTGTATTTAATTCAGAGCTATAGCCACTCCCCTGCCCACCTGCTGCTGATTCATATGGAAAAAAACTGTCATTCAGCAGCAGGTGGGCGGGGAGAGTCAGGAGCTCATGAATATTCAGGACTCATCATTATCAGCTGGAGCTTTTCAATACAAGATGTTGGCAGATTGACTGGGTCAATTAAAGAAAGTGACCCAGCATTTTGCTAAGAGAATCAGTCACTTATTTATGTTGCCCTTAGTTAGGACACCATAAAACTGGTGGCAGGTTCCCTTTAAGGTGAAAAATAGCTGTTTCCTCAAAGGGTTTATAGTAGGGGCATTTTTGGACATGGTGGTGCTTATGATTTTTTATTGTTTATTTTTATTTCAAATTTGGAGACGGGGAGTGATATATATATATATATATATATATATATATATCTCCTTTTTTTCTTCTCCTTTTCTCTTTTTTTTTTTTTTATCCGTCAGAAGAACAGAAATTAAACAGGATTCTGTGAAACAACCGATCCTATTGCAGATTTGGCATCTGTTTGAGCCATTTCTGAGATCCATTTTCGTCTGACTTTTTTTATCCTGTCTAAAAAAACGGATCTCAGATGGAAATGACTCAAACGGATGGCAACAATTTGTAACAGGATCACTTTTTTTTTTTTTACAAGATCCTGTAAAAAAAATTATCCTGTGCATAAACTGATACACAGGGTCTGTTCTTTTACAGAATCCTGTTTGAAACGGTGATGTGAACTCTCCCTAAGTGACTTGTGTTGGGGTTTGTTGAGTGTCATCTTGTGGTGGTTAGGCAACACAGGCTTCAGCAAAGCTTAAGAAACTGTAAAGATTCAGTGATGATATCTCCTAAAAATATTTTTTTCTCTTTCTCAGGGTGGTCTCGCGGGTTCGACAGATGCTGATGTTGCTGTGACGGCTTTTGTTGTTATTAGTCTTTTGGAAAGTCAAAAACTCTGCAGCGGTTCTGTCAATGTAAGTGACTTGTAGAAAGAACTTATTAACTAACAACATGACCTGTAGAGAGTTGTTTCACTGGCACAGTGGTCGGACGGTGGACACTCTACGCATACGTAATATGTAGACAGAGTAAGAGCAGACACAGTTGCAATTTTCTAAATTTTATTTGGTAATGGTGAAACTCCGATGTTTCAGTCAGACCAGATCTAAGGCTAAGGACATCAACTCCTGAGGGAGGACCCCTTTGACCAGCTGTTACAGAGGTTCTTTCTAGGTAATACGACCATTACCTTATAGGCATCTACATGGATCACGTGGCGTGCAACCAGTAACTACAGCATTTTCAGAAGTTATGCTTCTCAACCATTAGGGTTCTGCAAACCTTAGTTATCAGCGCCTCTATCTCTGTACATCCTAGCAGTGGCTCATTGATATTTTTTGACCAAAAAAATGGGTTAAGCAGCACTCCAGGTCCCAATTTGGGGACAGTTGCCAGTAGAAAAATAGATTAGATGGTGCCCGCGGATGGGGATCCTGGCTGGTGGTCCCATAAGGTTACAAATACATAGAAAATCCACAGCACTCCTCAGTTCTGGTGAAAAAGCCGGTTACTTTATTGGTAACAGCAGCATACAGAAAGCAACGTTTCAACCATCTCTGGTCTTTCTCAAGCTTGAGAAAGACCAGAGATGGTTGAAACGTTGCTTTTTGTATGCTGCTGTTACCAATAAAGTAACCGGCTTTTTCACCAGAACTGAGGAGTGCTATGGATTTTCTATTTATTTGTAACCTCATTGATATTTTTCAGCACATTCTTAGCAGATGTACTTGTAGTGATGAGAAACGCCCGGCAGTCACACACAGTGCCAACAGTGACAGCTGCAGTTTATGCTGATTTCCAAGCTCCAAAGTCTGCTGCCACACACCTTCAACTTTTTAGAGAACCAAGCAATCTGATACACTAGGGTAACTCAGTGTTTTACCAGGAACACAGAATAAAGGAGATGTCCCACATGATAACCATAATCCTATTTGACCTTTAGAATTCCCTAAGATACTTTATAGACAAGTCTGGTCAGCAACAGAAGGAAGACCTTTGGATGACTCTTTCTATGAGGTGCAGGGCAGGGACTCTGTAATAGTGCTCAGTGGTAGTATCTAAAGCCCTAGACTTCACGGGTCCTGTTTTTCTCTCTACCTCTCTCAAAGGAAGTAATTCTCTACAGCCAGAAGGTTGGCGATCTCTTTGCACACCTGTCCTCCTGTAGCATGATTTCCACCATTGTTTTACACTAAAGTTCCACTTTGCCATTCAGAGAAGCCAGAGTTGCTTTTGCCGGTGTACTGCAGCACAGCTCTCATTTACTTGAATGGAAGCTGAGCTGCAGTACCCAACCATGACCACTACACAATGGATGAAACATTCCGCCTGCTGGTTGCATACACTGTATAGATTATTACATTGACAGCTGCTCAAAACAGTTAATTGGTGGGGGTGCTGGGTGTTGGACCATATGTAACTACTGGAAAACTCCTTCATTGGTAAGTCTAACATCCCACTGGGTCAGCAAGTGGAAAGGACAAAGGTCTAATTGCATATCTGCAATGGAGGGAACTGTGTTGCAGAGGGACCATGAAGTCAGGTGTGCTAAGACCTACACAATCTAAATCATTAGAAAAATTTGGATCTCTGTAATCTAGCTTCCTGACCAATGTATTCTCAGGGGTGATGTGTGGCATAGCCACATGTAAAGTTGACAGATACATTTTCTTGTGCTCCATATTGGAGGATGCAGAAACCCCCAAAAAAGGGAACATGCCATCAGAAAATGACATTGTTTCAATTTAGTTTGGTAAACTTATTTTCAAGAGATTTTTGATTAGCATTCTTTTCTGTTTTGGAAGAAAAGCTAATTTGAATATCTTTCCCAGAAACCCAAAGGTATGCAAATTGGCATGCTTGACAAAAATGAAGAGGTAATATCCTATCTACTGTCATAAAGAATTAACATATGTAAATTTACATATATTCTTCCTAGAAATCAAGAGTAGTGTCACCTGGCATACAATATTCATGCACATTTTTTTGTCTCCCTAATGATAAATAGCACCCAGAAGAGAATATGTGTAATGTAGGATCAAACCTGTCTAAATAGTTGATGGTCATGGTTCACATTTTACCCTTGGTCGACAGTGACCTCTGTACAGGTCGCTGAGCATGCCCACAACACTTCCCAATAGAAGACAATAAACGTCTCCAGTCCATGTAGCTGCAGTCATGCTGATCCCTGAATTCTGTTAAAAGCAGACCACCCTCCTTACTCATGTTCTGGAAAAGGAATAAAAAAATAAACAGTCAGACCAGACAACCAGTTTTAAACAGTGAAGAGTTATGTTCTGTAGTATCTGTAAAGTTTGGCAAGTAATTCTTAAAGGGAAGGTAGAATTTAGATCTTTAGCCTAGCTACACTTTACCAAAGACTTTGTTGAGCACTGCTGTGTACAGGTAGATTGTCTTATAAAGGCTGTCCAGGTTGTTTTTTTTTGTTTTTTTTTATCCAACCCCAGGCATGGTGAACTGTGGAGAAATCCATACTCACCTGGTCCCTGCCATTGGGTTGCGACTCTCAGGCTCCTAGGCTGTCTTCATTGGATTTGTGGTCCCGTCTCTCAACTTCCTGCGTAGACAAGGTTATGTATCTACGGCTGCAGCCAATGACTGGCCCCCCAACCTTCTTGTGTCCCCAAGCAGCACATGGTCAAGCAGTGATGTACATGTGGACATGAAACAACTGAATCTGAAACTCAGTCATTGGCTGCAGTGGCGCATACGACCCCATCTGAGCAGGAGCTGTATCCCAATGCTACAGTTTTCTGTGTAGTAGCTCCTTTAAGACTTGTGGCATAATGAAGGCTACAATAGACATTTTGACTAGGTAAGGATGGATTTTGTAAGCTCACTGGGATGCCCGGCATGGAACAGCACAGTCTGTCACTAGTTAATATAGTGAAAAAGAAGGTTCCCAAGAGATATACCACCCAGGGAGGCCAAAAGGCTCTTTTGGTCTTTGTCGCTATAACAGGAGCCTATAGATTTGCTTAACGCTTGTTACTTTCTTTCCTTAACCCTTATCTAGTAGAAGTCACTATATTACAATGTTATGACAGTGCTTCTGTATTTGATAAACCTTTTAAGAGACATAAGATGTGAATAAATGTCACTGCTTTTGATACCAGATATTTTCCAAATGTTTGCTAAAGTATCTCTCCTTCCTTTAAGAATCTGCATGTCAGCATTAATAAAGCGGTGACCTTCATAGAGGAACACTATAAAAAACTGAAGAACCCACATTCAGTTGCAATCACATCATATGCACTTGCTTTGGCTGGCAGACTAAAGGACCCACAGAAGCTTCTGTCTGTAGCAAAAGGTAAGGTTTATGTACGGTAGGTGGTTAGAGGGTTGCCTGCAGTCGGAGAACTGGCCAGCATGGTGGTCTCCGTGTTTAACATTATAGCGGTTGTAGGTTGTAATCTGACCAAGAGAAACATCAGCATGGAGTTTGTATGTTCTTCTTATGATTGTGTGGATTTCCTCACATGACGACAGGAAATTAAAAAGAGACCTCCTCACTTGGGACAGTGAGTGATGATAATGTCTGTGAAGCAGTGCAGAATATGTAAGTGAACAAAATAGAAAAAGAACTGCTGGCTGTGAATCACAGATGTCTTCCTTCATATGTGGTGCAAAACAGGCCTTAGCCAGAATAGTATTACGCTTGACGCCTTAGACAGGCTCTGCTTTACATAATTGGGTGGTGGTCCATACCAAGAAAAGTCACATAATTTATTCACACAAAAGACCAGGGGACAATCTTTGTGTTGAAAAAAGGTAATTAAGAGACGAATACAGAAAATTATTTTTTACAAATACAGAATCAAACTGTGGAGTGTCTACCCCAAGAAGTAGTAATGGCGCAAAATGTCAGGATTTAGGATCTGTGAGCAAATGGCGGTGAAGGTAATTAAGCTTCATTTATAAGGCATATTTCAGGCGCAGATTGCGATGCAGCGGTTAGTTGAGTGGCAGTCTGAGACTTCTCCCCGCTCACGCTAGGTCTAAAAAAGTGGACATGGGTGGGGAAGGGGACGGGCCGGCAAGGCTCTATAATTTACCATTTCCAACGCCTGTTTCAGTCATAGAAAAAGGTCTAAATGTAAGAGAGCTCGGTAGCTGTTTTACATTTAGAGCTGATAGAAGATCCACATAAGTTATTAAGAGGCCAGTGCCACTTGAAAGGTTTATCAAAACCTTACTAAAACAATGGTCTTAATAAATGTGCCCCTTAACTCCTTAGGGACTTAGGACGTACCGGTACGCCACGTTTACGGGTACGTCCTAACTTCAAATCGCGATTGCGGCGCGGCGGGGGTTAATCGGAACAGGATGTCCGCTGAAATCATTCAGCGGGCATCCTGTCACAACGCCGGGGGGGGTCCCGTGACCTCCCCCGTGTCGGCGATCGCCGTAAACCGCAGGTGAATTCAGACCTGCGGTTTGCGGCTTTTACCTTATCCGGCGGCGGTGCCATCGGGTCCCCATGCGGCTGTAGGGGGGACCCGATGGCATGGAAGGCAGCGCAATGCCTTCCTTAGGCATCTGCGCTGCCTTCCGGTGACGAGCCTGTGAGATCCAGCCCCCTGGATCTCACAGGCCGGAAGCTGTATGAGTAATACTGTGTGTATTACTCATACAGCTAATGCATTCCAATACAGAAGTATTTTTTTCCCCAAAAAAAAAAAAAAAGTTTCAAGTAAAAATAAACAAAAATGTCATTTTCCCCAAATAAAGTAAAAAAAAAATTGGTAAAAAATAGGTGGAAAAAAAAAAGTATACATATTAGGTATTGCCGCGTCCGTATCGACCGGCTATATAAACATATCACATGACCTAACCCCTCAGATGAACACCGTAAAAAATAAAAACTGTGCTAAATAAACAATATTTTGTCACCTTACATCACAAAAAGTACAACAGCAAGAGATCAAAAAGGCGTTTGCCCACCAAAATAGTACCAATCTAACCGTCACCTCATCCCGCAAAAAATGAGCCCCTACCTGAGACAATCACCCAAAAAATAAAAAAACTATGGCTCAGAGTATGGAGACACTAAAACATAATTTTTTTTGTTTCAAAAATGATATTATTGTGTAAAACTATATCACATGACCTAACCCCTCAGATAAACACCGTAAAAAATAAAAAATAAAAACTGTGCTAAATAAACCATTTTTTGTCACCTTACATCACAAAAAGTGTAATAGCAAGCGATCAAAAAGTCATATGCACCCCAAAATAGTTCCAATCAAACCGTCATCTCATCCCGCAAAAAATGAGACCCTACCTAAGATAATCGCCCAAAAACTGAAAAAAATATGGCTCTCAGAATATGGAGACACTAAAACATGATATTTTTTTTGTTTCAAAAATGATATTGTGTAAAACTTACATAAATAAAAAAAAAGTATACATATTAGGTATCGCCGCGTCCGTATCGACCGGCTCTATAAAAATATCACATGACCTAATCCCTCAGATGAACACCGTAAAAAATAAAAACTGTGCTAAATAAACCATTTTTTGTCACCTTACATCACAAAAAGTGTAATAGCAAGCGATCAAAAAGTCATATGCACCCCAAAATAGTGCCAATCAAACCGTCATCTCATCCCGCAGAAATCATACCCTACCCAAGGTAATCGCCCAAAAACTGAAAAAATTATGGCTCTCAGACTATGGAAAAATTAAACTTTTTTTTGCTTCAAAAATTAAATCATTGTGTAAAACTTACATAAATAAAAAAAAGTATACATATTAGGTACCGCAGCGTCCGTAATAACTTGCTCTATAAAAATATCACATGACCTAACCCCTCAGGTGAATACCGTAAAAAAATAAAAATAAAAACGGTGTAGAAAAAGCCATTTTTTTGTCACCTTACATCACAAAAGGTGTAACAGCAAGCGATCAAAAAGTCACACGAACCCCAAAATAGTGCCAATAAAACCGTAATCTAAACCCGCAAAAATCATACCTTACCCAAGGTAATCACCCAAAACCTGAAAAAATGATGGCTCTCAGACTATGGAAACACTAAAACATGATTTTTTTTTTGTTTCAAAAAAGAAATCATTGTGTAAAACATAAATAAAAAAAAGTATACATATTAGGTATCGCCGCATCCGTGACAACCTGGTCTATAAAAATATCACATGATCTAACCTGTCAGATAAATTTTGTAAATAACAAAAAATAAAAACGGTGCCAAAACAGCTATTTCTTGTTACCTTGCCTCACAAAAAGTGTAATATAGAGCAACCAAAAATCATATGTACCCTAAACTAGTACCAACAATACTGCCACCCTATCCCGTAGTTTCTAAAATGGGGTCACTTTTTTGGAGTTTCTACTCTAGGGGTGCATCAGGGGGCTTCAAATGGGACATGGTGTCAAAACAGCCAATCCAGCAAAATCTGTGAATGAGTAGCACCATGCAAATAGTGTAGGCATACTCCATTATTGGGACACTACACCACGGCAGTTACAATATCAGCTGCTGCAACTGTATATGGACCATTCCCAGAGGGGTATCTAAAGGCTCATGGACCCTGGTGCAAGAGTTCAGCTTAGGCCCCCTTTCCCTCAGTGCTTTGTAGCCAGGAGCAGGGAAGCACATAGCCTTTGTGCTGCCTGAGGCAAAAATTGAAACTGCACCCACTACGAAAAAAGTCTTCACCTAACCCCTTTTCTCCAGCCAGAGGTGTTACTTGACCAGCATGCACTTGCTATCATACTGGTGTCTTCTTATGCACCACAAGGGTCTTTGGGCCCCCTCAGGCTCCTGGGCACGGTAGCGACTGCTACCTCTGCATCCCATATAGCTACTCCCCTCACCGCTTCATTGTAAAAATGACTGTTAAAGGGGCTGTCTTACTTTAGAAAATTGTATTTATCATGTAGAAAAAGTTAATACAAGGCACTTACTAACATATTGTGATTGTCCATATTGAGACCTTTGCTGGCATCATATATTGTTTTTCATTGCATTATACACTGCTCATATTCAGGGGTTATGACCAACATACAGTCCAGCAGCGATGGCCATAGGAAAAAGTGCCTAAGTAAACTCCCATGGTACCAACCACCAGAGAAGCCAGCAGCTTTTTTCTACAACTGCTGGATTGTAGGGTGGTTGTAACCCCTGGAAATGAGCAGTGTATAATGCCAGCAATGGAGGCAATATGGACAATCACAATATGTTAGTAAGTGCCTTGTATTAACTTTGTCTACATGATAAAAGCCATTTGCTGAAGTGAGATCACTTTAACTATGTCTAATATATTGCCATTATTTATTAAAAATATTCTCCATTATACTCTACTACCACCAATATTTACCATCATTTTCTCCAACTTTCCAAGATAAAACTTTCTGGGATGAAGAATCCAAGATGGTCTCTATAGAAGCCACGTCTTATGCTCTCCTTGCTCTTTTGAAAATGGAAACACATGACGCTGTAGATCCAGTGGTTCGTTGGCTTACCGAGCAGCATCGCTATGGTGAAAAAGTAGTTTCAACACAAGTGAGTCATGGAGGCCTAAAGGGGTTGTCCAGAATTAGAAAGAATGGTTTGCACCCCTGCTGTTCATGGGCTGTGTCTGACCTTGTAATTCTGTTCCTTTCTGGTGCATGAGATTGAGTTACAGCAATAAAAGTCCATGCACAATGGTGATGCAACTTCTGGAAAAACAACTTTCTCTAAATTGCTCTTGCCATTTACCACCAATCTGATGCCTCTACAGGCCTTCTTCATAATGTCTGGTAGGCTACTATGCTGATATGATGCTGGACTGTTCTACACCACCAGTAACTTTGTGTTAGTCTGCTGCTCTACACGACTTTACAATATGTGTCCTTCATTACACATGTAGATGACTTCTGAGATAACACATTGCGCCCATTTTAAGAGGCTTATTTCTTTTTTCTTTTTATTGATCTTCTCTAGGCCACGATAATGCTATTTCAAGCTCTGGCCCAATACAATGTGGCTAAAGATGATATAAAGAAGCTGAACATGGATGTTTCATTCCACTTACCTGGAAGAAAAGACAAAACTGTACAACGTATCGATTTCCAAAATGCTCTGCGACCTCGATCAGAGGAGGTGAGAACATCTTCTTTGACTGCATTATCGTTATTGTGCTGTTAAATGCTGGTGTTGACCATAGTTGAGAATGTCCACTTGACTATGTTTGTTGTGTGGAAAAATCCGATGTGGATTCCGCAGCAGAAACTCGAGGGTGAGGCGAGGCATGCATGCAGTTGCTCGGCCATGGACACCTATGCCATGAAGCTCCCTGTGCACAGTTTGTATGCTGATGTTAATGTCAGAGGAGATTTGGAGCTCCACAGTTACTAAGTAAATACAGTGTTGGCTGAAATTTGAGAGTGAGCCTTGAATTACTGCCATGGGTTTACAGTTTAAATTGCCTTGGGTCTACACCTGCATTAGTCCCATTTAATGAATTGCAATGCAGATTTCATTGAGAACTGCAGGACTGTCAATATATCATTAACAATAGTTTCTATCTTCTGCTTGGGTATTACCAATCTGTTTTGCAACTGATCCTAAAGAATGACACTGCCTAATAATAATCTTCGGCAACACCTTACAAATCAGAGAGAACATGCACAGACAAAATCAGACATTACATTTATAAGACTACTTGCACACTCGCGTTTGGTGCGGATCCATCATGGATCTGCACAGATGGATCCGTTCAGATAATACAAACGTCTGCATCCGTTCAGAACGGATCCATTTGTATTATCTTTAACATAAATGGCAGATCCGTTTTTTCCAATGCATTTTTCATTGTGATCAGAATCCTGATCAGGATTCAAATGTACACATTTTCACACGTTTTTCCGGATCCGGCGGGCAGTTTCGGCGACCGAATCGCCCGCCGGATTCAAACAACGCTAGTGTGAAAGTACCCTTACTATCTAGTAGGAGATAAGTGCCCCAAGAGGTAAAAGTGCTCTTTTTGTAAAATGGTTCCACCTTCTTGTCTAGTAATAGCTTATAGTATTAGCTTATAGTATTAGCTTATAGTATTAGTAAGCGAAACAGTATGATCCAGTATTTGTGTGTGCACAGATTTGAAGTGCATGGAGTGTTGGAGATACTGCTGGATGGAAGGATCAGATTGTGAGGAGTAATGTAGAAACATGGTGAGCAGAGAAGAGGTAGATTAGCACCCTTAAAAGTGAGGATGTTGGAAATTAATCTGATTGTCCATAGTAGTATATTAGAGAGAACTGGTGCTACTCGAGTGAAGTCTTTAGACTAGGAGGTTCAGGTCATGGATGAGGTTCGTATTTTAGGACATTTTTGGAACAACATAGAGCAAGGAGTTTCAGACATGTACCAAGGTTGTTGCTGTCTGTGTCAAGAGGTTTGGAGTATAGGGGCAGTGCTTCATTCAGGAAACTTCTAAGTGTTTTACAATGTTTGGCAGACACATTGGGAAAATGAAGATTGTTGAGTGTCTATGAGAGTGCAGATGCAATGCAGTTTTCTATATGTGAGATAGGCACAGTAGATGTGTCCTGAGACGGATGAGACTGTTTGATAGCAAAGGAGAGAAGGTTGTATTCAGAGAGCGAGAGAAGAGAGTTGCTAAAGTCAGAAACTGAGTAAAGTCTGAAGAAGATCAGAACAAATGAATTCCTTTGTTCATGCACAGTAGAATTTGCAAGTTGAGAAAGGCCTAGTGAGGAGGTTAAAGATAGAAACAGAGGTGGGAAGATGGGATTGTCAGTGGGGATGTTAAAGGTGCCCATAATGGGAGTATTTCACATACTTAGAAGCCAGGCAGCAAAGTGATCAAGGAACTGGTGGGGTATGCCCTGGGGCTATAGACAACTGGTACTCATGGGGAAATGGGTAGAGTTGGATCTAAAGTTGCAGACCGTAAAAGATGGGAATGTGCTATGGTTACTAGAGATAGAAAGTACAACTGATTGCACTATTATGCTCATCAGAGACAACTAAAACCTGATGAAAATGAAACCATGAAGCCATTGTGAATAGAGCTATAATGCCACTGTGAACAAAACCATTACGCCCTTGAGAAGATGAGAGTCAAGATTCCACAAAATGGAGAAATGAAGCCATTGTGAATGGAACTATATGATCCGTCAATGGAGCCTAGGGCTTAAAGGAAACTTGTCATCACTTTCTAAGCCTATTTATCCACTAACTTTTCTATAAATACTTTTAATAATGATATTAAAATCAATTCTGAACAAACTATCAGTTCAGAGAAAAACATAAAATAAATGTTCCAGCCATATATGTAAATGCCCCTTAGATGAGTCCTGTCTCCTCCATGCTTCAGAGATGAGTCCAGCCGTGCCCACAAAAGAATAAGACACCACCTCTACAATTGCTCATTTCCACCCCTTCTCTTCCAAGTCTCGCAGCTGCGCAGTATACATTATATGATCAGTGTGAGATGAGGAGTAATGTTGATCGCGAATATTCAAATCGCAAATTTTTATCGTGAATATCGGCACTTTGAGATTTCGTGAAGATCTAGAACATAGTGCTATATCTTCGTAATCGCAAATATTCTAGATTTTTTTTCGTGAGTGAGGTGACTGGTTCTGCACATACGCGGGATTGGGGACGTGAGTTCGGGAGGAGTGTAGGATCTTTAGATTGTGTCACTCTTATAACGGGAGGTGGGGTTAGGAATGGGAAGTGATGAGGTAAGCATTTAATTTACATAACTTGAAAAAAAGCAAAAGTCGACTGTAAAAGAAGTACTTGGAGGTGTTTAAAAAAACTAAACTCTAGGATGATTAGGGTGGGGAAGAACAGGATACCGATGATTCTTATGGTTAAAAACCGGTGACAGGTTCCCTTTAACAAAGCAGAATAAAATGACTTTGATGTTTTGATGTGATACTCACTGGGGCACATAACAAAATGATGAGGCCATTGCATATGATTGTTCGGCTTCTTTACAGACCAATATAAATGAAGGTTTTGATGTCAGGGCAACGGGAAGTGGAAAAGCTACATTAACGGTAAGACTGTACATAATATTGAGGTATACTTTGCAGTTATTTTATCTGAAACGTAACCCCCTAACAGTAACGTTAAAATTGGAAAAACCCGCCCAAAAATTTCAATTTTTTTTCTTGTATATGTATGTCTGCAGTAAATATTGTTGGCGCACAACTCAGGGGACACTATTGCATTTTTAATTTTAGACTTAAGAACCAATAACATTTTCCCCTTTGTGTTCTAGCAGTCATAAATTTTTAATTTTTTCTTCTAAAGTTTTTATTTTTATTTTGCGGGATTAGTTGTAGGTTTTTTAGGAACCATGTTGGGGTATATATTGTGTATTAAATAACTTTTATTATTTTATTTTTAAGGGGCAAATTTTTACATTATTTTATGGATTTTCTTTTACAGATTTCACTGTGTGGTACAAATAATATAATTTTATTATCTGGGTTACTAAAAATAAATATAATGTCACATTTCTATTTATTTTTAGAAATGCTCTGCAGCTGCTCCCTCATTCTCCTCCAGACTGAAGGGGAGGGGGGACTGCTTTAACTGCTCATATTGTTTGAAAGATGACATTCCAAGCTTTCAAACAATACCAGAATGACAGCAATGTGTTCAGTACAGGGGAAGATATCACTGATAGAAATCGGGATGCTGTGAATACTGTTAATTTTACCCGCAATTATTCCCGAGTCCGACTCAATTTCTAACAGTGATTTCTCCTCTGTTGCTTGGACTTGGCTGGTCTTGTATGAAAGCCTGGAATGTCAGCATTCAAACAAAACCATTTGGATGTTTCTAACTGCTACCATTTATGAGATAGCAGCATCTAAAGCAGCCCTCCCCCCTCCATTTTCTGCCCAGCCCAGCTCAGGCAGAACAGTTAGCTACTTTTCCCACTGCCCAAGCTGGACTTTGGCAAACCAGTTAGGTGGTTAAAGGGGGTTGTCTCACCTCAAACATAGGTGATATATCTCTAGACTATGCCACTAATGTTAGGTAGGTGAGGGTCCCACCTCTGTAGAATGGAGTCTTCAAAGCGGGGGAGAGTGTGCCTTCATTTTTTCTATGGGAGAGACGAAAATAGGTGTTAGCATGCTCAGCCATTTTCGGGAGTTTCATAGAAATAAATGGAGCGTATACTGCATGAGTGCAGCCACCTTTCCATTCACTTTTATGGGTCTGCCAGAAGTCAGCGTCTGGCTAATTTTTGTGTTCCCATAGAAATAAATGGAGGGCAGACACACATACTCAGTGCACTCTCTGTCACTTTCTATAATCTATTTTTTTAATGTATTTTTACTCGTAGCTTTCCCAGTGGAGCTCACAATCTAAGTTCCCTATCAGGAAACCTGAGTACCACCACACAAACACATTGAGAACTTACAAACTCCATGCAGATGTTGTCCTTGGTTAGATTCAAATCTAGGACTCCCAGCGCTGCAAGACACCAGTGCTAACCACTGAGCCACCTTGCTGCAATGCTGCTCATCCTCAAGATGTTAGCTGTTTGGTCCAGTTACGGGTCAAAATGTAAAAAAATCTAAAGTTTGCATAGTGACGCTTTTATCAAGGTTTAGAAAAAAAAACATGGCTGCTTTTTTCATAAACAGAGCTCCACCTGTCCATGGTTTGTGTCTGGTATTCCATCCAAGTTCTACTACTGTACAGTATCTGAGCTGCACCACCGCACACAACCAATGAACAGATTTGGCACTGTTTCGAGAAGGAGGCAGTTGTTTTCTAATTGTTAACAACCCTTCAATCTCACATGGGTGTTTATGATCATCCCTTGTTTAGGTGATGGCTGTTTACTATGAGCTAGTGAGAGCGGAGGAACAAGAATGCAAAGACTTTGATCTGTCAGTCACTGTGGATAAAGAAAATCTTGGTAAGTGTTATACTCGATTTCAGAACTGTACCATCTTAAGATTTGATGTGTTAGCAGACCCAGGCAATTATAGTTGAAGCTTTCAGCCATCTAATGTCTATGAGGGAACTGGCACCGTATATCTCATGTATTTCCCTTTTTCGATAGAGTTCATGGTTGTATTATAAGGTGTACACCAGGGGCAACCGCACACAAGGGCTATACCATTCAAGGGGACTTAAGGGCCCCCTAAAACCTATTTGCTCCAAAGTTCTCCTCACCTCCATGCTCTGCCACACATAACTTCTTGATTGGATGTGTGCCAGTGTCAGGATCTTGTGTAAAATGGAGCCCAGAGGTGGAAAACATTAATACACTGATCTGTAGTCTGACTCTGTATTAACTTTTTTGCTCTGGTCTGGGATCTGGATTCATTTTAGTTCTAATATCAGACCTAATTTTATCTTTAGGCCTGGTCTGAGGTCTCATTATATTTTGGGAACTTGGTGGAGTCTGAATTAATGTAACTTCTGCCATAATTTTGGGACAGTTTAACCTTTGACTTAATCTGGGGGTCTGGGTCTTAATTTTGGTCTGGTCTGGGTCTGGAACAATTTTAACATCTGGACGAAGGTCTCAAAAAATTTTGGAGTTAGTCTATGGTCTCAACTAATTTTAGGGTTTAGTCTGAGATCATCTGATCTGAGATTTCTCATTAACTTTGAAGTTTAGTATGGGGCCTGAATTAATTTATTTGGGGGTCCTATCTGGATCACAATTCTGGTTTTGGTCTGGGATCTGAGGTCTCAATCGATGTTACGTCTGAGGTCTACGTTAATTTTGGTGTTTGGTTTTGGGTCTGTATTAACGCTAGGATCCGGTGTCGTTTTAAGATGTATTTATTTTAAAGTCTAATCTGAGATGATAATTTTATTTTGGAGTCCGGGATCTGAATTCATTTTGGAATCTAAATTTAAAAAAACATTTCTGAAGACTTTGGAGTCTCAATTCATAATGAAGCCTAAGGTCAAGTTTAAATTTGGGGTTTATTGGCATCTCGACTAACTTTGAGGCTTAGCGACAAAATACATTTAAGTTCTGTTATGAGGTCTCAATTTATTTTGGAGTCTAGTGTCTAAATTTATTTTGTTATATGGTCTGAGAATTGCACAGATTGACCTACTGTATACATAAAAATATACTGTTCTGTCTATCATTTTATATTGTATGGAGGTCCTTAGTAAAATAAAAAAAAAAAGGGGACTGTGTTTTCCTTGCATGAATTCAAAATTAAATATGTTACAATAATGGTTGACGCCCACTAGATTTTTGTGGAACCTCCACAAAGCTTAAAGGGGTTGGCCACCACAAGTATAAAAAAACAATAAAGTGCCCAGACAATAACTAAAGCCAAGAGGTATTTGTATAATAAGAGATATACTGTGTATATATAATATTTCTACTTCATTCAGCATAGCATTGCTCACATTGATGAGAGGCTGTGTGGGCGGAGCAGATGCAAAGTGAAAGTAAAAATCCCAGCATGCATCACAACAAGCATCTTCAGAGGAGCAGTCACATGACATCTCTGCCTACTTCTGAGGCCATAGTGACAACAACACCTCAGGTGTCATCTCATCAGTCCACCAGTCAAATAACTACATAGAGAAATCAACATAATGATAGCAATCCTGCATTCTCAGCATTGAATAAAGGTTACTGCTTTTCCCACAATGTGATATATATAAAATACATACCTGTGTGTGTATATGTACATAGTTGTACAGGGTGTGTGTATATATATATATATAATATGTGTGTGGAGATGGAGAGATATCTATCATCATTTACTGTATCTATTTACATCTCTATATCTATCTATATCTACTGTGGTGGAAGGTGTGTATTTATGACCCAGATACCTCAGATGGATGAGATAACTGAAATCCAGAAAGCTGCAGTCGTTTCAGCAAAGTGTAGTTTGCTGAGACAGGTTTGTTAAGATTCTGTTCTGGGTTTCTGCTGTTTTAAAGAGACCCAGGGTTAATGTCTGTGATTGACCATAATGCCGATCGCAGACAGATGCCATGGTCTTTTGTAACCACAGCATCTGAGGTGGCTTTACCCAAGAGTGCTGCACCACATATAGTGGCCCACAATGCACAGGTACCAGCCGAGTGCAGGCAGTTTGCAGATGTGGACCCATTCACTTCAATGGGTCTGCGATCCGCAAGATACGTTCTGCACAACAAAAAGATAGAACACGTTCACATTTTTTGCGGTGCAGAAGCACGGAGAGAAATCCTTTGGAAGCACTTTGTACTGCTTCCGTGGGCTTCTGATCCGTGCCTCCGCTCCATACCACTCTGTATCTTGCAGATTGCAGACCCATTCAAGTCAATGGGGTGTTTGCTGTCCGCAATACAGGAGCGGGACACACACACACTTGTGTGCATGAGCCCTAAGACTGCAAATGATAAATCACAGCAGTCTATAGGAGAAGCAATCTAAAGATCGCGTGTTCAGATCCCTTAGGAGGGCTTTTAAATAAGTAGGGCTTTTAAAAAAATTTAAATCATCCCTCTTTCTCCAAAATAAAGATAAAAATAAAGATACAGTAAAAATATAAATTATCTTTGGCACGGCCACTTAAAAAAAAAAGCTATCACTATTAAAATATGTATCCCATAGGGTGGACGGTATAACTGGGGAGAAAAAAAAGTCCAATTTGACTTTTTTTCATTGCTTCATAAAAAAATAATAATAATAATAATAAAAAGTGATCAAAAACCCACTCACCCACACACTCCAAAGTGGTATAAATAATAAAACCACAGATCACAACAAAAAAAATGAGCCCTCAGTCATCAACGTAGGAATAATTCTAAAACAGAAACGGGGATCAGAATATGGAGATGCAAAGAAAAGAATATATTTTTTTGAAATGATCTTTTTCAGTATTAAAAGAAAAACATTGCAAATGTGGTATCACTAATTACACTGTGGCAGATTTATTTATTTATTTTTTACATTACACCCCATCTGGATTTTACAGCTTTACACCACATCAAATTCAAAAGTAGATGGTGCCAATAGAAAATACTATTTATCCCCCCCAAAAAAAAAAAAAAGCCGTCTTACAGCTATTTGGATGGAAAATTATAAAAGTTATGGCTCCGGGAAGGCCAAAAGTAAAAATTGGAAAATGGCCTGGTCCTGAAGGGGTTAAAGGGGTTGTCCTTCGATATATTTATGACCTATCATCAAGATAGATCATCAATATCTGATCGGCAGGGGTCCCACACGCGGCACCCCGACGATCAGCTGTATGAAGAGGGTGCGGTGCTTCCTGGTCATTACACTATGCTGCGTTGTCTCCTCTGGAGCAGAGACGTAGTATAAATACAAGCACTGGCTCCATTCACCTGAATGCAGTGAGTACTTTTATTACACTGCACTTGCGAGACGACAAGCAGTATAATGAAGAGGAAGCAGCGCTCGCATGGAGCACTGCCTTCTCTTCATCCAGCTGATTGGCGGGGATGCCGTTCGTCAGGCCCCCACCGATCAGATGCTGATGACCTATCCTGAGAATATGTCATCAATAGATCTGGATGGACTCTTTAACCCTTTCAGGACCAAGCCATTTTTGGCAAATCTGACATGTGTCACTTTATCTGGTAATAACTTTAAAACGCTTTTACTTATCCAGATTGTTTTCTCGTCACATATTGTACTTCATGACAGTGGTAAAATTAAGTAAAATATTTCATTTTTATTTATAAAAAAAATACCAAATTTACCCAAAATTTAGAAAAATTTATAAATTTGCAAATTTCAATTTTTCCACTCTTATAATAGATAGTAATAACTCCAAAAATAGTTATTACTTTACATTGCCCATATGTCTACTTCATGTTTGGATCATTTTGTGAATGCCATTTTATTTTTTGGGTACGTTAGAAGGCATAGAAGTTTAGAAGCAAATCTTGAAATTTTTCAGAAAATTTCCAAAACCCACTTTTTAAGGACCAGTTCAGGACTGAAGTCACTTTGTGAGGCTTACATAATAGAAACCTTCCATTTTTACCCTGCCTCCAACAATGTTGTGTAACATACTTATATAGTGGCCTACCTCTTTAATCAAGTCCTGGAAGAGGTTTATCTTAGGCAAAAAAATGATGTTATTTTCATGCACATCTTGTAAACTACTATGATGGTTTTTATTTAAATATTCTAATTTGTTAATCGACTTGATGTTTTTGGTATATAATTATGTGTTTCTCTGGTTTTCTATCTTTTAACAGCTGGACATGATGCTTTGGAGACAATTTCTCTCAACATCTGCTTCAGGTTTGTCTTTAGCATGCTCTATGGTTTTTCGGTTTATATCTTTCTTGAGTCAAAAGATCTTTCAATTTATAACATCACTGTGAGGACACAGTGTTTGAAAGACAATAAATCCTATCTGAGTCACTCACACGCAAATAAAATTAATTCAGACTCCAGCCTAGACACCAAAATTAATGAATACCCTAAACATCGTAATATATTAAGATCCCTGACCAGACCCCTTTTTGTTTACTTACCACTCTTCATTCCCGAGTCCTCTTCTCCTTCAGGTTCTATCTCATACAAGGTCCTGACACTGGCCTGCAAGACCTAAAACCAGACTCTAAATTATAATTCAGACCACCCTAGAACATGAAAATGAACCCAAACCTTCTCATTCTGTTACAAAAACTTGGTGGACACATTTATGATCAGTAATTTTGAAGTCAGTCTAAGTACGGCACATAGGAAAGGTGTTAGATACGTGTATAAATGGACTTCTCCACATCCCTTGAACTTCACTCTACACTTTGTGTATAAAGGTTGGTTGGTCACTTGGATAGGATTTATTGACTTTGATAACAATGTGTAACACTAGAGTTTGTGTTTGAAGTCTGATTACAAAGTAGGAATGTTGGACTTTCCATTTACATCTATTTGGCTCCACTTGGCACTGATATCTCTTATACACTGAGAGTCACCGGTTACATTGACAGTATTTTTAGGGTCAGCCTTGACAAGTTAACAACACACTTTTTACTTCATAAAAAGTGAGCTAATAAAGTGTCTATATGTTAGAAGTTGATTATATCCAAAACCCATGGAATAACAAAAACTTGGGATATCCACAGACACCGCAAACCTGTAGATGCTACCATGTCCATCATTGATATTTCCATGATGACTGGATTCTCCCCAGATGAAAAAGATCTAAACAAGGCAAGTAAAGGTCAATAAAAAGGGATGTGGCACATGTATCATAGGAGAGCTTCTATTTTCATGTACATCGGGTAATACAGACATGTTATACTGACACAATGAGAACGTTTTTTGAAGATCAAGGCTGTTATGTTATCTTAACCAGAATATTGTTATGTTTTCCAGCTTAAGAATGGAGTGGACAAGTACATCTCTTTATTTGAGATAAACAAAGGGGCATTCGAAAAAGGAGCTCTAATCATCTACCTGCAGCAGGTGAGAAGTCAATTGGTTACATGTCCATTGCTGTTTCGTTTAACATTACAATAAGTAACATTTTATAAGGTTCATCTATAATACCATATCATATGTACTATACTATATAACATATAATAATATAGTTACGCATAAAAGGAAATAATATAGGATGCTCATGGTTGCACTCATGCCATACATACAAATGAATTCTATCTTCCATGACAACACCATACCTCTCAGAGACAGGAAACCTGCTTAAGGACATAAGAAAGGGTCTTTTCTTTCCCCTCAGCCATTTCCTGTCCTTACAAGGTAAGAAACATGACTGGAGCTCTTGAAAGCTCTGGTCATACATAGTGGCTCTTTAGCTACTGGGGCTTTATTGTGGTCCTGACTGGAGTCTCCCAGAGAAAAGTTTGGTACTTTTGTTGGTTTGCATGCAATAACATTTTGAAGGTGTCACAGACTAAAAAGGGTAAGGGTTGGATAGTTGATAGTGACACAATCATTTGTAGGAGGTCATCCGACTCTGGGAGAACAATTTTTAACATAACAAAAGAATGCTTATTGGGGAAAAACCTTTTTCTTAATAATTTTAAAGGGTTTTCTGACTTTTTTATACTGATGTCCTATGCTCTGGTCACCAGTATCTGATTGGTGGGGATCTAACACACATGTGAGTGCCGTGGCCTTCTTGCAGCTTACCCTATACCAGTGACATCACACTCATAGGTCACGTGGCTTAGGTGCAGCTCAGTTCCAGTTCCTGACTGTGATAGACATTTTAATTGCTGGTTGAAAAACCGGTTAAGGAACGTAGCTAAGTTCCTTTTTGATACATCAATTGCCAATGGAAAAGATATCCCTCAAAATGAAAATAAATTAAATTATTAAAGTTAAAGAAGTTCTGCGCTTTGTTTTAACTGATGATCTATCCTCTGGATAGATCATCAGCATCTGATCGGCGGGGGTCCGACACCCAGGACCCCCGCCGATCAGCTGTTTGAGAAGGCAGCGGCGCTCCAGCAGCGGCGCGGCCTTCTCACTGTTTACTGCCTGCCCAGTAACGTCACGACTAGTATCAACTAGCGTGGGCGGGGCTAAGCTCCATTCGAGTGAACAAAGCTTAGCCCCGCCCACGCTAGTTGATACTAGTCGTGACGTCACTGGGCCAGCGGTAAACAGCGAGAAGGCCGCAACGCTGCTGGAGCGCCGCTGCCTTCTCAAACAGCTGATCGGCGGCGGTCCCGGCTGTCGGACCCCCGCCGATCAGATGCTGATGATCTATCCAGTTAAAACAAAGTGCAGAACCCCTTTAAGCAAAAAGCATAGATGTGGTAGGCGATAACATGTGCTCGGCGGCACAAAATCAGAAACCATATGTCCTACCACAATCCGGGGTGTTCCAGTGCACATCCATGAATCCCGGAGGGAAAGCAAAAACCATCTATCCCTGGGCTGGATGATGATGTGGTATTGAAGAACAGGGTGGGCAAAGAACTGTCCCTGATATTGCCCTACAGGGGGTGCTATTCTGGCCCTGATAGCCTAACCACAGACCACCCACCCTGATAAGAGCGACCCCGTCTGGAACCTTACCCCTTACCCTATATAAAAATGGCCCTAGTAAGCCCCTAGCCCCTAGGCCCCTGACTTCCAGGTGATCACTATATAGATCTATATGTTTTTGACTCATTATAAAAGTATATCATAAGTATATTGCACCCCTCTGTGTATCACACATATATATATAGCACACCTATACTAGTCCTTAAAAGGACTTTTGTGACCCTATTAGCTAGCGATTTCTGTCCCTAACAGCCTGTCCCTGCTCCACACAGCAACCTCTCCCTACACTGGCAAAACACTGAATGTAAAATGACGGCCAGATCAGGTTTATTTATAAGGTAGGGAGTATGTCCATGTGCTGAAATGTCTCAATTGGCTGTCCTGTACCACCTGATGGATGTGTCATGGGTCAAAGTTCTTCATAATGTAAAAGAATATGGCGGGCGTGAATTTCTCCATATGTTTGCATGTTCGGCGGATCGCAAACACGCAAAGTTCGCCGCGAAACGACTGCCGGGCGAACCGCAAGGCCATCTCTACAGGGAGTGCAGAATTATTAGGCAAGTTGTATTTTTGAGGATTAATTTTATTATTGAACAACAACCATGTTCTCAATGAACCCAAAAAACTCATTAATATCAAAGCTGAATATTTTTGGAAGTAGTTTTTAGTTTGTTTTTAGTTTTAGCTATTTTAGGGGGATATCTGTGTGTGCAGGTGACTATTACTGTGCATAATTATTAGGCAACTTAACAAAAAACAAATATATACCCATTTCAATTATTTATTTTTACCAGTGAAACCAATATAACATCTCAACATTCACAAATATACATTTCTGACATTCAAAAACAAAACAAAAACAAATCAGTGACCAATATAGCCACCTTTCTTTGCAAGGACACTCAAAAGCCTGCCATCCATGGATTCTGTCAGTGTTTTGATCTGTTCACCATCAACATTGCGTGCAGCAGCAACCACAGCCTCCCAGACACTGTTCAGAGAGGTGTACTGTTTTCCCTCCTTGTAAATATCACATTTGATGATGGACCACAGGTTCTCAATGGGGTTCAGATCAGGTGAACAAGGAGGCCATGTCATTAGATTTTCTTCTTTTATACCCTTTCTTGCCAGCCACGCTGTGGAGTACTTGGACGCGTGTGATGGAGCATTGTCCTGCATGAAAATCATGTTTTTCTTGAAGGATGCAGACTTCTTCCTGTACCACTGCTTGAAGAAGGTGTCTTCCAGAAACTGGCAGTAGGACTGGGAGTTGAGCTTGACTCCATCCTCAACCCGAAAAGGCCCCACAAGCTCATCTTTGATGATACCAGCCCAAACCAGTACTCCACCTCCACCTTGCTGGCGTCTGAGTCGGACTGGAGCTCTCTGCCCTTTACCAATCCAGCCACGGGCCCATCCATCTGGCCCATCAAGACTCACTCTCATTTCATCAGTCCATAAAACCTTAGAAAAATCAGTCTTGAGATATTTCTTGGCCCAGTCTTGACGTTTCAGCTTGTGTGTCTTGTTCAGTGGTGGTCGTCTTTCAGCCTTTCTTACCTTGGCCATGTCTCTGAGTATTGCACACCTTGTGCTTTTGGGCACTCCAGTGATGTTGCAGCTCTGAAATATGGCCAAACTGGTGGCAAGTGGCATCTTGGCAGCTGCACGCTTGACTTTTCTCAGTTCATGGGCAGTTATTTTGCGCCTTGGTTTTTCCACACGCTTCTTGCGACCCTGTTGACTATTTTGAATGAAACGCTTGATTGTTCGATGATCACGCTTCAGAAGCTTTGCAATTTTAAGAGTGCTGTATCCCTCTGCAAGATATCTCACTATTTTTGACTTTTCTGAGCCTGTCAAGTCCTTCTTTTGACCCATTTTGCCAAAGGAAAGGAAGTTGCCTAATAATTATGCACACCTAATATAGGGTGTTGATGTCATTAGACCACACCCCTTCTCATTACAGAGATGCACATCACCTAATATGCTTAATTGGTAGTAGGCTTTCGAGCCTATACAGCTTGGAGTAAGACAACATGCATAAAGAGGATGATGTGGTCAAAATACTCATTTGCCTAATAATTCTGCACGCAGTGTACATACAGGTTCTGTATGGTATCCCGTGGCACATTTGCCTACAGATGTTGCAGCTGGGCCTGTAGATCCTGCACGTAGATCCTGCGCACACATAGGTTTCTGAAACTGGAGCCGCATCTGGTCCTATAAATGTTGGCCTGTCCATCTGGTAAATGGATAAGCCAAGGAAGTGATGCAATCACCTGGAAATAGTCAGGGCAGAGACCAGGGTGTGCAATGAAGGGGCCACCTGTGTCTGGATGGTGGACAAAAAAATTGTGGGAGCTTTTTCTTGTCAGTGGAGCAAATAATTCTCTCTTTGAGTTGTCTGTCTGGGTTATCTGGAGCCTGTTAACCATGTGTGCTTGCTCCCAACCCCTCCTAAAAGCTAGGTCTGAATGGCCTAGATGACAGACAATTCGTTAAAATGACCATCTTGCTTCTCTTAGGCTAATAATGCACCCCATCTTAAAGTGTGCCAACTGGGCAAAAAGTCTTTACGTCCTCTTGTTGCAAGACTTAGCGTCTAATTAGACCACATCTGTAATTATCAACTTTCTCTGACTATATCCATCCTCCATCTTCTGATATCACTATTGAGGATTTAAGTATAGCTAGATCCATGACTCTTTTTTATGACGCCAGCCCTGTCTTACAGTATCTTGGGTTGCTGAGGTTTGAGTAGCTAGAAGGCAATTTCAAAGGCCCTAGATGACAAAACACAGATCACACCCTACCATATATACAGGACTCATCAGAGCAGGGAACAGCTGGACCCAAATTAATATCAATATTTGCAATCGGCCCTGATATTGGGGCTCCTGCCTGATGGTAGTTGGGGTGCCCTTGGTGTTATGAGTGTTGTAAGGGTGCAAGTCATGAAATGTAGGTGCCGTTCCAAACAATTGGCAGTGCAAATCTTTCCAGAGAGCAACGTGTGGATATAAGTGAGGATGGGGGTTGTAGTACTCCCCTATATCTCTCCAAAGTCCCTCTCTTTGCAGAATCTAAGGCTGGCAATATGACTCTTGCAATGGTGGCTGTAATTTCCAGATGAGGGGTACAGAACTGAGATACGACTGGCCAGGTCATGTCTAAGTGTGAAGGGTGTTTAAGCAATGTCCCTCTCACTGCAGTAAAGTCTTCATCAACCTTAACCACCTGCCGCGACGCTAACGCCGAAAGGCGTCATTGCTGCGACGCTCCCAGGTCACACTAACGCCGATTGGCATCATCTCGCGTGAGCCAAGATTTCCTGTGAACGCGCGCACACAGAATCGGAAGGTAAGCGAGTGGATCTTCAGCCTGCCAGCGGCGATCGTTCGCTGGCAGGCTGTAGATGCGATTTTTTTAACCCCTAACAGGTATATTAGACGCTGTTTTGATAACAGCGTCTAATATACCTGCTACCTGGTCCTCTGGTAGTCCCTTTTGCTTTGATCGACCACCAGAGGACACAGGCAGCTCAGTAATAAGTAGCACCAAACACCACTACACTACACCCCCCTGTCACTTATTAACCCCTTATTAACCCCTGATCACCCCATATAGACTCCCTGATCACCCCCCTGTCATTGATCACCCCCCTGTAAGGCTCCATTCAGACGTCCATATGTTTTTTACGGATCCACGGATACATGGATCGGATCCGCAAAACACATACGGACGTCTGAATGGAGCCTTACAGGGGGGTGATCAATGACAGGGGGGTGATCACCCCATATAGACTCCCTGATCACCCCCCTGTCATTGATCACCCCCCTGTCATTGATCACCCCCCTGTAAGGCTCCATTCAGACGTCCGTATGTTTTTTACTTATACACGGATACATGGATCGGATTCGCAAAACACATACGGACGTCTGAATGGAGCCTTACAGGGGGGTGATCACCCCATATAGACTCCCTGATCACCCCCTTGTCATTGATCACCCCCTTGTAAGGCTGGCTCCATTCAGAGGTCCGTATGTGTTTTGCGGATCCACGGATCCATGGATCGGATCCGCAAAACACATACGGACGTCTGAATGGAGCCTTACAGGGGGGTGATCAATGACAGGGGGGTGATCACCCCATATAGACTCCCTGATCACCCCCCTGTCATTGATCACCCCCCTGTCATTGATCACCCCCCTGTAAGGCTCCATTCAGACGTCCGTATGTGTTTTGCGGATCCGATCCATGTATCTGTGGATCCGTAAAAAACATATGGACGTCTGAATGGAGCCTTTCAGGGGGGTGATCAATGACAGAGGGGTGATCAGTGACAGGGGGGTGATCACCCCATATGCACTCCCTGATCACCCCCCTGTCATTGATCACCCCCCTGTCATTGATCACCCCCCTGTAAGGCTCCATTCAGACATTTTTTTGGCCCAAGTTAGCGGAAATTGTTTTTTTTTTTCTTACAAAGTCTCATATTCCACTAACTTGTGTCAAAAAATAAAATCTCACATGAACTCACCATACCCCTCACGGAATCCAAATGCGTAAAAAATTTTAGACATTTATATTCCAGACTTCTTCTCACGCTTTAGGGCCCTTAAAATGCCAGGGCAGTATAAATACCCCACATGTGACCCCATTTCAGAAAGAAGACACCCCAAGGTATTCCATGAGGGGAATATTGAGTCCATGAAAGATTGACATTTTTGTCCCAAGTTAGCGGAAAGGGAGACTTTGTGAGAAAAAAACAAAAAAAAATCAATTTCCGCTAACTTGTGCCAAAAAAAAAATAATTCTATGAACTCGCCATGCCCCTCATTGAATACCTTGGGGAGTCTTCTTTCCAAAATGGGGTCACATGTGGGGTATTTATACTGCCCTGGCAATTTAGGGGCCCTAAAGCGTGAGAAGAAGTCTGGGATCCAAATGTCAAAAAATGCCCTCCTAAAAGGAATTTGGGCCCCTTTGCGCATCTAGGCTGCAAAAAAGTGTCACACATCTGGTATCGCCGTACTCAGGAGAAGTTGGGCAATGTGTTTTAGGGTGTCATTTTACATATACCCATGCTGGGTGAGATAAATATCTTGGTCAAATGCCAACTTTGTATAAAAAAATGGGAAAAGTTGTCTTTTGCCGAGATATTTCTCTCACCCAGCATGGGTGTATGTAAAATGACACCACAAAACACATTGCCCAACTTCTCCTGAGTACGGCGATACCAGATGTGTGACACTTTTTTGCAGCCTAGGTGGGCAAAGGGGCCCACATTCCAAAGAGCCCCTTTAGGATTTCACAGGTCATTTTTTACACATTTTGTTTTCAAACTACTTCACACACATTAGGGCCCCTAAATTGCCAGGGCAGTATAAATACCCCACAAGTGACCCCATTTTGGAAAGAAGACACCCCAAGGTATTCCGTGAGGGGCATGGCGAGTTCCTAGAATTTTTTTATTTTTTGTCCCAAGTTAGCGTAAAATGATGATTTTTTCTTTTTTTCTTACAAAGTCTCATATTCCACTAACTTGTGACAAAAAATAAAAAATTCCATGAACTCACTATGCCCATCACGAAATACCTTAGGGTGTCTTCTTTCCAAAATGGGGTCACTTGTGGGGTAGTTATACTGCCCTGGCATTCTAGGGGCCCAAATGTGTGGTAAGTAGTTTAAAATCAAAATCTGTAAAAAATGGCCGGTGAAATCCTAAAGGTGCTCTTTGGAATGTTGTCCCATTTGTCCACCTAGGCTGCAAAAAAGTGTCACACATCTGGTATCGCCGTACTCAGGAGAAGTTGGGCAATGTGTTTTGGGGTGTCATTTTACATATACCCATGCTGGGTGAGATAAATATCTCGTCAAAAGACAACTTTTCCCATTTTTTTTATACAAAGTTGGCATTTGACCCAACTTCTCCTGAGTACGGCGATACCAGATGTGTGACACTTTTTTGCAGCTTAGGTGGGCAAAGGGGCCCACATTCCAAAGAGCACCTTTAGGATTTCACAGGTCATTTTTTTCCACATTTTGATTTCAAACTACTTACCACACATAAGGGCCCCTAGAATGCCAGGGCAGTATAACTACCCCACAAGTGACCCCATTTTGGAAAGAAGACACCCCAAAGTATTTCATGATGGGCATAGTGAGTTCATGGAAGTTTTTATTTTTTGTCACAAGTTAGTGGAATATGAGACTTTGTAAGAAAAACATAAAATAAATAAATCATCATTTTCCGCTAACTTGTGACAAAAAATAAAAAGTTCTATGAACTCACTATGCCCATCAGCGAATACCTTAGCGTGTCTACTTTCCGAAATGGGGTCATTTGTGGGGTTTTCATACTGTCTGGGCATTGTAGAACCTCAGGAAACATGACAGGTGCTCAGAAAGTCAGAGCTGCTTCAAAAAGCGGAAATTCACATTTTTGTACCATAGTTTGTAAACGCTATAGCTTTTACCCAAACCATTTTTTTTTTTTACCCAAACATTTTTTTTTTATCAAAGACATGTAGAACAATAAATTTAGAGAAAAATTTATATATGGATGTCGTTTTTTAAAAAAAAAATTACAACTGAAAGTGAAAAATGTAATTTTTTTGCAAAAAAATCGGTAAATTTCGATTAATAACAAAGAAAGTAAAAATGTCAGCAGCAATTAAATACCACCAAATGAAAGCTCTATTAGTGAGAAGAAAAGGCGGTAAAATTAATTTGGGTGGTAAGTTGCATGACCGAGCAATAAACCGCTAAAGTTGTGGAGTGCCGATTTGTAAAAAAGGGCCTGGTCACTAGGGGGTCACTACTGTGGTCCTTAAGTGGTTAAACTGCAAATATCTTGTGTAATTTTTCAAACATTTTTGTTTCATTTTTGGTACTTAATATGCACACTTTTGGGGCATTTTTTTATGATTGCGTACTCATTTTGGGCTAAAAAAAACATTTTTTCAATTGATTTATTCAATTTTTTCAATTGGTTCTTTTTAATCCCTTCATGAAAATGCCCATTGACATTTTTGGATTAAAATTTTTTCTCCTAACATTCCAAAAGCCATAACTTTTTTTTATTTCAATTTTATTGACTGACTCTAATGTCCAACCATGCAGATTCTGGCCCTTTTAGATCTTTCCTTTCTCGTTCTTTCTAGAGCACTATGAAGTAGAGATAGCTGACTTGATGCAAACATCTCCAGAGACAATTGTTCTCTAGGCCTATTACTCTAAGGATTGAGCACATGTAGGTTCTCTCACTTCCTCAGCAAATCCACTATAACTGAACTACTACTAAGTCTAACACCTAACTTCCTACAGGGGAAAGTCAGGATTATTAACCTGTGACTAAACCATACTGAGATATGCTGGTACATTACAAGACATATTAACTGTATTAAATAACATTATATTAAAAGAACAGTTTGCAACTACCCTATTCTAGGGTATTGAACACACCACATTGACACCCTGGACACATTTTTTAATGAAAGACCGAGATACGTGCTTTCCATACCCGTGCATCAAAAACGTACCATAGGTCATGGTGCATCAGAGGGCCTCTCTATAAGAAAAGGGGCCGCCCATAAATCATTCCTGGTCCCTCTGACCCAGAAGGCTCCTACATGGGACCAGGACTAGTGGCCCTTCCACAGCCAAAGCTGGAGAAGTGCCAGTTTTGCTCTGGCTTCCACCCCAAGTGTTGGCCAAGAGCCAAATTTGAGGTCTGGGGTTTGCAGGGGGGTGAGGAACTAGATGGCAAATGTTAACTTGACATTGACTTGGCATGGCTTTCTTTCTTTCTTTAGGAAGAAGGCTGCAGTAATCTACATTTCTGTTATATTTTCATGCTGTAATTTAGGTTGTCACAATGTTGGAGGAATCCATTTCCACAGGGACTATGATCTTCAACTTTTTTTTTTTTTTTATGTATTTTTTATCCCGGCAGGTCTCGCACAGTGAGGAACAATGTCTGAAGGTTAAACTTAACAGAAATTTAAATGTGGGACTTGTCCAACCTGGATCCATCACAATCTATGACTATTATTCACCAGGTAACTTTATAGACTTGGGAAACTGAAATGGAAAACCTTTAGTCCTCAGATCGCTATAAAAAAGCAACACACCATTTATACTGCAACCCAACCTTCTACAGTATGTACTGTAATCGGATGAAATATTAGAAGCTGTATGGCCCCAATAGCTAAAAATAGTTCAAACATGAAAAAACAGGTTAGAAAATTAGTAATGATCTCAAAAACTTAAAATAACATTGTACAGATAGTGCTAATGAAAATGGGAAACTTTCTGTTTCCTGTAGCTCACATTTCTGCTGTGTAGACTGGGACATATCGGAAGAGTCATTTCATTATTAGAGGGCAGGGAGTGTAATGACAGATCACAATTGGACTGTATTCTGGAGGCCTAGATAATACATTATAGATTGTACACACAGATACAACTGTATATGAAGCTCCTTTGCTACTCCCTGGTCTCTTTAGATGGCGGCAAAGTCCTGGAGACTGTACTGTCTATTAACACTTTTCTCCTCATTAACTCCTACTTTATTGCATCTGCTATAATGCACACACAGCCTGCTGTACTGTCTATACAGACAATACCTGAAGGTTTGTGGGTGTCTCTAATATGTCCATCCCTAGTAGGTTATCCATGGGGTCTTCTGGTACTTAGCGAAATAAAGTCAGTCCAATAAAGTCCAATATGCCAGCAATGGAAATACACAGGCAATCCATTCCATCCATTCTATAGCTTCCAGCACCAGCGGCTGCCCAAAACAGCTGATTGGTGAAGTTTCCAGGTGTTCCAGTTGACACCCACTGATCCAATATTGATGAATCAATATCAAATTCCTGGAAAATCCCATTTCAACTTATTTTCTATCTTTTTTGGTACTTAAAATTTAAAGGCTATGCACACTTTAGTAATTTGGTGTCTCTGACAGCCATAGCATTGGCTGTAAGTGTATTATTATGTAATTTACTTACAACCTGCTTGCCTGGATCTTACAGCCAATGCATTACAATACAGAAGTATTGTAATGCATTGTAAAGGGGATCAGACCCCAAAAAGTTGAAGTCCCAGAGTGGGACAAAAAAAAAGTTAAAAAAAAAAAAGTTAAAAAAATAAAGTTTTCCAAAAAAATTAAAATAAAAATAAAAAATTAAAAGTTTCAAGTAAAAAAAAATAGTCCTTTTCCCAAAAGCGTCTGTATCGACCGGCTCTATAAAAATATCACATGACCTAACCACTCAGGTGAACAACGTCAAAAAAATAAAATAAAAGCTGTGCTAAATGAACCATTTTTTGTCACCTTACATCAGTAAAAGTGCAACACCAATCGATCAAAAAGGCTTATACCCCTCAAAATAGTACCAATTCAACCGTCATCTCATCCCACAAACAATGAGCCCCTACCTAAGACAATCGCCCAAAAAAAAATAATATATGGCTCTCAGACTATGGAGACACTAAAACATGATTTTTTTTGTTTTAAAAACACTGTTATTGTGTAAAACTTAAATAAATACCGTATATACTCGAGTATAAGACGAGTTTTTTGGCACATATTTTTGTGCTAAAAAAGCCCCCTCGTCTTATACTCGAATCTAGTCTAGCTCCGGTAATAGCAGGCAGTGCGGGGGGTGGCGCTCACTTACTGACGTCACGCGCCTGCGCCGCCTAGTGGGAGCAGGCGCGTGACGTCAGTAAGTGAGCGCCGCCCCCCGCACTGCCTGCTATTACCGGAGCTAAGACAAAGTACCGGTAAGATATCCAAATAATCAGAGTAGATCTCAGCAATGAGCGATGATTAAAGTTAAAGTACGGTAGTTACTGATTACGGTAGTTTATAAATATACTGCTGTGAGCGTCGGGGAGGGGGATCTGTGGATGGCAGTGCCATCCACAGATCCCCCTTAAGTGCCATCCACAGATCCCCCCTCCCCTAAACAGTGCCATCATGGCACTGTTTAGGAGAGGGGGGATCTGTGGATGGCACTGTTTAGGGGGGATCTGTGGATGGCACTGTTTAGGGGGGAGATCTGTGGATGGCTCCCTGTATTTAATGCACTCTGCATTAAATACAGGGAGTCAGAGTCAGACTCCCATCAATCTGAGTCACCCTCTTGCAGATGTGTGTATATAATGTAGAGTGTGTGCATTATATACACATACACTCTGCATTATAGCTGCATTTCCCACCCTAGTCTTATAATCGAGTCAATAATTTTTCCCATTTTTTGGGGGTAAAATTAGGGGCCTCGGCCTATACTCGGGTCGGCTTATACTCGAGTATATACGGTAAATAAAAATTATACATATTAGGTATTGCCGCATCTGTAACAACCTGCTCTATAAAAATACCACATGACCTAACCTCTCAGATGAACACCGTAAAAAATAAATAAAAACAATTTTTTGTCACCTTACATCACAAAAAGTGTGATAGCAAGCGATCAAAAAGTCATATGCACCCCAAAATAGTGCCAATAAAACCGTCATCTCATCCCGCAAGAATGATGCCCTACCTAAGACAATCGCCCCAAAAAAAAAGATATGGCTCTCAGAAATGATATTGTTGTGTAAAACTTAAATAAATAAAAAAAATATACATATTAGGTATTGCCACGTCAGTAATGGCCTGCTGTAAAAAATATCACATGACCTAACCCTTCAGGTGAACACCGTAAAAAATAAATAATTTTTTGTCACCTTACATCACAGAAAGCGTAATACCAAGCGATCAAAAAGTCATATGCATATACCAGTCAAACCATCATCTTATAAGAAAAGAATGAGACCCTACTTAAGACAGTTGCTTAAAAAATAAATAAAAAACTATGGCTTTCAGAATATGGAGACACTAAAAAAATATTTTTTTTTAAAAATGCTTTATTATGTAAAACTGAAACAAACAAATAGCACATGATCTAAGCTGTCAGATGAACGTTATAAATAAAAAATAATAAAAACGGTGCCAAAACTGCTATTTTTTGTTACCTTGCCTCACAAAAAGTGTAATATAGAGCAACCAAAAATCATACAGTGCAGACCAAAAGTTTGGACACACTTTCTCATTCAAAGACTTTTCTTTATTTTCATGACTATGAAAATTGTAGATTCACCCTGAAGGCATCAAAATTATGAATTAACACATGTGGAATTATATACATAACAAAAAAGTGTGAAACAACTGAAAATATGTAATATTCTAGGTTCTTCAAAGTAGCCACCTTTTGCTTTGATTACTGCTTTGCACACTCTTGGCATTCTCTTGATGAGCTTCAAGAGGTAGTCCCCTGAAATGGTTTTCACTTCACAGGTGTGCCCTGTCAGGTTTAATAAGTGGGATTTCTTGCCTTATAAATTGGGTTGAGACCATCAGTTGCGTTGTGGAGAAGTCAGGTGGATACACAGCTGATAGTCCTACTGAATAGACTGTTAGAATTTGTATTATGGCAAGAAAAAAGCAGCTAAGTAAAGAAAAACGAGTGGCCATCACTACTTTAAGAAATGAAGGTCAGTCAGTCCGAAAAATTGGGAAAACTTTGAAAGTGTCCCCAAGTGCAGTCACAAAAACCATCAAGCGCTACAAAGAAACTGGCTCACATGCGGACCGCCCCAGGAAAGGAAGACAAAGAGTCACCTCTGCTGCGGAGGATAAGTACATCCGAGTCACCAGCCTCAGAAATCGCAGGTTAACAGCAGCTCAGATTAGAGACCAGGTCAATGCCACACAGAGTTCTAGCAGCAGACACATCTCTAGAACAACTGTTAAGAGGAGACTGTGTGAATCAGGTCTTCATGGTAGAATATCTGCTAGGAAACCACTGCTAAGGACAGGCAACAAGCAGAAGAGACTTGTTTTGGCTAAAGAACACAAGGAATGGACATTAGACCAGTGGAAATCTGTGCTTTGGTCTGATGAGTCCAAATTTGAGATCTTTGGTTCCAACCACCGTGTCTTTGTCCGACGCAGAAAAGGTGAAGGATGGACTCTACATGCCTGGTTGCCACCGTGAAGCATGGAAGAGGAGGTGTGATGGTGTGGGGGTGCTTTGCTGGTGACACTGTTGGGGATTTATTCAAAATTGAAGGCATACTGAACCAGCATGGCTACCACAGCATCTTGCAGCGGCATGCTATTCCATCCGGTTTGCGTTTAGTTGGACCATCATTTATTTTTCAACAGGACAATGACCCCAAACACACCTCCAGGCTGTGTAAGGCCTATTTGACCATCAAGGAGAGTGATGGGGTGCTGCGCCAGATGACCTGGCCTCCACTGTCACCGGACCTGAACCCAATCGAGATGGTTTGGGGTGATCTGGACCGCAGAGTGAAGGCAAAAGGGCCAACAAGTGCTAAGCATCTCTGGGAACTCCTTCAAGACTGTTGGAAGACCATTTCAGGTGACTACCTCTTGAAGCTCATCAAGAGAATGCCAAGAGTGTGCAAAGCAGTAATCAAAGCAAAAGGTGGCTACTTTGAAGAACCTAGAATATGACATATTTTCAGTTGTTTCACACTTTTTTGTTATGGATATAATTCCACATGTGTTAATTCATAGTTTTGATGTCTTCAGTGTGAATCTACAATTTTCATAGTCATGAAAATAAAGAAAACTCTTTAAATTAGAAGGTGTGTCCAAACTTTTGGTCTGTACTGTATGTACCCTAAAATAGTCCGAAAAAAACTGCCACCTTATCCCTTAGTTTCCAAAATGGGGTCACTTTTTTGGAGTTTCTACTTTAGGGGTACATCATGGGGTCTTCAACTGTGACATGGCAGCTTAAAATTATCCCAGTGAAATCTGCCCTCTAAAAACCATATGGTGCTCCTTTTCTTCTGTGCCCTGCCATGTACAGCAGTTTATGACAACATATGGGGTGTTTCTGTAAACTACTGAATATTACAGTTTTGTTTGGCTGTTAACCTTTGCTTTGTTAGTGGAAAAAGATGGATTAAAATGGAAAATCTTCCAAAAAAGTGAAATTTTGAAATTTCATCTCCATTTTCCATTAATTCTTGTAGAACACCTAAAGGGTTAACAAAGTTTGAAAAATCAGTTTAGAATACCTTGTAGGGTGTAGTTTCTAAAATGGGGTAATTTTTGGGTGGTTTCTATTATGTAAACCTCACACAGTGACTTCAGACTTGAACTGGTCCTTAAAAATTGGGTTTTGGAAATTTTCTGAAAAATTTCAAGATTTGCTTCAAAACTTCTAAGCCTTCTAACGTCCCCAAAAAAATAAAATGGCATTCACAAAATGATCAAAACATTAAGTAGACATATGGGAAATGTAAAGTAATAACTATTTTTGGAAGTATTAGTATCTATTATAAAAGTAGAGAAATTTAAATTTGGAAATTTGCAAATTTTTCCACATTTTTGGTAAATTTGGTATTTTTTTCTAAATAAAAATGAAATTTTTTGACTCAATTTTAACACTGTCATGAAGTACAATATGTGACGAGAAAACAATCTCAGAATGGACTGGATAAGAAAAAGTGTTTTAGAGTTATTACCACATAAAGTGACACATGTCAGATTTGCAAAAAATGGCCTGGTCCTTAAGGTGAAAAACGGCAGGGTCCTTAAGGGTTTAATTCTGTTCAAAAATGCATTTACTGTGTAAAACTTAACAAAAATAAAAATGATAGATATATTAGGTATCGTCACGTCCGTAACAACCTGTTCTATAAAAATATCACATGAGATGCCCCCTCAGGTTAATGCTATAAAAAATGTTTTAAAAAACTATGCCAAAACTGCCATTTTTTGTCACCTTGCCTCACAAAAAGTGTAATACCAAGCGATCAAAAAGTCTTATGTACCCCAAAATTGTATGATTAAAACCACCATCTCATCTTACAAAAAATGATACCCTACCTAAGACAATCGCTAGAAAAAAAAAGGCTAGTCAGAAAATGGCAACACAAAAACAAGATTTAATCCTGTTCAAAAATGCATTTACTGTGTAAAACTTAACAAAAATAAAAATAATAGACATATTGGGTATCGCCGCATCCATAACAATCTGCTCTATTAAATTATCACATTATTTGCCCCCTCAGATGAATACTGTAAAAAATAAATAAAAAAAATACGCCAAAACCATTCTAGCAAAACCTGCCTCCAAAATCCATATGGCGCTCCTTTCCTTCTGACCACTGTCAGGTGCCCATAGAGCAGTTTACCACCACATATAGGGTATAAATTGCAGAATCAGAGTAATGCATATTGAGGTTTAGTTTGCTGATGACCCTTGCTGTGGTGCAAGAAAAAATTGATTAACATGAAAAATCTGCATACAATTTTTTGAAACTTTGCTTCCATTTTCCTTTAATTCTTGTGGAACACCTAAAGGGTTAACAAAGTTTGTAACATCAGTTTTGAATAATATGAGGGGTGTAGTTTCTAAAATGGAGTCATTTATGGGTAGTTTCCATTACGTAAGCCCCTCTAAATCACTTTATAACTGAATTGGTGCTTAAAAAAAGGTATTGGAAATTTTGTTGAAAATTTGAAAAATGGCTTCTAAACTTCTAAGCCTCCTAACATCCTAAAAAAATAAAATGACATTTACAAAATGATGCCAACTTAAAGCAGACATATGGGGACTGTTGACTGATAACTATTTTATGAGGCATTACTATCTGTCTTAAAAGTAGAGAAATTAAAATTTAGAAAATTGTGAATTGTTCTAAATTGTTGGTAAATTTGGGATTTTTTTTATAAATAAAGGAAAAATATACTGACTCAAATTTAGCACTGTCGTGAATGTATAATGTGTCATGAGAAAACAGTCTCAGAATGGCTTGGATAAGTAAAAGTGTTCCAAAGTTATTACCACATAAAGTGACACATGTTGGATTTGCAAAAAATTGCCTGGGCAGGAAGGTGAAAACTGGCCTGGGGTAGAAAGGGTTAAGTCACATTCATATCAGTAAGATAATAATTGAGCTATAATGAGTGTTTAGGAGGTCAGAGATCAGAGATAAGGAGTTGTCAGCTGAGCTGCCTGACTGAACAGAGTGAAAATTCAGAGCCTGTTGCTAGAAAAACTCAAGGCTGCACAGAGACTGGGGTTCGAAATGTTTAATAAAGACCAACTGAAAGTTTATACCCAAAGCTCCTTTGAAAAATGAAAGGTGGAATATGGTTGCCATTAGAGATGAGTGAATTTCTTCAAAATTCTATTTGGCTGCTTCGCTGAATTGTAAAATGCAAAATCGAATATTCGTAATTATTTCATTTATTGCGAATAATATGCGATTAAATTAATCGTACGATTTTATTTTTCCTTTTTTCTGTATAAGGCAACGTTTCTATGACTATGGCTAGGCTAATATGTGTATTTTACGAATATTCTTAATATTGCTCTAACTTACTCTTTTAGAATATTCGTAATATTCTAAAAGACGAAGTTAGAGCAATATTACGAATTTTCGTAAAATACACATATAGATTGTAATTTAGCTAATATAGTGCTATAATCCTTTTTTTTTCTCAATTTTTTTTGCCTCTTCTGAACTTCAGTTTTGGAAAATATGTACACTATTAAAAAAATTACTATAGCAGTATATTAGCTAAATTACAATCTATATGTGTATTTTACGAATATTCTTAATATTGCTCTAACTTCGTCTTTTAGAATATTCGTAATATTCTAAAAGACGGAGTTAGAACAATATTACGAATATTCTAAAAGACGAAGTTAGAGCAATATTAAGGATATTCGTAAAATACACATATAGATTGTAATTTAGCTAATATACTGCTATAGTAATTTTTTTAATAGTGTACATATTTTCCAAAACTGAAGTTCAGAAGAGGCAAAAAAAATTAGACAAAAAAAAAGGATTATAGCACTATATTAGCTAAATTACAATCTATGTGTATTTTACGAATATTCTTAATATTGCTCTAACTTCGTCTTTTAGAATATTCGTAATATTGCTCTAACTCCGTCTTTTAGAATATTACGAATATTCTAAAAGACGAAGTTAGAGCAATATTAAGAATATTCTAAAATACGAAGTTAGAGCAATAATATTCCACTTTGGCATACCTGCTCCCCGACAAGCGTCCCCGTCACCATGGCAATGCCTGTGGGTTAGAATATACCATCGGATCTGAGGTTTTACGATCTCAGGGAAAACTCAAATCCGATGGTATTTTCTAACCCACAGGCGTTCCCATGGTGACGGGGACGCTTGTCGGGGTGTTTGTTGTATGCTGAAGTTGATTAAATAACGATTTTGTCATGCGCTCGGGCACACATATTAACCATTACGATTTTTCTGTTGTAATATTCGTGAACTCGAATATTATAACCGAGATTATTGGTTTCGATTAGAATAGGACGAATATTCTAAAATTGAATATACAGCAATATATTCTTTATTTCGAATATTCCGGTCCATCTGAAAACGTGATTCCTTCCAGCTTCAATTCAGTTGCTTGTGGGCCAATGGCTCATTGACCCAAAAGCAAGAAGCAGGGAGGAATCATATATTTTCAGATGAAAAAATAAATAAAATAAATATGAATATTCGATTTCGCGAATATATGGAACTATATTCTAAATATTCGCGAAATCTCGAAATTGCGATATTCGAGATAAAAATTCGAAATTCTAATATTTGCGCTCAACACTAGTGGGTACAATGACAGGGAGCTGCGATAGCACTGCTCCCCATCATTGTACCCCTCAGATGCCGCGATCATGTATGCATCTTAGAGTAAAAACAGAGTAAAATTAACAGAAAAAAATAACATCATACTTACCACCTCTATTTGCTCGCGATGGGCCAGCCGCCGGCATCTTGCTTGAAGATCTGGTGCAAAATCTCGCGGAGCCCGTTGTCACGCCGGCCACGTGGTGACTTCATACTTTACCACGCACGGGATTTTTCGAGCAAATGGAGGAGATAATTATAATTATTTTTTTTTTTTACGCTATTTCAGGTTAAATCAATTTGCTACCGTGAAGCACAAGGAAATTCACTTAACTCTAGTTGCTATAGATAACTAAGCCAGTTTTTTTTTTACTTCAGTTTTGATAAATCTCCTCCATAATCTTTAAAAAATATTAAAGGGCTTCTGTCACCCCCCAAACATCAATTTTCAGTTTTTGACTTAATATATTTGCTAATGTTTAAAGATTTGATATATACCCCTCTTACCTCGGACTTTAGTGATATGTAAATTTCTTCACTACCAGCAAGTTGGACAGGCTTGCTCATAGCCGCCGCATCCTCTGTCTGAAAAAACGCCCCCTCCTCCACTTGATTGACAGGTCCAGCGAGCGCTCTCATCCTCCAGCTGGCCCTGCCTGCAGCTCAAATCCCACGCCTGCGCCGTACCGGTCCTCATTCGGCGCAGGTGCTCTGAGAGAAGGACGCTCGCTTGGCTGCTCCTTCCTCAGTGCGACTGCGCCGATGACGTCAGCCCTACACCCGGAAGAGAAGTCTATATATTAAGTCAAAAACTGAGAATTAAAAAAAATAAAAAATAAATAATAATTTTTTAATTTTTTATTGTCCTGAAGAAGGGGGATGTTCTACCCCCAAAACGCGTAGACTTTCTTTAAATAAAAGATTACCTTTAATGGTACTTCCTAGAGTGATGACCTTCTTTTCTGCATCAGCGCCACCAAGTATGGTCTGAACTTTTTTTCACTTTCCTGTATAAAAACTGAAAATTGGTGTTTGGGGGGTGACAGAAGCCCTTTAAGTATTTTTACTGCCTGTGTGTTTATGCAAAATGCACAGGCATCTTTTTATAGGTAATAGCACAGGTTAGCCCTGAGTACCTTTGTTAGGCCCAAGGCTGTTCCTTAAAACCACCATCATACAAGGTGTATAACTAGTAAACAAAATTAGATTCCCCCTTCCTTCTAATACCATAATCGCTATTAACGGAAAATCATGACGACTAAACAGCCAGGAACAGAGTTTTTATAGGGGTCACAGTTGTCAGTGGCAAACTTTCCCTCATCTTTGGCTGATTGCTCGGGTAAAACGGCAAAAGCACTGGCCACAATATCAAAGTCCAAGAGAAGCCAGGCAGTTGGTACTGTATGAATCACAATTCCCTAGTAGCAAATCTGTTTTTGATCATGTCTTCTGATGAAAGTAGTCCTGCCATTGATGTGAGGATAGGGCAGATACAGTATATTTTCAAAAAATTAATTTAGTTGGGGGAACCTCTTTAATGAGGCAAAACAGCAAGTACCTAGAGATTATAACCAGTATCCTTTTTCTCTCCTATAGAAAGTCGCTGTCAAAAGTTCTACCACACCCAAGAAGAAAACAAGTTATTTGGTCGCATTTGTCGGGGAAATGTGTGTCAATGTGCTGAAGGTAAAGTATATTTGTAAACTCCTCCAGATACTGAATGTATTCACTTTTACCCCTCCACTGTGCACATCGGGACAAGCGATGTGGTGGTGAAAACTCAGGATTGAAAAGGACTGCCACACAAAGAGAAGTGATGATCTACGTAATATGTCTGGTATGGAGTCAGTATTTTACGGATAGCCTTGGGCCTTGATTTAAGAAGAACCCAGTCTCCACTCTGTTTAAGGGGACAGCTGGTCTGGGGTCTGTATTAGTTCAGAGTCTCTGGAGGCTCTAAATATATTCAAGGATCTGGTCTGGGGTCTGTATTAGTTCAGTGTCTTTTGAGGCTATAAAAATATTTAGGGATATCGTCTAGGGTCTGTAAAAGTTCAGGGTCTCTTGAGCCTATAAAAATATTTAGGGATCTCGTCTGGGGTCTGTAAAAGTTCAGGGTCTCTGGAGGCTATAAATATATTTAGGAATCTGATCTGAGGTCACCATCTGTATCAGTTGGTTGGGTCTGGTATATATATTTAGAAATCTGATCTGGGGCCTGTAATTGTTTAGGGGATCTGGTCTTTGGGGGAATATTAGCTTAGGGTGTCTGTATTCATTTTGGGGTTTGACAAAAATATATACTGTGTGCACTATTTGAGATTAAAATGTCATAAGTTTGGGTCATGTCCCATATACAGTAAGTAGGTATTGGCCTGAAGCCAAAACTTTTGTGCGCCATATTATACTTCCCTTGTCACTATCTCCCTGATGTCCCTTCTCAGACTTTATTTTTCCTGATTTAACAACTTTTATCCATTTTCAGGCAACTGCTTGATGAAACAAGAGACAACAGACAAAAACAGAGCTTTTGATCGAATGACTAAAGCCTGCAAATCTGGAGTAGACTATGGTGAGCTATAACTATTACACTTCTATAAGCCAATCAGCATCATCATTATGCCTTCACAACAGTCCAGCTAGAAGTCCAGCTCATAAAATATTTAAATCTCTTCTGTTCATTTCACCTATTTATGTCATTCTGCACAATTCCTACTTTGGGACTGTTGGAAAGTTGCACAGTTTTTGTCCCAGGGTAATTTCTATCAACATACATATACAGATGGGGTTCTTGCCATATATTGAAACTTGCTGCATGTTTTTGTTGCTCCTGGTTTGTTCTACTCCCACTATTAACTGAAGTTGAGGACGTTAACCCCACAGTAGTTCTTCCAATTGGTATTACAGCTGCACAGTAAAGGCGGCCATACACATTCACGATCGCTCGTCCGACAGCAATCTCTCCTGACTCCGTACCAGTTTTTCCATACACATTCACCTCGGCCAAACATATATTATTTGGAGAGAATGGAAAAAGCTCCTGCCAAACACCTCTGGAGGCAGCTTAAGCGCTGGAGAAACAAAAGGATTGGCCAAGAATATTAATTTCGACTGATCCTTGTCTTCCTTGACATAATCTGTCAGGGGAGAGTTGAATGGGTCCTGAATCCGGAAGGTGAGGTGCGGAACGGAGTGCTTCCGTGGGAATTCTCTCCGTGCCTCCGCACTGCAAATAAATATTACATGTTCTATTTTGTTGCGGTGCGGACGGATCACGGGTTTGGAACCGTTGCGGCGCGGATAGTGCCTGTGCATTGGGGACCGCAAATTGTGGTCCCCAATGCACGGAACGGCCAAGCAACGGCCATGTGCATGAAGCCAAAATCAATTGTATGAAATTCCTATACTAGTAAATTCCCTGCATGGTTTGCTAAAGCTAAATAAAATATATGTTCATTATTATCCTGCAACAATTATCAAAAGGAAGGTAAAAACCCTCATGAGGCAAAGGCCAATTTCCTTATCTTAGGGAAAATAATTATTTTCCATGTCAGTGTTACCCAGTGTTTTACCATTTAGTATGTACTGGTGACTTGCATTATTCCTTCCCATGTGCATAACCTTACATTTGTCAGTGTTAAACCTCATCTGCCCAAGCCACAAATATATCTAGAATCTAGACCTATAGTATTCTAAAATACAGATAATGGGGTCGAAGTGCATTTTTGTGACTTTTTTCAGTTTTTTGCATCTTTTTTTAATTTTTTCATATTTTTATTTTTTATTCACATAGCCGTATCAGGGCTTGTCTTTTGCGGGACAAGATATACTTTCTTTTTTTCTTTTTTTATTTCAAAATACACAATGAAAAACAACACATATTATAATAGAAAAAATAGCCAATACAGGATAGCCACTATGGGCAATAGTCAACTACCCTATAAAATACAACAAAATCCTGCATAGATTGTAAATATGACTGTAAATTCAAAATTAATACAAGAAATAGAACTATAACCTCCCACCCCTTCCCCCCCAATTGGCTGTCGTCACTACAGCTCTAATAAATACAGCTATGATTACAGTAGTAACTATGTCTGAACAGTCACACGTGCCGCTCTCCATTTCCTTTCCATATCCTCATAAATTTTAATTTGTTGAAGGTACAAGATCCATTCATTTAACGAGGGTGAGGAGACAGACCCCCAATATTTAACTAAAATGACTTTTGCCACCATCAGACCCCTCATCCAGATCTGTCTGACCCGGGCTGGAATTTCCATGTCTAGAGCATAATATCCCAACATCACTGTCAACATCCCAGGGTTATATGTCGAAGAGGACTCCTTTTGTAGAGCTACAAAGACCTGTTCCCAATACCTTTTTAATTTACTACATTCCCAAATTAAATGACCGAAATCCGCATTCACATATCCAAATTTAGGACAGCAACAATCTCGGCCTTTATTTTGGGGAAATTTCGCTTGGGTTTTTGGCGTATAGTACAACCGATGCAAGATCTTGAATTGAATTAATCTATGAGCATTAGAAATTGTAGCCTTTATTACGTTTCTATAAATACTGGTCCATTGTAATGGTGGGCAATGCAACTCTTGCTCCCATTTACTTGGCCTTTTAAATAGAGTTACAGTTGCCAATGCCGTTCAAAGTTTACTGTATAGACTAGCTATCTTAACCCTCTCATCTGAATGGGCATAACAATAATCAAAAAATAAATTCTCCCGTGGAAAAATATAACCTTTATTTCTAGAGGCCTCATATACGTGTTTTAAACGTAAGTACATAAACACATCTAATGATGTACTAACAGTGAAATTAAATTCCGAAAAGGATTTAAAATGACCAAAAACAAAAAGATGACACACATTAACAACCCCCCTACGTAACCAATAAGCAAAATCTGTGATTTTGAAGAATTCCACCAGATTCCTGTTCTCCCACAATGGGGTGAAACCAAAAGAGTAGGAGACTTTCAGAATCCTCTTAAGCTTATTCCAAACCATCTGTAGGGTCCAAGGTATCAGTAGGGACTTCCTCAATCCCAAATAACCAGATTCCAATCATGTGAAAATATTCTTTATTGGTTTTTCCATAACCTGAGTCAAATATTGTGCTAGTAAACTCTCTTTAAAATTACAACAACGCTGAACCTGTGCACATAAATAATATCCTTGAAAAAAAGGAAATGATAGCCCACCATCTGATTCCGACAGCCATAGATATCTTTGTTTTATCCGCACCCTCTTCCTTCCCCATATTAGATCGTTAATAAGAGTCTCCAGTCTATAAAAAAATATATCATCGATCTAAACAGGGGAAGCCCACATCGGGTACATCACAATAGGCAGGATAATAATTTTGACCAGTGCTATTCGATCCATCTGTGGCAATATCAATTTCTGCCAAGCGCATATTTTAGACTTAACTTTATTCAAAACCGGGGCCAAATTAAGCTCATAAAACCTATTTATGGGAACCCCAATATTAACCCCCAAGTAGTCCAAGGTTTCATTGGGAGCAAGAACCCGAACTCCACTCCCCTCATCTACGGCCTTGCGGTTCAGCGGGAGGAGCGATGACTTGGTCCAATTAATCAGATAACCCGATAATTTACCAAAGTCCTCTATTGCTGCCATCACGTAGGGAAGGATTTTCCATCCCTGGTCCAAAAACAAAATAACATCATCGGCATAGAGACTTATTTTATCGCTCACTCCTGCCACTCCAAAACCGTCTATGCGATTATCTGAACGGATCTTACAGGCCAATGGTTCAATAAATAGGGCAAAAAGAAGGGGAGAAAGAGGTCATCCCTGTCTCATCCCTCGCCACATCATAACGGGAGAAGAACCAATGCCATTAATATTAATAAATGGGACGCTCCAACATTTCCCTGTACTGTAAGTCTAACTGGTTGTTGTAAGTATTGATCCACATCATCCCGACTAGGCGTAGGATCAGACTGATAAAGAGAAGAATAGTATTTCACAAATTCCTCCCTAATCATCTCTGTGGACCTCACCCTATTACCTTTTGAATTCCTAATCTCCCTTATACTAGTAGCCTCTCTGATTAGCAACTAACTGTGCCAAAAACATACCCGTTTTACCCGATTCACAGAAAAGATTTTGACCTTGGAAGAGAAGCTTATGTTGAGCTTTACAATATAGAAGTATCTTAAGCTGTGAGTTGGCCTCTTTTAACTGGGTTATATATTGCTTATTATGATGAACAGCTAATACACCCTGTAATCTCCTAATTGTCTCTGTCAGCTGTTATTCCCTTTGACGAAGTTCAGATCTATACCTATTAATTTTAGTAAAATATAAGCCCCTTATATGGGCATGCAGTGCATCCCACACATAATGTATATGTGTTGAGCCTACATTAAAGCCCCAGAATTCCTGTATATCCTGGTCAATTCGGCGTTGCTCACCTATCACATCAAACCAGTGCGAATTCAGTTTAAAGGTTCTACCTGGGGCTGGAAAGTCCACCTCTCTGAACGAAATCAGGACTGGGGAATGATCTGAAATTCCATGAGGTTCATACTTCATTTTCACAATTTGATGACTCAAATCACGGCTTGCAAAAGCCAGATCAATACGGGACATTGACCCATAGGACTGGCTGAAGCAAGAAAAAATTATCTTATTGCCACAGAGATGGCGCCATATGTCAACCAGCGCCAGCTCCTGGCAAATAGTACTCAAAGGAGATCCCGTCCGGCCTCGCCCAGAAGAGGTAGAAAAACTATCCAACTCAGGATCAGGAACAGAATAAAAATCTCCGGCTACTAATAAATGGACATTGATTTTTTGTGGCTATGCATTTAGATAATAGAGAAAAGACAGTTGATTTATATGGTGGAGGAATATAAATGAACGCAAATATAATCTCCTGCCCTTTCCAAAAACCATGCAGGAAAACAAATCTCCCTTCTTTATCAATCATGTTATCTACCGGTAGAAACTCCATCCCACCGTAAATATATACACTAACCCCTCTTGCATAAGAGGAGAAGTAAGCATGATATTCAAAAGAAGCCCATTTTCTTTTCAATGTATAGAGCCTATCTACCGTTGCGTGGGTTTCTAATAATATCACAATAGCCGGCAAAGATCAAACACCACCGTCCTCTTCACTCTGTCTCCCAACCGTCTCACATTCCAGAATAGAATATTACGTGGCATAAACAATGTATAAATGAAAATCCCGGTCCCTCATCTAGGAGAGAGACACATAGACCTAAAAAGCGAGTGACGACAGACAATCCCTCCCTTATACCCACCCCCAAAAAGCCCCCTCTTTCAATCCACCAAACCTCCCCCCCGGCCATTTCCCCCCTTAACCTCCCCACATTTACATTTTCTTTATAGCCCCATCGAGTCCAGCCATTGAACAACATCCGCCTGTGTAGAAAAAAAACGGACAGAATGATTGTGTACCACCCTCAATTTGGCTGGCTATAACATTGAGTACTTAATGTCGGCTGCAGCCAATCTTTTTTTAGCGTCAAAAAAAGATCTTCTTTTAATTTGGTTCTCTCGCGAAAAATCTGGGTCTATTGATATCAGATTACCATCAAAATGTGTATCTAATACTTCTCTTCTAAGTCTAAGTACCCAATCCCGGTCCTTTGAGCAAACCAGTTTTGCCAAAATTGCCCCTGGAGGAAGTTTTTTAAAGGGGATTCTGTGGGCCCTTTCCACACAAAAGGTAGATGCATCATGATCTGGCCCTAAATTTTCAACCAGCCATTTTTGGATAAAATTCGCAGGATTATCCTGTTCTGCCCCTTCTGGGAAACCTACCAGTCGCAAGTTGTATCTACGAGACCTATCCTCCAGATCTATCACTTTCCTTCTGAGCCAAGAGCGATCTTCATCTACCTCTTCTAATCTCTTATTTAATAGACTGTTCTCTGAAGTGACAGAATTAACTGCTGATTCTAATTCCTTCACCTTCAGTCTCAGTTTTGTCATTTCATCTCTAATTATCGTGACATCTCCTTGTGCTACTGAGAGGGAAAAGGCCAACTCTGCAACTGAGGTGCTAGTGGAATTTACTACTCCCAATATATCCGATTTTTTTTTAAATTAATACTGTCAAAACTTTCACTCTGGGGCTTACTAGCTTTTAAAGTACCTAATTCTGACCGGTCCGTATTATCCACTCCCAGCTCAACCTGTGGGACAGATCTTTGCACACCTCCCCTAGTTTTGGGTGGTGGTGACTTCAAAAATGTATCTAATCGAGCCTGGGGGCTCCCCCCCCCCGGACACCTCCTGATTTACGATACTTAGGCTGCATTTTTATGAAACCTAATAGGTAACCACTGTACGTACAATTCACTAGTAGTCCGGATCTGCATGAGAAATACCCCGCATTAACTAGACCCAGACTACCTATTTCGTGCTCATAGAGACATAGATATCCCACACACTGATGTAGCATATGTACATATAATGCCCGGTAACTAACAAAACACAGTACAAGACTTATTCATCTCTTAAGTTAAATTTTCTTGACGAGAACGTCAAATTAGACCTGGATAATGGTTTATTTATGTTTTGCAACCTTTCAAAATGTAGCAAAAAAGTTGCATCCCACGCCAGCTCCTGTCCAGGCATACGCTTCCTCAGATGTCTAGCCACAATGCTAGTTTGTAAGGTGGTAATACATTAACTACGATATCCATGTCTAGGCTACAGAAAACACACAACTCACAGATGTGATACATTTATGTCTAAGTTCCACATATTAGCTGTACATGAAGCCCTTCAATACTGGAGGTGTTCTAATTTTTGCGTTTTCATTTTTGTTCTCTGTATTCATGGAGCCATAACTTATTATTTTTCGGTTCACATCGCCGTATGAGGGCTTGTTTTTGTGGGACAAGTTGTATTTTGCAATGCCACCATTTAATATGGCATGAAATGTAGTGGGAAGCGGGAAAAAAATTGAATTGGGTCAGAATTGAAAAAAAAAATGCAATTCTGCCAGTTTTAGGGGTTTTGTCCCTGCGATGTGGAAAAACTGACCTGTGCCCTTCATTCTCTGGGTCAGTATGATTAAAAAGATATCACATTTGTATAGTTTTTTTGTCTTTTTAATCAAAACTTTGAACAAAAATATATATTTTTTCATTGCCCTATGCTGACCCCCATAACTTTTTTTTAGAGTTATGTACAGTACAGACCAAAGGTTTGGACACACCTTCTCATTCAAAGAGTTTTCTTTATTTTCATGACTATAAAGGCATCAAAACTATGAATTAACACATGTGGAATTATATACATAACAAACAAGTGTGAAACAACTGAAAATATGTCATATTATAGGTTCTTCAAAATAGCCACCTTTTGCTTTGATTACTGCTTTGCACACTCTTGGCATTCTCTTGATGAGCTTTAAGAGGTAGTCCCCTGAAATGGTCTTCCATCAGTCTTGAAGGAGTTCCCAGAGATGCTTAGCACTTGTTGGCCCTTTTGCTTTCACTCTGCGGTCCAGCTCACCCCAAACCATCTCGATTGGGTTCAGGTCCGGTGACTGTGGAGGCCAGGTCATCTGGCACAGCACCCCATCACTCTCCTTCATGGTCAAATAGCCCTTACTTTCAAAGTTTTCCCAATTTTTTGGCTAACTAACTGACCTTCATTTTTTAAAGTAATGATGGCCACTCATTTTTCTTTACTTAGCTGCTTTTTTCTTGCCATAATACAAATTCTAACAGTCTATTCAGTAGGACTATCAGCTGTGTATCCACCTGACTTCTCCTCAACGCAACTGATGGTCCCAACCCCATTTATAAGGCATGAAATCCCACTTATTAAACCTGAGAGGGCACACCTGTGAAGTGAAAACCATTTCAGGGGACTGCCTCTTGAAGCTCATCAAGAGAATGCCAAGAGTGTGCAAAGCAGTAATCAAAGCAAAAGGTAGCTACTTTGAAGAACCTAGAATATGACATATTTTCAGTTGTTTCACACTTGTTTGTTATGTATATAATTCCACATGTGTTAATTCATAGTTTTGATGCCTTCAGTGTGAATCTACAATTTTCATAGTCATGAAAATAAAGAAAACTCTTTGAATGAGAAGGTGTGTCCAAACTTTTGGTCTGTACTGTATACAGAGGTGTGTGGGGGCTCATTTTCTGCAGGATAATATGTAGCTTTTATTGATACTATTTTGGAGTGTATGTGACTTTTTGATCTTAATTATTTTGCGTAAGTAAAACGATTGAAAAAATGGCGAATTGGACATTTAGATTTTTTCACATTCGCCATTTTGGACAAATATTTTTATATTTTAATAATATAGGCACCCCCAACTTCCCCCCTTACCCAAACAACTCCCTCCTCGCGTGCAACCCTGTTCAGTTCTCAGAGCTGGCACAGATGTAGTGTTGGAATCTGATGTTGTGGCCCAGTTTTTCCATTTTTGCAACAAAAACTCAGCTAAGAGGTCGGCCATATGCTGTGGATCAGCTCCATAATGTGTCATGTGTAGAAGTGTTGTGGATTTATAATTTGGATGCTTTTTATTGGTGCAGAGTGGAAAAGCTTCACGTCTAAATTTGAACAATTTTATCAATAATGTGCCATTTTTGGTAAATCTCACTCAAAATAGGCCCTTTCCAAATTAGACCTGTCTCAAATCCTGTCTTAAATGATAAATGTGCCACCTGTGGTTCCCCACTAGCAACGGTAACCCTATCAATACTGACCCTTGTGTTTGCCCATGATTTACGTTGACCAGTCGGAATATGTACCATTAATTGCCACCCTCTTCTTCCTACCACTGAGCCCGTTACTTACACACTTAGAATGTTATCTCTTAGAAAACCTTCAAACAGCTTACCAACTATAGATGTTCAACTTACCAGCCTATAGTTCCCGAGCTCACTTTTTTAACCTCTTTTTGAATATTGGTACCCCATTTGCTATGAGCCAGGCCTGTAGAACAGATCCTACCCTTGTTGTTTGTTATTGCACTTAATTCCCTTAGTACACATGGGTGTATGCTGTCTAAGCCTGGTAATTTCTATATTTTAATCTGCACTTCTCCCTGAGTTAGATAGGTGATGTTTAATGGGGAGTTTGTCATCCCACTGATCAGATACTTATACCCTATACTGTGGATAGGGCATATGATCTTATGGTGCGGCAACCCCTTTAAAAAATGAAATCCAGTCATTGTTTTTTTAGTACCGTTTTATTTTTATTATAATGCCTGTGAATATCTTTGTATTTTAGTACATCATTGGCTGTGTATATTCTAACATGGGTATGCTATCATATGGGTTCATGGGACAGCCCTGGGGCGGTCGGCGAGCCGATGGAATTAAGGCGCAAATCACAACCTGAGCTTGGATACGAGATTTTTTTATTTTGAAAAGACAACGCGTTTCGGGGTACTCAGGACCCCTTTATCAAGTCTGTATCCTCGGCACCGTGAGCCCGCTGGTGCACTCTCCTGGAGGGTCCCTTTCAGAAGGAATACTAGTCAGTGCTGGTAATTGATGCTGGAGAGTGTCCTGTTGTAGCGGCGCTGCTGTGCTTGCTGCACGTGCGATGTGCAGTGTCAAGTGCAGTTTTTTTATATATCCAAATATCCACCCAAGTGGCGGTTTGGCCCCCGCCCAGGGTCATCTCGGACACCATCCGGCAGCACCAACCCAGACAACCTCCACTATTCGAACCTCCCTCCACTAAGGTTGCACCACAATCAGTGCAAACCAAACCAGGTGAGTAACTTCACTCATCCTGGGTAGGGGGAAGGGACATCAATTTGTTTACCCTCACCTATGAGCGCCTTCTCTCCTCTCTTGGCCATTTGATTCCTTTAAGACCTCGGCTCTAGTGATCCCTATCACAGTGGCTGATAATCCGGATGAGAATGGACAGCCTTTCCCCTCCCTCGTGATGCTAAGGTCATCACAAGTGTAGCGTGGGCCAAATCTAACTTTATCTTTCCTTGGGTTGGTGTGTTTCTATCAGTGGTGTTGTGCTCTTGCCATATGGTACTAGGTGCTAATTACTAAATTCCAGCTTGCACAGTACACTTATAGAACAAGGGGTTAACAGATGTGAGAAAAAGCCTAATTGTCACGGACCAGCTGGTGTGAACCCACTGTGCCACATGTCCTACCTCCTTTAAGGGTGTTGTCTAAGTGAGGTAACATCAATGCCTGCGGCCTCAACCTGTGTACCGCAACGAAGGGAGGGGGTGCTTCATCTGTCCCCTTCTTTCTTTCCCTGTATGCTGTGCACCTATCTGTGCATTCTACTCCATCTAGGAGCCATTGCTCCTAGTGGTTCTTGTACCTGCTGGTGATTACTATTTCCAGCATCTGCTTGGCGGTGAACATCGTCTCCGGCAAGCGAATCATATTTTTTGGCCCATTCTATATATTCCCCTGATGAGAGGACTGTTTCTGCCTCAGAAACGTGCATGTTGGGATCTTTTCAGGGCTAAATAGGGAATGCAATGCCAGGGTTAGGTTCCGGACGGGGGCCCAACTAGTCGGACACCCCGTGGCTAGACTAACAGGACTATTGTAGGGTCCTGAGGGTCATCTAGGGATAGAAAGGAACATCTTCCTGTGATCCCCCCACATCGTACGGACTCTCTGCTGTCAAACTGGACCACCCTAAAAAGAAACATCGGAACGGATGTGTCTGGAGAACCCAACATCTGTAAGGTAGTACACTGGGTTTCAATGGTGCTGCCGTGCACCTTATGATGAAGGTGTAGCTGTGCATGTTTGTTGCACGGATTCTTCTTTTTACACCTTATCATTGTATGTTTTCTGTTGTTTTGTTGTATGTCGTTGTGCATTATGTATACACTGCTAAATGCTCTTGTCTGCATTATGGCCTGAATTGTGCACATAAGGTGTCAGTATACATTGATTGCTACTACCTTGTTTTTGTGCACCTTAGGTACCAGTGCATACCAGCTCTTGTTACCTCCTAGTGTCCGACACTGATTGTATAAGTGTTGACACAGCTGTCACTGTTTCCAAAGAAAGTCCCCTTGAGTGTGGGGCAGTGGAAAACTGTATTGTGTACTCAGCTTCTAGTTATTTTGAGGGATATATCTCATTTATTTTATATTGTATCAAAAGTAAAAGTTAAGTCTTAAATAATCCAGATCACTATCCACTACTTCTTATGTTGTCTAAGTGAACCCCTGGATCTTCATAGTACCCCTGATGGTGGGGATAGACTTTCCCGAGGGGAACACCAGGTCGCTACCTCTTGAGGAGGATAGGCACACATGGCAGCTGGTCCAGTCGGACCAGGAGGTACCAGAAGGGTAGTCAGACAGGAAAAAGGTCAAGGCAGGTGGCACAGGTACAGGTCAGGCAATCCAGGTCAGCAACAGGAGAGTCAAGGCAAGCAGGTAGGAATATAACAGGTAGCAGAATCCAGGAATACAGATACGAGTCAGGAACACAAGAACACAAGCTGAAAACAGGAACCTTAGCAGGGCACAAGGACCTTGACACTGAGGCATCTGGGAAGGGGGCATAAAGACCAGAAAGTCACGAGCGCCGGCCCTTAAGGAAGTGCTGCAGGAAACAAGCAGCAAGCATGCTGTGGCCAGGGGTTCGAGCAAATTGTGGAGCGGATCCCAGAACAACAGCACCCACACAGAGAGAGCCCAGGACTACAGCGGTGAATGGGAAGCAGCGGCCGGAGATCACCGCTGAACACTGCGCCCGGGACCGTGGCGGTAAGCAGGGGAACAGCGGTGCACAGAAGCCGCTGTTACACTAACAAACAAGGGGATACCATTGGGGAGTGTTCTCCAAAGAGTGACCCTCTAGTTATTATGAAACTTCAACTCTCAACATGCCCTGCAATTTTTCAACATATGGTGAGTTACACTACCATAGTAAATGAGTAGTTTAAGGTAGATTTAAGAGAATTATGAAAAGTTTCAGACCAGAGGTAGAAGCATCTGGGGGACAATGTATTACTGTAGCAGGGCGTCCTCACCGGCTATGGATCATGTATAATTTGGGTGTCTTCTTATATGTCAGAGGGGCCAGGAACCAGGGCCAGATGTGAGTGCTACCTCTGCAATCACTATGAGTACACTTCTGAATAAGACCTATGCTTTAGAGGGATCTTAGTATGGGCATAACTACCATGGTAGCAGGAATTGCAGACTGTTCCTCAATCATTTGTTTAGGAATGACTATGAAATAGGGAGTGGTAAATTTAAGGAGGCCCCATTTTAATTTTAACTATGGAGTCCCATGGTTATATCTGCTGTGGGTATTATCTTTTCTCTGTGGTAATATTCTGGTGCCTCTGCACATGTCAATTATTGGGAATAAGAGTTTGCATGACCCTTCTATCACTGTTGTAAAAGCGCCCTAAGACTTCTTTATATTGCACTATTACCAGATATACAGCATAGAGTTCTCTGTAGTTCCCCCACCACAGAGTCCATCACTTTCTTATTCCATATACCACTACAGTGATTGCATTTTTAGTTTTGTTTTTAATTATTATTAGTTAAAAGTAATGGCTAATTTCCCTGTTTCCTCATCTACACAGTGTTCAAGGCGGCGGTTCTTGAGATACATTATGAAAAGGACTTTGACACATATGAAATGCACATTAAAGAGGTCTTCAAGAGAGGTAACGTTGAATGTGATTTACAACAACTAAATCTCTAAGCAAGAAACTGTGTCCAGGACTGATACGATGCAGGTCACTGAGGTCATAGAAATTTATCCCATCCACCAAATTTTCCCATCCACCAACAAATGCGTTAAAAATTGAAAATTCTTCCCATGCTAGGAGTGAGCGGGAAAAGAGATTTGGGTTTGTGAAGAACTTGGGGCAGGGCTAGAAGAAATATTTTGCCATGGATGAGTCCCAAATACCCAAGGAGTGTGATCCAGATCTGTTTGAGATAAGGTTCTTTCTATAGATAATATATTATATAACACCTATATTTATATATTTCTATAAGTTCTGGAAGTTATTATGAGCCATGAGAACTGATTTGGGCTCATGATATAACTTAAAGGGGATTTTCAATACTTAAATAATGATGACGCCACCGATCAGCTGTTTGAGAAAGTAGCAGCTTTTGCAATAGCGCAGCATCCTTTTCTCAGCTTTCCCTAGGTCAGGTGACGTCACGTTCATTGGCCACATGGCCTAGGCCCAGCTCAGCCCCATTGAAATTAATGGGACTAAGCTGTGATACCAAGCACAGTGACTATACAATGTACAGCACTGTGCTTGGTGGGCTGCAAAAGATTGCGCAGATGCCTTCTCAAACAGATTGGCAGGGTCCCGGGTATCGGACCCCCACCAATCATATACTGATAAACTATCCAGAAAATAATCCATAAGTATTTAAATCTTGGAAATGTAATATATAAGTTCTATGTACCCCAAAATGAGGCGAAGGAAAGCTACACAAGCTGCCCAGCAAAAAACAACAAAAAAAAAACAAAACAAACTAAAGTACTTGTTAAAAAGGATCTTTCACCGTTTTTTTTGTTAAACTAAGTACCTTTACAAGCGGGGTACTCTCCACTGATGCTGCTATAACGTTTCTTTTTTTCAAAAGCCCCTCGGCTGCCCAGCTGTGCCTCCGTTCTGTTTCCGTGGCCTGTATGCTAATAGATAGCATCGGTACAGGAAGGAGAAGGTGCCAGCGCTTCTCAGTGGGCGTCTCCTTCTCCCTGGCTGTGGCACAGTCTAATTGCAGCGGACCATATCACAGCCAGGAAGATGGTGAGCTGTTTTTTACTTCCTGGCTGTGATGCGTTCCATTGCAATTGGACTGCACCAAAGCCAAGGAGAAGGAGACGCCCACTGAGAAGCGCTGGCATCTTCTCCTCCCTGTACCGATGCTATCTATTAGCATACAGGCCACGGAAACAGAACTTGGGCACAGTGGAGTAGCCGAGAGGCGTTTGAACAAAAGAGAAGTTATAGCAGCATTATAGGAGTGTATGCCGCTTGTAAAGGTAAAAAATTGGTAAAAGGTCCTCTTTAAGTTTCCTCGATGGATAAAGTAATGTGTCATCAGAAAGTGGACATCTCAAGTCTACTATAGATCATGTGCTGCTGTAAAGCATATCTCTAAACAGCAACTCAGAGCAACTCTTAGAAATAAGGCTAAAATAGGTGTAATCGGCATGAAAATGGTACTGAGAACCTGCCAATAGTGTCAACCCACCTAATCCATCAGTTCAGAAAATATAATGGGCAAATTGTTTCACCCAGTGTACCCCAATGCCAGGACAATTCTGAATTTGGTTGGATCAATTCGCACATCTTATGTCATTAATATTACATCTAAAGCTCCAGCTTTGAATTTTGAACCAATTTTACCATCTCATCACTACTAATTTCATCTTATATACCCTAGGAACGGATGAAGATGCCAAGGGCAAGCAACGGACCTTTATCAGCCACATTAAGTGTCGAGAAAATTTGGGTTTGGAGACAGGAAAAGATTACATCATCTATGGCTCCTTCCATAATGTATTTCACACAGAGACATCAGGGTAAGTTAGAGGTCTGACCATTGAGGTTGGAGTCAAGGATTCACTGGTTGGTCAACTCTATGATAGAATCAACAAATGCTGACTATGTACTCTCTATTTCCTCAGCTACACCTATGTCCTGGACAGTGATTCTTGGATCGAGTGGTGGCCAAATGACAGAGAGTGCCAAAACCCTAAGCATTTATCCCTCTGCAATGACTTTGCTGCAGTTGCTGATGAACTTGAAGTTGTTGGATGTCAAAGTTGATCACAAACAGTCCAAATCTTACTTCTTTAAGTGAAGGGATTTATGTACTGTACCATATTCTTCACTATTAAAGTATTATGTATTCTGCACAGTCTGTGTTAATTTTTATCTTAGTGTCAACCTTCATTTTATCATGGCTGGCATCAACCGTATCAAACCGGGGTTAGTGCCAGGGCCCATTAGACTTTGAGGGTCAGGGTCATCTGGGAAAATAGAATTTACACTTGCTATGCCAAGAGTTGGGTAGACCAGAAACAGGGCAAGCTCTCTTCCTGCTCAAGGCAGAGGCTTCAGAACAGAAGATATGCAGAACAGATCCAGCAAACATTAACTAGGCACCACAACAGTATATTATAGGTGTACATGGATTGTATGGAGCGGGCTCGGTAACTGACAACCAACCTGGGATAGAAGACATGATACAGTAAAAAAACAACTGTGGCATCTCAGCAGTTAGTCAGAGGGGGCTACTTCTGTCCCCAACCCCCGTCACCACCCCACAAACAAAATTATATGGTGCCAAGTGCCATGTTAATACACACAGCTAGAGAACCAAAGGTAAAATCAAAATACACTGCAGTACAGAAGTACTGCAAGTTCATGTCTCCAGGGAAATTAACAAAAAGAGTTAACAAAGTTTTAAAAAATTAATTTTTACAGTTCAATCATTAAAAAAATTAATTTTTAAGATGCAAATAGTAAAATATTACATCATTTATCTAGCCCCTGTAAAAAAAAAAAAAAAAGTTTTACAATATCATATATACCAATGGTAAAACTATAGCACACTCCTCAAGGAACAAGGCCTCATACAGCTCTTTTGAAGCAAATTTTTTTTTTTAATTCTGTCTTTTATTTTTTTTAAGATCTTTGATTTGCTTAGTAGTAAACCTAAACTACAGTCAGGTCCATAAATATTGGGACATCAACACAATTTTTTAATTTTAGGCTCTATAAACTACCACAATGGATTTTAAATGAAACAAACAAGATGTGCTTTAACTGCAGACTGTCAGCTTTAATTTGAGGGTATTTACATCCAAATCAGGTGAACGGTGTAGGAATTACAACAGTTTGAATATGTGCCTCCCACTTGTTAAGGAACCAAAAGTAATGGGGAAGAATAATGATCATAAATCAAACTTTCACTTTTTAATACTTGGTTGCAAATCCTTTGCAGTCAATTACAGCCTGAAGTCTGGAACCCATAGACATCACCAGACGCTGGGTTTCATCCCTGGTGATGCTCTGCCAGGACTCTACTGCAACTGTCTACAGTTCCTGCTTGTTCTTGGGGCATTTTTCTTCAGTTTTGTCTTCAGCAAGTGAAATGCATGCTCAATCGGATTCAGGTCAGGTGATTGACTTGGCCATTGCCTTAAAAAACTCTTTCGTTGCTTTTGTAGTATGCTTTGGGTCATTGTCCATCTGCACTGTGAAGCGCCGTCCAATGAGTTCTGAAGCATTTGGCTGAATATGAGCAGATAATATTGTCCGAAACACTTCAGAATTCATCCTGCTGCTTTTGTCAGCAGTCACATCATCAATAAGTACAAGAGAACCAGTTCCATTGGCAGCCATACATGCCCACGCCATGACACTACCACCACCAGGCTTCACTGATGAGGTGGTATGCTTGGGATCATGAGCAGTTCCTTTCCTTCTACATACTCTTTTCTTCCCATCACTCTGGTAAAAGTTGATCTTGGTGTCATCTGTCGATAGGATGTTGTTCCAGAACTTTGAAGGCTTTTGTAGATGTCGTTTGGCAAACTCCTATCTGACCTTCCTGTTTTTGAGGCTCACCAATGGTTTACATCTTGTGTTGAACCCTCTGTATTCACTCTGATGAACTCTTCTTTTGATTGCTGACTTTGACACACATACACCTACCTCCTGGAGAGTGTTCTTGATCTGGCCAACTGTTGTGAAGGGTGTTTTCTTCACCAGGGAAAGAATCCTTCAGTCATCCTCCACAGTTGTTTTCCGTGGTCTTTCGGGTCTTTTGGTGTTGCTAAACTCACCGGTGCGTTTCTTCTTAAGAATGTTCCAAACAGTTGTTTTGGCCATGCCTAATGTTTTTGCTATCTCTCTAATGAGTTTGTTTTATATTTTCAGCCTAATGATGGCTTGCTTCACTGATAGTGACAGCTCTTTGAATCTCATCTTGAGAGTTGACAGCAACAGATTCCAAATGCAAATAGCACATTTGAAATTAACTCTGGACCTTTTATCTGCTCATTGTAATTGGGATAATGAGGGAATAATACACACCTGGCCATGGAACAGCTGAGAAGCCAATTGTCCCAATACTTTTGGTTCCTTAACAAGTGGGAGGCACATATGTAAACTGTTGTAATTCCTACACCGTTCACCTGATTTTGATGTAAATACCCTTAAATTACAGCTGACAGTCTGCAGATAAAGCACATCTTGTTAGTTTCATTTCAAATCCATTGTGGTGGTGTATAGAGCCAAAAATGTTACAATTGTGTCTATGTCCCAATATTTATGGACCTGACTGTATATAAATCCAGCCATTGCATTAAAGTGGCGTCAGCGTTCCCGCATCCTGGTCACTGCACTTCCTCCAGTAGGCGAGTCGCGCGGGAGGAGGTGTTGCGAATGGTCAGGCACGCGGCCCTGAGAGTGACATCAGTGATGTGCAGACAGTAGTGGATGATGATGTAGCAGATTGCACGTGGGAGCCGGGTGAAGAGGGGGCTTCATCATAATCAACAGGCGATGAGGGTGGCAGCTTGCGCGTAATGCAGCCGACAGGATAGTAGCGTGGCCGTGAATCAGCAGGGTGGCAGCAGTGTGACGTCTAGAGCAAAACGCGCTCAGGGTAGAACATCTGCTATGCAGGAGCCTACCTGTCTGAAAAGAACTAGGCAGTCAGCATGGAGTGGTGGGAGGAAAATGACATACTCGCCAGTGTGGGATAATTTCATCAAGTCGCCGGAGGACGCCAGAGTGGCCGTTTGTAGAATCTTTGGGCAGAAGGTAAAGTGTGGTCAGGGTACCAATGTTGGCACCATGGCCCTGCATCAACACATGCAGCGTCACCATAAAGTGGCCTGGGAAAACCGTGGCATCTCCCAGTGGCCCGCACCCCTTCTCCAGCAGTCAAGGCTCCACCACCTCAGCAGAAGGGAGCTGTGTTTCCTTCCCATCATCTGCTGGTCCTGATTCTCCGGCTCCTCCTCCTCCTACTCCTCGTCACACGCTTACCAAGGCGATTGCAAAAGACAACAGTATTCGTATTGCCATCGAACAGTGCAGAAGCTGAAGACTGTTGGTAAATAGAGATTAACCCCACTAGGGGATGGGCCACCCGGTCAGGCCTTTCCACAACCCATTACCTTAAATAAGAGACTGACAACCATTTTCCTTTTAATGCTGGGTGATGATCGGCCACAGCTTTCTTTATTTAACGATAACACCATAACCGTAAATGGCGCAGTATGCCGGCCGCTGGCCTCCCAGCGGGCAAGTCTGCCTTGTGCCATAACCAAATTCCATACTGAATTATATACCGCCAGCTGTGACTTGTTCTCATATCGTATATAACTTTATTTATATTTCTCTTTATTTTTAATATTCTCTTTTTCTTTTTTTCTTTTTATATTTTATATATATATTTTTTTTAACACAAAAGAATACCTCACCTGAGGAACAATACGGATCCAATCCGTCAAAACCATTGCAATCTCACAGGGAGGGCGGGTGGGAAACCAGCGCATCCACCGTCAAGAGGAAGTGACGAGCGCAATTCCAAGAATATATAGCCCCCCAGCACCGCCCCCTCCCCTAATGAATCATGGGAAGGCTTCCCAGTTAACTCCTACCAAACCTTCTCCTCCCCTACTGCTCTTAAACCCTAAACAGGGCCATGACCCCCTATTAACTCAGGGCAGAGGGGATCAGGAAGGACCCCCAGTCTCTTATCAACCTCCTCGGGTGCTTACCAGACTGTTGGTAAATAGGGATTAACCCCACTAGGGGATGGGCCACCCGGTCAGGCCTTTCCACAACCCATTACCTTAAATAAGAGACTGACAACCATTTTCCTTTTAATGCTGGGTGATGATCGGCCACAGCTTTCTTTATTTAACGATAACACCATAACCGTAAATGGCGCAGTATGCCGGCCGCTGGCCTCCCAGCGGGCAAGTCTGCCTTATGCCATAACCAAATTCCATACTGAATTATATACCGCCACGGAGGAGACTCGTGCCTACACGTGGCTCCGACCACCACCCAGCAAAAACATGGCCTGTTCAATTCCATCCTGAATGCCTGATAAGAATATATCTAGACCGATATCATTAAGATGAACACCATCTGGCCTCATCAACGCCCGGTTGTCACCCTCTAGCTGCCTATGGCGAACAACCACTGACCCCTTTGAACGCACAAACCGGGAGATCCGCGCATTCACCGTACGCCTGCCTTTCTCTAAAGCCTCACCATCCTGGGCCCCGTGCCAAACCACCCTCGGGACAATTTCTGACCATACTAAAACCATTTCTCTAAAAAATGACGGAAAAAACGCTCCACATCTGAACGCATAAGCGTCAACAATTCCGCCACCCGTGATTGGCAGAGGTCATTACCACCGGCATGGATCACCAAGATCACCGGACCCACCGAATGTATACCAATCTCGACCACCTCCGTGAGTAATTGAGACCATCGTAGGCCCCGAACATCTCTCCACAGGACATCCACATTCCGGAATCCAAGATTTCGTCCGCCAGGCCGACATTCAGCCCGCTGTGCTGCCCAAAATACGTAGGAGTGCCCAACAATCTATACTGCTGGATGCTCGGCACCTGAAGAGATAACAACGTTAGAAAAGGACCACCAGGACAACAACCACGGCCTGTAATGAAGAAACTGAACCATAGACATGACACCAATTTAAGTACATTCATTCACATAATATTACGATTACCGGCCGGACATATCGCGCAAAGCAAGAAGAACGCCAGCGACCAATACGCATAACCTCCGCTTCCGACAATCCCGCTCTAGCAGCCTCAGTAGCCGCACCAATGCGGAACAAATGGGTCCAAATTCCTTCGGATCAACACCAACCTCCGAAAGACACCGTCTAAAAACAGCCGTAAACTGAAATTTAGTCACCGGAGTCCCATCCTCATGCGAAAAGAAATTGGAACCCTCGCGTCGCCTGTCCATGAATTCCCCCACCAAACTCACCGGGCAGGCAGAACCCTGAACAGGGAGAAGCGGGATCCACGCCCCGTGACCATATTGATCCGTCTTAGATTGTCGGATCCTAATGCGCAGGGAACCATTGGCTAAAACTACATCCTGCATCAACAAACCACCCGCCTTCCTAAGCGAAGGAGCAAATAATTCACCAACCCGCAATGTAGCAAAGAAAGCAACGCTGAAACTGGCAGCAAAAAGAGATCCCTCATATGCGGATTTACAAACGCTAGCGCAACCAACAATCAGCCTGCACAGCAAAGAAAAGAACACCGGGCGACGCGAATCTCGCGCCACATACGCCTTGCGCCAGCCGCGCATGGCCTGACGAATCACAAAGTGTTTTGTTACATCCGTCCAACCACACAACTTAAAAAAGAAAGCCACACCTGACAGCCGCCGAAGGGCAACAAGGGAAGACACACCTGAACCGTGCAAACGAAGCAACCATTCCACCGTGACCTCCAGCCGGATATCGTCACGAGAAGACACGTCCCTAGACCCCACCATCACCAACCACTCAGCCCAGGCCTTACGATGAGGTTGCCACGTAGCTGGCGAAACCATGGAGCTAATAAGCAACATTAGCTGTCCACCAGACGCCACACGAACGGAGGACACTCCTTGCCACACTCGTCCGCCTCCGGATGAAGTTCCTGGAAGACCTGCCAATGAAATCGAGAGAAAGCTTCAGCGACTCTATTATCTACCCCCGGAACATGACGGGCCCGAAAGTAAGTGTTATGATCCAGGCACCACAAAACCAGATGATGAACTAACGCCAGCACAGGAAGGGAAGAGGAAGACAAACGATTGATCACATGCACCACTCCCAGATTATCAGACCAAAAACACACATGCTTATTAGCTAACCGGTCCCCCCAAATCTCTACAGCCACCACAATAGGGAACAATTCCAATAGCGTCAAATTCTTGCAAAAGCCGGCCTCCCTCCACGACTCCGGCCAAGGAGCAGAACACCATTCACTGCCCAATATGGTACCAAAGCCACATGACCCAGCCGCATCCAACCACAATGACAACTCCGAACTCACAATTTCCTTGGAAATATAGCAAGTATGGCCATTATAACCAGCTAAAAAGGAACGCCAAACACACAAGTCTGCCTTAAGGGACTTAGTCAACCTGATATGATGACCCGGAGAGGACACCCCCTTCATAGCCAACGACAACCGGCGGGAAAAAACACGGCCCATGGGCATCACCCGACATGCAAAACACAACAACCCCAAAAGAGACTGAAGCTGTTTCAGCGTCACCTTCTTAACTGCCATAAATCCTTCAATTAACTCCAACAACCTACCTAACTTGTCCCCAGGCAACCGAAAAACCATAGCAACCGTATCAATTTCGATCCCCAAAAAGGACAAGCACGTGACCGGCCCCTCCGTCTTCTCGGCCGAAATAGGAACCCCAAACTGTCCCATAAGGGTCAAAAACAATGACAACAAGTACCTGCAACCCCCCCCCCCCCACACACACCGGGGGAAACAAACAGGAAATCATCTAGATAATGTATCACAGACGACATACCGGATTCAAATCTCACCACCCATTCCAAGAAGGAACTAAACAACTCAAAATAGTGACACGATATGGAGCACCCCATCGGTAAACAAGTGTCTTAATAAAATTGACCCTCCCAACAACCTCCCAACAAATGGAAACAATCAGGATGAACAGGAAGAAGCCTAAATGCCGACTCAATATCAGATTTAGCTAAAAAGGCCCCTTTACCTGCATCCCTAACCAGAGAAACCGCCCTGTCAAAAGAAACATAAGAAACCGATGCCTCTTCCTGAAGAATCGCATCATTCACCGAGGAGCCCTTAGGATGAGATAAATGATGAATCAAACGAAACTTCCCAACCTCCTTTTTCGGGACCACACCCCACGGAGACACCCTTAGGTTAGGAAACGGAATCGAAGAAAACGGACCTTCAATCCTACCCAACTCGACCTCCTTAGCCAATTTATCCCTCAATACCTCAGGGTGATCCCGAGCTGACCTCAGATTATCACTAAAAACAGGGGACCGGTTAAGAACAAACGGAATAAAGAAACCCAACAAAAAGCCAGAGCGAATCTGAGAAGCCGCCTGTCTATCGGGGTACCTGTCTAGCCACGGGGACATTGCGTCCACGCTCACCGGGGTCCTTACCCTCACTCTGGGCGGGCAACTTATTAAGCCTGGCTGTCTGAACCGAACACCTATTCCCAGCATGGGGACCTCCGCACACTGAGCATTCATGCTTGAACCTGCATAAACCCGCGTACTTGCAATTTCCCTCATTGAACGACAAGCACACTCCTGGGCGTCTAACGGCCACCGATGCATGGACCTGGGCAGTGCCCGCACCGGAGGCCGCGCTCTGAAAGGGATGTTGTCTCTGAGACAACATGAGCCGCAGCCACACATCAGTTGCCTTGACTCCCCAACCCACGCCAGGCTGAAGGGCAAGGCGCCTCCTAAATTCTTCATCATACCGCCACCAAGCGCGGCCCCCGTGGGACTTGTAAGCACTATATACAGTATCAACATAAACAAACAACTCGGAACATCGCTCCAGGTGCCGCTGACCCATGATACATCCCAAAACCGCAAACGCCTGAAGCCAATTCCCAATAGTTTTCGCCACCTTCGGCCTACGCTCATACGGTCTATCAAGCACTCGGCGCTCCCTGTCCACTGTATGCTGATCGACAGAGATAAGAGACCATATGTCTACATACTGATTAGCCCAGATCTTTTCCCTAACCGCCTCCTCAACATGTGAACCCAAGGGGCTAACCCCGCAGAAAAATGACTCTTTATGTATTCCCGCAGCCACTGAGGAAGGGGCCGGGCGAGCAACTGGGGCTGGAGCATCCTGCAATTTGTCTAACAAAGCCCGCATCAGCGATTCCATTCCAGCCACAGACCCATTCTCCCCCCAGGACCCTGCAAATTGAAACTCACCAACCGGAGCATTAGGAACCAACGGAGAAGGCATCTCCACGGGAACCGCCTGACTCTGGACCACCGGATGAACCAGGCTCGGAGCCCTGGAAGTACAGCTTGGCGCTGGCCTCAATCTTCTACTCCGCGAAACTCTACCAGACTCCTCAGATGCGCCCGATGACCACTCCGAAGATGAGGGGGAACGCCACCTGGAGGATCTGGAGCGTCTACGACTCCCCCGAGCCCTAGAATGGCGACGGGACGGACGCCTGCGGTAAGTACGCTCACCCCTGCTATCTTCTAATGAAGAGGAGGGAGAGACAGAGACCTCCCTGCGTCTCCTCTGCCTGGAAGCCGTATTAACTGGTGGCATCTGGGGGGGGGGGGGGGGCGGGGGAGTGGACATAACCCCAGGGGCTGCGATCATGACGCCCTGCGGCCCACTGCCTGGATCCTCAGACAGAGGTGCCGTCGTCAGCATAGCCAACCCTGCCCTTCAGCAACCGGGGGGGCAACAATTGAGATGAGGGGGGTGTAGGGGGTGAATCCTCCCCCACCGTACTTTCCCGGGCTCCCAAGACAGAGGAAGGGGAGGAGCCACGGCACCGCGCCGAGCCCGCCCACCATCCCTCCGCCCGCCGGAGCGGCCCGACCTGTCACGGCGCCTGGAGGGAACAGGTAAGCGCTCCCCAGACCTGGGAGAGCCCTGGGGACCACCGCAATGGGATGTAATGGGGGCAGGGGGGCTGTGACCAAGCCGCACCAGGGGGCGGGAATGCCGTGCGGACCGCCGATCCCCCGAACGACAGGCAGAGCTGGCGGCAGGAACCGCCAGCTCAGCGACAGCAGCAGGCAGAGGGGCCGGAGTAGGGGAAGGCAAAGGGGAATGCAGGCTCCCAAGGAATGCCCGCAGCCACCCCTCTCCTTTGTCCTGAAAACGCGCAAGGAGGGAGTCCCTCAGGGCCATATCTCCTGTGGACATGACAGTGGCAAGGGGTACCTCAACCAGCGCATCCACCGTCAAGAGGAAGTGACGAGCGCAATTCCAAAAATATATATAGACCCCCAGGACCGCCCCCTCCCCTAATGAATCATGGGAAGGCTTCCCAGTTAACTCCTACCAACCCTTCTCCTCCCCTACTGCTCTTAAACCCTAAACAGGGCCATGATCCCCTATTAACTCGGGGCAGAGGGGATCAGGAAGGACCCCCAGTCTCTTATCACCCTCCATAGGCCGTCGGGTGCTTACCACATGCTTCTGGCCAAGTTGCTGGTACTACAGTCACTACCTTTAAATGTGGTGGACTCTGCACCTTTCAGAGAACTGATGGCTCATGCCAAGCCAAGGTAGAGAGTCCCAAGCTGTCATTAATGCTTCAAAAAGGCTGTACCAGCCCTGCACACTTATGTTGAACAAAAGGTTGGCCAGTCCTTGAGGCTGTCGGTGTCTGCTAAAGTTTACGGCAGTGACGACGTGTGGAGATGTAACTACAGTCAAAGACAATATATGTCCTTTATGATGGCACTGTCACCTGCGCGTTCTCAAGCTGTGAGTCCTGCCCCAATGTCCTCCTCTGTCTCCTCATCCTCAACCTTGTCCTCAGCCTCCACTGCAGGCACAATTCGGAGTGTTTCTCCAGCATACCAACCTATACAGAGCATGGCAGTTTCACAGCGTTCTGCACTTGGTTTGCCAGAGCAAATAGAGTCACACTGGGGTGGAACTGCTCGGAGTCTTTCAAGATGAAATCGAACCCTGGTTCTCCCCTCGCCAACCAAAAATCGGAAACCATGGTCACCGACAATGGGAAAAACATTGTGTCAGTGCTGCATTAAGGAGGGCTGAACCATGCACCCTGCATGGCGCACGTCTTTAATCTGGTTGTAAAGCGGTCACTGAAGTCTTCCACGCAACTGCAAGACATCCTGAAAATGTCCAGAAAACTGTGCACTCACATCAGCCACTCTTAGACTGCAAAACACGCCCTCCTTGAGCTGCAAAAGCAGAATAGCGTTCCCCAACATCGCTTTATATGCGACGTGTCCACCCATTTAAACTCCACCCTCCACATGTTGGACCAACTATATGAGCAGAGGAAAGTCAAAAAAGATTTCTTGATGATTCACACGGACAGGAGCACTCCCTTTGTATCTTTGACATTAGCTAGTGTCAGCTCATGCATGACACTTGCCGTTTGCTCAGGCCCTTTTTTAGGAGGCGACTTTATTTGTCAGTCATCAGGACTAAGGGATGAACAACGTAATTCCACTCCTTCACGTCCAGGAGCAGATATTGATAAAACTGGCTGGCCAGGGAACAGAAGAAGTGGAACCTACTGTACATCTCATGAGGAGGAAGAGGACATTCACACACAAGCAATGTATATAGAAATGGGTGTTTTTTCTGCTCATGTGAAAGGAGAGGAGCAGGAGGAGCTAGAGGATGATGAGAAAGACCAGACAGATTACCATGACACACTTTGTCAGTATGCAGTAAAGATGGAGGCAGGTAGTCCCTCCACATTCCTTGCGCAAATGGCAAGATGCATGCTGAGTTGCTTGTGTAACATCCTGAAGTATGTCACTAAACTTCTGCTCCCCTGCTTCATAATGTTAAGTGTATGTATATTGTCATCTGGTATAAGTTTGCATCACTCTCTCCATAATGTCCATTTTCCAGGCCTGTTGTATTGTATATTTGCTGTAGTTCTCAATGTACACCAGCAGGTGGCAGCAATATGTAAGCAGACCATAGCTAGTTAATAGACCTAGCCTGGAACAGACCAATCCAGTCTAGCTTCCCCCTATCTGAGGAGGAGTGGAATGTTACCACATCCTACTTCAGGAGGAGGAAAGAAAGTTCTAGTCAGTGTGAGCCACCCCCTGTTGGGGTAGGCTGTGTTGATAGGAGCTCCCAGAAACAGGGACCCCAACCAAGGATCCAAGCCTCTGCTGAGGCCCAAGATCAACCTTCCCAGCCTGAGTCCCTTACCTCAGCTGGTGGAGAATGAAGCAGCCATCTACAGAACTATCAGATCTCCAGGAAGTCTCCATTATACCCTGCGAGCAGTCCTGTAAGTACAGATTCCAAGACAAGGAGAAGATAAGTACCTCCACAGCTAGTCAGGCCCATATCAAGCAGACCTCAGACAGAGCAGAAGATAGATACCTGCCAGATTCTAATAGGTGTATGTACCAGATGCAGAATATATGTCAATTCCTGCCACATATTGCCAATACCTGCTGGGACTCTAGACTATTGCTGTACATTGTATGGATCAAAAGCTGCATACTATAACACCAAGTAAAGACAAGTTGGACCCTATTATCTGTGTGGAATTCCATCATTCCTCCATTACTCCTATTGACAGCACTCAATTTTGTTGCATGTGAGCCAGGATACAGGAGTCCAGCCGTACTACCGGTAGGAGACACCGTTGACACAATAGAGAGACAATATCCCCCTCTGGCATTCCTTACCTAGTACGTGTGCTCATACCATCTTAAAGGGCCCTGCTACAGTACCTGCGCAAGCTGCAACTGGCGTCACGAACTTATATACATATATATTGACCCACTGCATAGCATCCCCACTGACCCAGTGTCCTGCTCATTGCACTTTCGTAGTGACAGCCGTAATATCACCATTCAGCACAGGGATGAGTACTGGCTGTCCACCATGTTAGACCCTCGCTAGTGCTCCAAAATGGGGGCCTTTTTTCCACTCACTGAGAGGAAGGATAAATTCAACTACTATTGAGACATCCTATGTAGTCAGTTGGCCGCTGCCTATGTGGGCCATCGCCAATCATCACGAAAGTCTGTCTGGGGGGCACAGTGCCCTCAGACTCTACTGACATTACTGCTAGAGGAGGGGGGGGGGTGCAGGAGCAGCACCAGCTCCATCAGCAGCAACTTAAGTCTGGAGTCTCTAATGAGCACTTTTCTTCACCCGCCTACTGAAGATACCACCTCCCAGCAGCAGCAAAACATGGAGCAGAACCTGAACCCACAGGTGGTGGCATACTTGGACTGCACCCTGCCACCCCACATCCAAGATCCCCTGGACTACTGGGCAGTCAAACTTGATTTGTGGCCGCAACTGGCTGAGTTTTCCCTGGACAAGCTTTCCTGCCCTGCCAGTAGTGTGGCATCAGAGTGGGTGTTTAGTGTGGGGGACATAGTTCCACCCAAAATGTTGAGAGACTGACCTTTGTAAAGATGAATCAGTCGTAGAGATAGGAATTTTATATGTGATGTGACAAAAATTGGTCTTGTAAGTACAATAAAAGCATGGTGAACCTGTTTGTTTGCGGGTCTGCTCTATATTTATTTCCTTTTGAAGGAAAAAAGGTTTCTGCTGCTGGTCGGTTCAGGGATCGAGGAGGTCGGAATCCAGGAATAAGGAGAGACGGCTCCAGGAGAGTGACTGCTTGTGAACATTCCTCTAGGTGAAAATAATTAGCGTGGACCCATACCTATGTATTTCATTTCAACCACTATTCTGATGCTTTCACCCCCCTGATGACACACACCTGTTGCCTCGGCTGCCATCTTCTCCTACTGCCACCCACCATCTTGTGCTGTTACTGCCACTGCTGTTGCCCTACCCTCCACACTCTGTGACTGGGCCACTATGTTGACTCCTCATGCTGTTGCCACCTCCCTACTCTGTGACTGGGCCACTATGTGGACTCCTCATGCGGTTGCCACCATCCCCACTCTTTGACTTGGCTGCTATGTTGATTCCTCATGCCGTTGTCACCTCACCACTCTGTAACTGGGCCATTATGTTAACTCCTCATGCGGTTGCCACCCTCTCCACTCTGGGAATGGGCCATTATGTTGACTCCTCATGGGGTTGCCACCTCCCTACTCTGTGACTGGGCCAATATGTTGATTCCTCATGCGGTTGCCACCCTCACCACTATGTGAATGTGCCACTATGTTAACTCCTCATGTGGTTACCACCCTTCCCACTCTGTGACGGGGCCACTAGTTTCCCTGTTTGGTCTTGTTTACACCGCCATTTATTTTACCCTTCTTTTAATCTGTTGCAAGGACGGTATAAAGGAAAACACAACGGATCCTGTCTTTAGAGCATCCATAAGGCCTGTATTACATGGTCCCTATTTTGCTTCAGGATATGCTCATAATTTGGAAGCCAAAAGCAGGAGTGGGTACAAAACACAGAAAACATGCAAATATTTCAAAAAACAGGAGTGGATCCTAAATAGAGAGGACACATCTCTGTTTTGGATCCACTCCTGTTTTTTTTTTTTGGCCTTAGCAATACTGATCGATTACTAAACGTGTGAATGTGAATGCTCAAAAGACAGGATCCGTAGTTTGGGGGTTGTTCTTGTGACGGATCTGAAGACAGAAAAAAAATAAACAGTGATGTCAACACAAACTTACTGATGACACATTCTCCACTCTGTCATGGGCACTTGTAAAAGAAACTGCAGCACTCTCCAGTCTTGATTCTTTCAAAGGTTTATTCACCAACACTTAGCGACGTTTCGACCTGTGTGGTCTTTATCAAGCAACTTTATCAAGTGCTTGATAAAGACCACACAGGTCGAAACGTCGCTAAGTGTTGGTGAATAAACCTTTGAAAGAATCAAGACTGGAGAGTGCTGCGGTTTCTTTTACAAGTGCATCTGAAGTTGGGGAAGTCTGAGACTGACTTCTGACACGGCGGGCACCACCACAATAAGGAACGGTATTTACCCCTATTTTTCGTTGTGCTGCTACAATTTTTCTTTTTTTTGCCACTCTGTCATGGGGCCACTATTTGTATCAGCGTCTAACAGAACAGGTTCTGTAAAAATCTATGTGGAATCAGCTGACGATGGTGTAAAAGGAGTGCACTCTTTCACTCTATAGTAGGATCTTGGGCCACTGCACGGTTCTTCTTTGCCTGGCACTAACATTGTCCTGTAAGGCTGAGTTTACACTTGACCCCGTAACTGACCAAATAAGTGAAGTAGGAACTGATTCTAAGAGTGACGCCTGTCATCTGCATGTCATACTGACACAAAGTAACTGTCTCAGTACCACAGCGAACTCCCTATGCATGTTTCTGCAATGCACAGTGTTGCACACCAATATACAGGCTCTCTACATCCCGGAAATAGCTGATTTTTAGCACGCCTCATCACAAATAAATCTCTAATTAAATTTGTTTGGAAAATTCTGCGAAGCGTCCGAATCAAATTTTTCAAAACTTTGCTCATCTCTAGTTGTCATCATCATTATCATCAGCCTTGTGCTCCTCCATCACCTCTTCCTCCTTCAATGGCAGGTCCTCATCTTCCACTTCCTCCTCAATTTGACTTTGTGTATTTCCCCAAAGCTACAGGGCAGCCAGCAAGATGTGTAAGCGGTACTTCTTCCATCTCTTGTTGCATCAGCGTGAGCCTCTGATCTTAGATAAATATTAAGGGGATGACGTTGTTCTTGTCTCAGTTGTCCTTACTGCAGGGGCGGACTGACAACTCATGGGCCCCCGTGCAATAGGAGATTATGGGGCCCCTGTGTCCACGCCCACTTTCAAGCCACACCCACATATTGCACCGCCCACATTACCTATATAAATATGTAAATCCCCGTGAACCCTTTAACCTTATGCTATCTGAAGTGTTACATAGGACTGCAAAAATACCCAGGAGGCAAATAAAATTTTATACATAAATTAGGCTACTTTTACACTAGTGTTTTTTCTGGATCTGGCAGGGTTCAGCAAAAACACTTCCGTTACTGATAATACAACCATCTGCATCCATTATGAACAGATCCGGTTGTATTATCTGTAACATAGCCAAGACGGATCCATCATGAACTCCATTGAAAGTCAATGGGGGACGGAACTGTTTTCTATTGTGTCAGATCTGTCTTGCTCCACATCCCAGGACGGAAAGCAAAATACAAAATTTTTCGTTTTGCTCTCCGGTCTGGGAACACGAATAAACGGAACGGAATGCATTTTGGAGGATTTCGTTCTGTTTAGTTCAGTTTTGTCCCCATTGACAATGAATGGGGAAAAAACAGAAGCGTTTTTTTCTAGTATTGAGACCCTATGACAGAACTCAATACCGGAAAACTTTAACGCTAATGTGATAGTAGCCTTATAATAAAAAAACACTTGGAGGAGAAGATGAGACGCAGGTCACAGTAGTGAGATATTTCTACATATAGGGGAATACAGCACCACATACCTCTTACATCCAGTGACATCTCCTGTCATATAGATCTTCTCTTTCCTCTTCTCCTCCGTTTGACCCAGACCGCCATGACAGATTCTTTCAGCCGCATCTCGTCTCTACAGACTTTGTTACACAGACATGTTACATTTCTCATAATTGGGGTCATTTATCAAACTGGTGTATAGTACAATTGGATAAAACTAGAATAATGGGCGAGCACACTTCATTTGTATCATATAGTGCATAAAATATTTAATTAAATCCAATAAATCGACACGTGTAAAACATAAAATCAAGTCATACAATATAAAATACAATACAATATCATAGAACTTGTGTACTTGGAATAATACACTTAAAATACCGCAGGTGAATGGGATGGTGTGCACAGTGTGCTAATGTCCAATTGCTGGTGTTGGACCAGATTATCATATACCTATAAGTATCATATGGAAGTCCGCTAATTTAGTGAGATATCTTGAATTCTCCTGTCCAGGAGATCTCCAATCACAGGTCTATTGCACAGATATATGCTGGTAGTAGCTCCAATATAGATAGAAGGTATAAAGATCACCTATTTCAGTCTCTTGTATATTCCCCAAACCTTGGGTGCTGGTTTTGTACACCAGTTTGCTGAATCGTGTTACAAAATCCTGTAATCACTGTAAATATAGCAGCTTATATCTGCAAGCTTCTTACCTCCCTCGTGGTGGACGGTCTGTTTCCAACGTGAGTCGGGCAGCGCGGGACACTGCCGGCGTCTGACTACGTTCAGCTGCAGCTGACTTACCCGAAGTCTCACGGGATTTCCAAACGGGATTTCGTCCGGCACAAAGGAGAGGGTACAGTGAATCGCTATTTCTATTTCTGGAAAAGTCCTTCGATTCAATTTCACAGCATGGCCATGCTTGTGGACGTGGAGGTGCTTTATGTTACAGGTGTGTGATCCGGCCCATACGCGTTTCGGGAACGCTCCTTCCCTTCATCAGTGGTGTCACATCACCTGTGAGCCTCCACCTTTTATATCTTGAATAGCACCAAAATATGAATCACTGGATTGTTTCTTCTGGAATGTAGGCATGTATTTATAGTGCATACACTTGCTATACATCTATTTGAACACTTTTGCGGTTTTTCACTTTTGCGGTTTTTCACTTGTTACTCCCATCGTTACACATATGTCTATTTGCACACAATTTATCATATAGATTGCACTTCAAGATTATTCAGATATAGGTCCCTGGATTCCCTCCTCTGAAAATTCAGCATCCATTTCTTACATGCATTTTTTGTACATGCGGTTCCTAAGCGTTATTTTAATACTCATACGTTTTTTTACTTCACTTATTCCTTCTATCAATCTGAACAAATCTGTGTGAACAGAGTTGGTAAAATAGATAGCATATCGGAATTATCCAATATTGAAGTTACATTTTATAAATTCACTAATTACTCCTGTCATTATACATATATCTGTTTAAACACGATTTCTCATATAGATTGCGCTTAAAGATTATTACATTTTGAGGCACCAGATACAGGTCCCAAGATTCCTCATCTGAGAAACCAGCATGCGTTTCTTATATATGCGTTTTTTATGCATGCGGTTCCTATGCGTTTTTTTAGTCCTCATGCGTTTTTTTGCTTCACTTCTTCCTTCTATCAATCTAAACAAGTCTATGTGAACAGAATTAGTAATAATGGATTGCATATCGGAATTATCCAATATTAAGATTGTATTATTATAAATTCACTTATTTCATAATGCTTTATATATAATTGAGCCTTTATAGTACATACCAAATTTTAAAATGTTAAGATGAGACTTAGTGTAATAAAAACAATAAAATGCTATAGGCGGATAGTATAATTCATATATATAAAAAAGAGAGAAGAATCCGCAGTTGGAACACCTGACCATAGGATTGCCTTCCAATATAGTGAACTGCTTCTATAAAAGAATCTATATAGATGGTATATGGCTTGAATGGTATCGCTAGAGTAATATAGATGGTATGAGGCTGGGGGCCCGCGTCTGAGTCCACGACGCAGTGCCGATAATCGGCCAAACTGCGGCGTGTGAGTCGGAACGGGGGCACCCAGCCTACAAAAACCCAAACAGCTCCAGTTCTGCATTTAGACCCGCTGGTATCATTGATCCAAACTTGTATATTCGTCTTGATTCTAATTTCGACATCTGTTTGATATAATTGCCTCCTCGCCAATGTCTATCTACCTTTTCCAGTGCCATGAAGATCAGTTGTGAAGGGTCTTTATTATGCACGTCCCTATAATGTTTCGATAGGCAATGCTTGTCATAACCCTTCCTTATATTGGTTACATGTTCTGCCAATCTAGTCTTCAATGGACGTTTTGTTCTTCCTATATACTGTCTTTTACATGGGCACTGGAGCAGGTAGATGACACCGGCGGTGTTGCAGGTGAGGCATTCTTTTATCTCCCATTTATGCGTGTTCTGAGTAGAGGAGATCGTTGTTATTTTCCTGGGGGTAGGGTTTATTTTGCAGGCCATACATTTACCACACTTGAAAAAACCTGTAAGTTTCATCCAGGTCCCCATAATTGTGTTCTCTTTCTTTATTGATTTATTTGATTTGATAGATGGAGCTATCTTTAGACCTAAATTAGGTGCTCTAGTGAATGTCAGAGATGGTGTAGTGGGTAAAAGATGGCCTATCACCCTATCTCCCAGGATATGATGCCAGTGTGTTTTGATTATTTTTTGCATTTTTTTATGGTTGTTATTGAAGGGGAGAACAATTCTAGTATTTATTATTGTATTATCTGGCTCTATCCCCATCTTTGACTCTTTATCAATAAAAAATGTTTGTCTGTTTAGGTTCCTTGTCTTCTCCAATGCTCTATCTAGAATTTTCTCAGGGTATTGTTTATCCAAAAATTGATTCTTCATTTTTCCAGCTTCTATCTCAAAGTCTTCCTCATTTGTACAATTTCTTTTGATTCTGCGGAACTGGCCGAACGGGACATTAGTCAGCCAGCTCGGCAGATGACAACTAGAAAACTGTATGAAGCTGTTTTTTGATGTAGATTTCGAGAACGTGTTGCATATATATTTCTTATCCACTTGTTTAATCTTTATATCTAGGAATTCTGTTTCCTCTTTAATATTCGAGGTGAATTGCAAATTTAATTGGTTCTGGTTGATACCTAGCAGAAATAATTCTAGTTCTTCCTTACTGCTTTTCCAAATAAAAATGATATCATCTATGAACCTTCGCCATAGGACCAGATCTGCCCCAAGTTTGGGTGTGATGTAGTTGGTTTCCCATTCTGCCAAAAATAAATTAGCATAACTTGGGGCGAATCTGGTCCCCATGGCGGTCCCACATTTTTGTAGGTAATAATTACCCTCAAAATAAAAGTAATTGTGGGTTAAAATATAATTGATCCCCTCTATAATGAAATTAATATGCGCGACATCTATTGTCCCTTCTCTCTTCAGTTGTTCCTTTATTGCTGATGTACCTTGTCGATGGTCAATCACCGTATATAGTGATTGTACATCGAGTGTACCCATAATCCACTCCGGTTCAGCTTCTAACTCTTCTAATATTTGTACAATATGAGTAGTGTCTTTGATGTAAGAGTTGGTTTTTTTCACAGCTGGTTGTATTTGGGTATCTATATATTTTGATAGATCAGAGGATATTGAATCTATACCCGAGACTATTGGTCTCCCCGGCGGTTTTACCAGGGTTTTGTGGATTTTGGGGAGACAGTAGAAGATCGGTAATCTTCTCTGTGTCCCCAAAATAAACTCATATTCCTGATTGGAGATGATAGATGACTCCAGACCTTTCTTACATAACAATTTGAGTTCCAGATCAAATTCTTCCAGCGGGTCTTTATTTAGCCTTATATATGTTTCCACATCATTTAACTGTCGGAGGCATTCTTCATTATAATCAGACGTGTTCAGTATAACTACCGCCCCCCCTTTATCAGCGGGGCGTATAGTAATAGCTTCATTTTTTTGGAGCTGTTTTATAGCATGGCTTTCCTGTGTGGTCAGGTTGTTCCGACTTGCAGATCCTATTTTGATCTTTCGTATGTCTGCCTCAACACTTTTGTAAAAGGTACACATTTCTACACTAATTTCATTTCTCGGAAATAGAGTAGACTTCTTTTTCAATAGAGGTTTGTCTGATTGATCTCTGTTGTCAGTCCTTATTATTGGGTTTTTTAGAAAGTGTTTTTTTAGACATAAGTTTCTTATATACTTTTGAATCCCTATGTAGACAGAGAATTTGTCCAATTTCTCAGTAGGTGCGAATTTCAGGCCTTTCTCTAATAGACAGATTTGTGAGTGAGTTGGATTCATAGAACTTAAATTCATTATCATTGTGTCTTTGTGTGTTGTTATTGGTGTCTCCTGTGCTGTCTTGTTCTTCCTGTGGCTTCTTCGTGTCTTTTTGGACCTTCTATGTGTTCGTGTTGATAATGTTGACGGGGCCTGTGTTTCCTTAAAGGATAAGTGTCCTGTTCCCTTTCTTGAACCATGTGGTGGGGATAATTTTCTAATCTTTGTGCCAGGTAATGGTGTTTGTGTCTCAAGTTGTATTGGTGTGTAGGTGACTCTCGATTGTAAATGGGGGGCGTGCGTTCTTTGTGTCTCATCTTGGTCCTGTGATGTGCTGGAGTGTGATCTAAAAAATGCTGATTAGATAATTGGTCATATCGATTATTCACTGGAACAGTATAGTTACTTTCTACGACCTCTTCTTCCATTTCCCTATTTGGGGGGGGATTCTCTCTGGGTTTATTCGAATTTCCTTGAGTCTCTTCTATCTGAGGTTTTTTTTGGGAGTTGGTATATTTTCTCCCTTTCCTGTTTATTATATCATTTTCAATTCGATCTAAACCCTTGCATAGTCTCTCCTGCCAATTTTCAAATTCTTCATTCTTAGGGAATTTGTCTGTTAGTTCTTTCAATTTTAATATCTTATTGTTTAGAACTTCCAGCATTTCTATACGTCTTTTAATAATTAATTTAGTCAGTGACACTGAATGCGCAAATAATAGCGCATTCCACTCTTCCTCAAACTTGTCACTGAGTAAATCATAGGCTGGAATTTTTTGTAATAGGAGACCCTTCGGTATTCTATTACTGTCCACATATTGTTGTAGGGACCTAATTTCCCAATGCTGTTTTAGCTGTTTTTGTAAAAGACTTTCTAGTTCACGAAAGATTTCAGTCATATCTCTATTGACCGGTTCTGCATTCTTCATATCATTAAAATCATAAGTTTCCGCTCTAATTTTTTTAGTTTCTAAATGATGCCAAATGTCCATATTACCGTAAAGAGGAGCTCACACAAATGGGTGATTGAAATATACTGAGCAAACAATAGGGCGGTGGCTCACTCTAAACGGAGATGTGGAACAGGTGCTGCTAGCCCAAATATGAGGGACACCCACCCTCAAAAGGTAAATGGATAAAACTAGAATAATGGGCGAGCACACTTCATTTGTATCATATAGTGCATAAAATATTTAATTAAATCCAATAAATCGACACGTGTAAAACATAAAATCAAGTCATACAATATAAAATACAATAAAATATCATAGAACTTGTGTACTTGGAATAATACACTTAAAATACCACAGGTGAATGGGATGGTGTGCACAGTGTGCTAATGTCCAATTGCTGGTGTTGGACCAGATTATCATATACCTATAAGTATCATATGGAAGTCCGCTAATTTAGTGAGATATCTTGAATTCTCCTGTCCAGGAGATCTCCAATCACAGGTCTATTGCACAGATATATGCTGGTAGTAGCTCCAATATAGATAGAAGGTATAAAGATCACCTATTTCAGTCTCTTGTATATTCCCCAAACCTTGGGTGCTGGTTTTGTACACCAGTTTGCTGAATCGTGTTACAAAATCCCATAATCACTGTAAATATAGCAGTTTATATCTGCAAGCTTCTTACCTCCCTCGTGGTGGACGGTCTGTTTCCAACGTGAGTCGGGCAGCGCGGGACACTGCCGGCGTCTGACTACGTTCAGCTGCAGATGACTTACCCGAAGTCTCACGGGATTTCCAAACGGGATTTCGTCCGGTACAAAGGAGAGGGTACAGTGAATCGCCAATATATTTCTATTTCTGGAAAAGTCCTTCGATTCAATTTCACAGCATGGCCATGCTTGTGGACGTGGAGGTGCTTTATGTTACAGGTGTGTGATCCGGCCCATACGCGTTTCGGGAACGCTCCTTCCCTTCATCAGTGGTGTCACATCACCTGTGAGCCTCCACCTTTTATATCTTGAATAGCACCAAAATATGGATCACTGGATTGTTTCTTCTGAAATGTAGGCATGTATTTATAGTGCATACACTTGCTATACATCTATTTGAACACTTTTGCGGTTTTTCACTTTTGCGGTTTTTCACTTGTTACTCCCATCGTTACACATATGTCTATTTGCACACAATTTATCATATAGATTGCACTTCAAGATTATTCAGATATAGGTCCCTGGATTCCCTCCTCTGAAAATTCAGCATCCATTTCTTACATGCATTTTTTGTACATGCGGTTCCTAAGCGTTATTTTAATACTCATACGTTTTTTTACTTCACTTATTCCTTCTATCAATCTGAACAAATCTGTGTGAACAGAGTTGGTAAAATAGATAGCATATCGGAATTATCCAATATTGAAGTTACATTTTATAAATTCACTAATTACTCCTGTCATTATACATATATCTGTTTAAACACGATTTCTCATATAGATTGCGCTTAAAGATTATTAAATTTTGAGGCACCAGATACAGGTCCCAAGATTCCTCATCTGAGAAACCAGCATGCGTTTCTTATATATGCGTTTTTTATGCATGTGGTTCCTATGCGTTTTTTTAGTCCTCATGCGTTTTTTTGCTTCACTTCTTCCTTCTATCAATCTAAACAAGTCTATGTGAACAGAATTAGTAATATGGATTGCATATCGGAATTATCCAATATTAAGATTGTATTATTATAAATTCACTTATTTCATAATGCTTTATATATAATTGAGCCTTTATAGTACATACCAAATTTTAAAATGTTAAGATGAGACTTAGTGTAATAAAAACAATAAAATGCTATAGGCGGATAGTATAATTCATATATATAAAAAAGAGAGAAGAATCCGCAGTTGGAACACCTGACCATAGGATTGCCTTCCAATATAGTGAACTGCTTCTATAAAAGAATCTATATAGATGGTATATGGCTTGAATGGTATCGCTAGAGTAATATAGATGGTATTCAAGCCATATACCATCTATATAGATTCTTTTATAGAAGCAGTTCACTATATTGGAAGGCAATCCTATGGTCAGGTGTTCCAACTGCGGATTCTTCTCTCTTTTTTATATATATGAATTATACTATCCGCCTATAGCATTTTATTGTTTTTATTACACTAAGTCTCATCTTAACATTTTAAAATTTGGTATGTACTATAAAGGCTCAATTATATATAAAGCATTATGAAATAAGTGAATTTATAATAATACAATCTTAATATTGGATAATTCCGATATGCAATCCATATTACTAATTCTGTTCACATAGACTTGTTTAGATTGATAGAAGGAAGAAGTGAAGCAAAAAAACGCATGAGGACTAAAAAAACGCATAGGAACCACATGCATAAAAAACGCATATATAAGAAACGCATGCTGGTTTCTCAGATGAGGAATCTTGGGACCTGTATCTGGTGCCTCAAAATTTAATAATCTTTAAGCGCAATCTATATGAGAAATCGTGTTTAAACAGATATATGTATAATGACAGGAGTAATTAGTGAATTTATAAAATGTAACTTCAATATTGGATAATTCCGATATGCTATCTATTTTACCAACTCTGTTCACACAGATTTGTTCAGATTGATAGAAGGAATAAGTGAAGTAAAAAAACGTATGAGTATTAAAATAACGCTTAGGAACCGCATGTACAAAAAATGCATGTAAGAAATGGATGCTGAATTTTCAGAGGAGGGAATCCAGGGACCTATATCTGAATAATCTTGAAGTGCAATCTATATGATAAATTGTGTGCAAATAGACATATGTGTAACGATGGGAGTAACAAGTGAAAAACCGCAAAAGTGAAAAACCGCAAAAGTGTTCAAATAGATGTATAGCAAGTGTATGCACTATAAATACATGCCTACATTCCAGAAGAAACAATCCAGTGATCCATATTTTGGTGCTATTCAAGATATAAAAGGTGGAGGCTCACAGGTGATGTGACACCACTGATGAAGGGAAGGAGCGTTCCCGAAACGCGTATGGGCCGGATCACACACCTGTAACATAAAGCACCTCCACAAGCATGGCCATGCTGTGAAATTGAATCGAAGGACTTTTCCAGAAATAGAAATATATTGGCGATTCACTGTACCCTCTCCTTTGTGCCGGACGAAATCCCGTTTGGAAATCCTGTGAGACTTCGGGTAAGTCAGCTGCAGCTGAACGTAGTCAGACGCCGGCAGTGTCCCGCGCTGCCCGACTCACGTTGGAAACAGACCGTCCACCACGAGGGAGGTAAGAAGCTTGCAGATATAAGCTGCTATATTTACAGTGATTACGGGATTTTGTAACACGATTCAGCAAACTGGTGTACAAAACCAGCACCCAAGGTTTGGGGAATATACAAGAGACTGAAATAGGTGATCTTTATACCTTCTATCTATATTGGAGCTACTACCAGCATATATCTGTGCAATAGACCTGTGATTGGAGATCTCCTGGACAGGAGAATTCAAGATATCTCACTAAATTAGCGGACTTCCATATGATACTTATAGGTATATGATAATCTGGTCCAACACCAGCAATTGGACATTAGCACACTGTGCACACCATCCCATTCACCTGCGGTATTTTAACTGTATTATTCCAAGTACACAAGTTCTATGATATTGTATTGTATTTTATATTGTATGACTTGATTTTATGTTTTACACGTGTCGATTTATTGGATTTAATGAAATATTTTATGCACTATATGATACAAATGAAGTGTGCTCGCCCATTATTCTAGTTTTATCCATTTACCTTTTGAGGGTGGGTGTCCCTCATATTTGGGCTAACAGCACCTGTTCCACATCTCCGTTTAGAGTGAGCCACTGCCCTATTGTTTGCTCAGTATAGTACAATTGGCTTAGTTGCCCATAGCAACCAATTCAGATTCCATCTTTCATTCTCAAAAGGAGCAGTCTAAAATTAAAAGTGGAATCTGGTTGCAACTAAGCCAGTTCTACTCCACACCACTCTATGTTGTCTACAGCAATTATAATGTCCCCTAGAGTACCCCCTGTTCTGCCTCTCCAATCTAAGCATTGAAAGTGTGATCTCTGTAACTTACAGTTGTGCTGAGATAGCGGTAACCAATCTTAGTTGAATTGGCTGACAGTGACTCAATCCAAACGACACCTTGTAGATCGTGAAGAAGTTTATTCCAAACTGTGCAGATCATACACCGATGAACAAATGGATAGGTCAAAAAATCATGCTGTGAGCAGCTAACAGAGCAAGTAGATGAGATGAGGGGTGAAGCCAGAATGAAAAAGAGGGGAGGAGACAAGAGAGAGAGAGCAGAAGCTAGGGGAAGAGAGAAGGGACACACATAATGAAAAGGCAAATCATGCATGTGTAACATGATACCCCCAGTAATAATAACATCCTATATTGTGCTCCAGGTAATAATACCTGTATTGTGTCCCTGAAAAATAATGTCCCCTAATATGTCCTTGTAATAGAAATGCCCCTATAGTTCCTACCCAATAGCGACATCCCCACACTGCCATCACAGTAGTAATTGGCCCCCACACTGCCCCCACAGTAGTAATTGTCTCCCACACTGCCCCCACAGTAGTAATTGTCCCCCACACTGCCCCCACAGTAGTAATTGTCCCCCACACTGCCCCCACAGTACCATTGTTCCCCACACTGCCACCACAGTACCAATTGTCCCCCACAGTATCAATTTCACCCACAGTATCAATTTCCCCCACACTGCCCCCACAGTATTGATTTCTCCCCAGACTACCCCACAGTATTAATTGTCTCCCACACTGCCCCCACAGCATTAATTGTCCCCCACACTGCCCCCACAGTAGTAATTTTTCCCTCACACTGCCCCACAGTATTGTCCCACGCACTGCCTCTACAGTAGTAATTGTCCCCCACACTGCCCCCACAGTAGTAATTGTCCCCCATACTGCCCCCACAGTAGTATTTGTCCCCCACACTGCCCCCACAGTAGTAATTGTCCCCCACACTGCCCCCACAGTAGTAATTGTCCTACACACAGCCCCCACAGTACCAATTGTCCCCCATATTGCCCCTACAGTACAAATTGTCCCCCACACTGCCCCCACAGTACCAATTGTCCCCCACAGTATCAATTTACCCCACACTGCCCCCACAGTATACATTTTTCCCACAGTATCTATTTCCCCCACACTGCACCCACAGTATTGATTTCCCCCCAGACTGCCCCCACAGTAGTAATTTTTCCCCTACACTGCCTTCACTGTATTAATTGTCCCCCGCAATACTCCCACAGTAGTAATTGTCCCCCACACTGCCCCCACAGTAGTAATTTTCCCCCACACTGCCCCCACAGTAGTAATTGTCCTACACACTGCCCCACAGTACCAATTGTCCCCCACACTGCCACAACAGTACCAATTGTCTCCCCATTGCCCCCACAGTACCAATTGTCCCCACACTGCCCCCACAGTACCAATTGTCCCCTACATTATCAATTTCCCCCACAGTATCAATTTCCCCCACACTGCCCCCACAGTATCAATTTCCCCCACAGTATCAATTTCCCCCACACTGCCCCCACAGTATTGATTTCCCCCCAGACTGCCCCCACAGTAGTAATTTTTCCTCTACATTGCCTTCACTGTATTAATTGTCCCCCTCAATACCCCCACAGTAGTAATTGTCCCCCACACTGCCCCCACAGTAGTAATTGTCCTATGCACTTGTAACATCCTGAAGTATGTCACTAAACTTCTGTTCCCCTGCTTCATAATGTTAATTGTAAATGTGTATTACCATCTTGTGTAATTTAACTGTGTATTTGCCAAAATGTATATTTTTATGCCTGTTTTATATATATGCTGTAGTTCTCAATGTACACCAGCAGGTGGCAGCAGTATACAGCAGGTCAGAGTTAGCTTCCAGGCTGGAATAGACCATTCCAGGCTAGCTCCCCCCTTTCTGAGGAGGAGTGGACTGTTTCCCACATCCTACTTCAGGGGGAGGAAGGAAAGTTCTAGGCAGTGTGAGCCACCCCCCTGCTGGGGTAGGCTGTGTTAGTAGGAGCTCCCAGAAACAGGGATCCCAACCTAGTTTCCAAGCCTCGGCTGAGGCCCAAGATCAACCTTCCCAGCCTGAGTCCTCTACCTCAGCTGTGGACAAAGAAAGCAGCCATATACAGCACTATAGATCTCCAGGAAGAGAACACCATTCCCTGCGAGCAGTTCTGTAAGTACAGATCCAAAGACAAAGAGAAGCTAAGTCCCTCATCAACTAGTCAGGCCCAAACCAAGCAGACTAAAGACAGAGCAGAAGATAGATACCTGCCAGATTCTAATAGGCGTATGTACAAGAAGCATAATATATGTAAATTCCTGCCACATATTGCCACTACCTGCTGGGAGCCTAGACTATTGCTGTACTTGTATGGATCAAAGCTGCATAACACCAAGTAAAGACAAGTTGGACCCTATTATCTGTTTGGAACTTCAATTATTCCTCAATTACTCCTGCTAACCACACTCAATTTATTGCATGTGAGCCAGGATACAGGAGTCCAGCCATACCAAGGTAGGGGACACCGTTGACACTATACAGAGACATTATCCCCCTCTGGCATTCCTCACCTGGTACGTGAGCTTATGCCATCTTAAAGGGCCCTGCTACAGTACCTGCGCAAGCTGCAATTGGCGTCACGAACTCTTACACATATAATCTGACCCACTGCATAGCATTCCCACTGACCCAGTGTCCTGCTCATTGCATTAAAGTGGCGTCACGAACAGGATCGGATTGAATTGTGTGTCCATCCCTAACTACAGAACCGGATCCAATTGTGCACTAAAAACTAACTTAAACCGCATGTTTCACAGTATTAGCAAGGCTGAAGATTGTGCAAAAATCGCTGAAAATTTACTTTCTTACTTGTATTGTTGTGCCAGAAAGCGCTAGATGTGCGCTACGGCATTCAAGGAGTTAATTCGATATTGTGGAATTCGCCATATTCGTTTAAAATGGCGCCTCATCTTCATGCCCAGAGACAAAGGAACAAAGGAACGCCCTCTCAGGAGCACGAAAATGCTGTTTACGCCCCCCAGAAGCGGGAAAATTTAGCAACACCCTCTCAAGAAAGGCTCAAAGATGTCGAATACGCCCCCCTGGGAGCGGGAAAAATAGAGACTGCCCCCAGTGTACTTTCTAATGCAAACCGAGGTGATAAAGACTCCACCCCCTGGGCTGCGCCCTTAGAACCTGCTATCTGCCAGAGGGAAGAAGTCACCAAGATGGCGTTTCCCCAACCTCGATGGAACCAGATGGCAATCTGTGGAGAAGCGATATATGAGGAGCGTCCACCTGAGATCCATGTCTCACAGATAATAAAGAAAAGTGGGCCCTCGGTATTCGCTACCATGTTGGAGGCTGTGGATTCCTCCCTGGCCAAGACTGATGCCCCGCTTACCTTGCCCAGCATTCCGGAGGAGACCGCTATTGAAGTCCCGGTTCCTGCTGACAAAGACTCGGACTTAATCAAGTTCCCGGAGGCTGTGGATCCCTCCGCCCTGTCAAGTGCTCCAGCAGAAGACGACACACCTATGAGGATGGAAGTGGACGTCGTGCCTGTTCCCGCGGAGGACGTCGCTGACGTCGCCACCTTAGTCAGTAACCAGTCTGCGGAGCAGATGAAAATGGCGCCTGAATCCCGAGAAGCCCAGCAGAAGGCATCGGAACCGGCCACCCGGCCGCAACTTCAGGTAGGAGCTGCCGTGCTCCCTGAGGCCCCGGCCCGGTCCGTGTCCGTCCCTCCGCCACGTCCAGAAACCCCAGCACCCGTCATCAGCCTGAGGCCTGCAACGCCACAACCACCTACTGGTGCGGCGGAGGCGACTGGTGATTCCACTCCGCCGCCCAGCTATGAGAAGCTCCGCAGCTTTAACCCTGAAGTACCCCATGAGATCACTGCATTCGCCCAGACCGCATGGGAATATAAATCCGCTGTTGAAGAATGGGTCAAGCAGGTGATTGACAACCCCCAGCCCGGAGACCCAAAGCTTACTAGAAGAACTGGGACCGTATTGTGGTTCTCAGTGGAACGAGGGGTGGGTTTTGTGCAGGATAGCCACTCCGGCACGGAACTGTTTGTGGGCCGAAGGTCCGTGAAGAGGCACTACTTGCCCCAGGCCCGGCATAACTTGTATTCAGGCGACCAAATAAAATATACCCCTATGCGGTCCATGCAAGGACTTTTTGCCGCCGGAGTCACTTTATTGGACAAGCCACTTTCCCCTGCCGTCACCCCAGAGTCCTGGCATGAGGATCCAGGCTCTGCGGGCAGGACCCGTTGTTTACAAGAAGCCCCGGATGGCCGCCTACAATTCAGAGAGAGGTCACAGCCTGAACCTGCGCCACTGATTCCAGACCTGTCGCCACCACCAACCTTGAGGGTAGGACAGATCAATAATAGTGTCCTGACCTTTAATCCCAAGGTCCAGCCATGTTTTATGCCGCCCTACGTGCTTCCTTGGAAGCAGCCCCAACAAGCTGCTCCAGCTCTCCCTGCACCCATGCAGCCAGAAGTTCTGCCAACTCCTGCACCGGCTGTGGATTCCGGGTTGCAGCAAGCCACTGCAGCATTCTCCAAGCTGTCGACACAGCCAATTCCTACAGCCACCGGTAGAGGGCAGTGGCGAACCACTACCAACACTACCCTAGGCTAGGTATTTAAAATACAGTGCAGATACCAGCTCACTCAAATTTGCAGATCAGATATACCCGTGTGCACGGTGCCTGGTTTTTCAACCTCCTTTAAGGGGTGCAGCAAATAAATATCAGATGAAGGCTCCAGCACTCACTTTTGTTGAAGTGTCATTTTCTCCATTCTTTATTGGTAGGTATTCACAGACATATAGGACATAATAAACTCTCAGGTGTATTGGCTGTTGACGCGTTTCAAAAAACTTCTTATTCGTAACAGTGGTGTACGTCTGTATATAGCCATATGCCTGTGGATAATTAGGTGTTGGTTCACTCCCACTCCAACGACGTGGAGGAGGGAGTTGGGAGGTGGATCTGTTTAGCCACTTCCCAAAACACTGATTGCTATTAGCCATCACCTGGAACACCAGACTCCTTCCAGCTCAATTCTCTAACATACAAAAGTTACCATTAAAAACATACAAGTAGGGTTGCATTGAAATAAATCTTTCGCTGCGCACCCATAATTACTCATGTTGTTAACATAAAAACAATGGATCATATGAATAAAAGAAAAGAAAAGAAAGGTGAACTCTGCTATGTGTCTCCTGCAATTTTTAGGTACTTATTCACATTGGGTTAGTCGCCTATCCTGTTTTTGAGGAAGAAACCGCATCTCACCTTCTCTATATTTCCTAGTAGAAATGCATAATTTCCCTCCTCATGTTCATTCCCTTTGGGTGCCTTGTTTCCAGTTTAAATATCCAGAAAGCCTCTCTGAGGTTTACTAGACGCCTAATATCTCCTCCTCTAGCCGGGATTTTTACGTGTTCTATCGCAAATGTTTTAAAACACCTTGCGCTACGGTTGTGTTTGTCTATAAAGTGTCTTGCGGCATTTGATATATTAGTATATGAGGGATTCTCTATATAGTTCAGGTGTCTTATAGTACACCCTATATACATTTTATCACATTGTTCACAACGGATCACGTAGACCCAGGGCCGGATTAACGTAGGGGCGGATGGAGCTGCAGCTCCAGGCCCCTGCATGAAAATAGGCCCAGCAGCCCGCATAGGCCAACCGGAGGTAGGCCCGCATAGGCCGCCTCGCTGAGGTTGCTTGGCGGCCGCCCCGCAGCCCTTTAGTGGGACCGTGGGACCGAACCGTGCCGACTGTCAGATGATGACAGGGCCGGCGCGCAAGGAGATATCTCCCAGGCCGGCCCTTTACAGAACTCACCAGGACAGTGACAGCTGACAGATCAGGTCAGGTGACAGGTCAGCTGTGCACGCCGTCGTCACGTCAGAATCCTCCCCTGGGGCCGAGGCCATGCCGTAAAGTGAAAGACTGTGACGGCTGCTGCGCGCGGGAAGTTCAAAATTCTTCCTGCGTGGAGTCAGGGGTGCTGCAAGCGGTGAGTCGCGTTCAGCAGCCTTCAGTGTAATGCCCAGAAAACAACTCGTAGGCGGTAAGTAAATCAGCATTGGCTCACCTATTATACTGTATACTGTATAATTTATACATGTCATTCAGGAGCATGGAAAAGCTGGGTGATGATTTTTTTCACCTAGCTTTTCCATGCTCCTAAATTGCATATCTGCTTATAGGCATATATATCTTTATAATAGCTGAGCCTGATCTATTATAAACAGATATGCCATTCAGGAGCATGGAAAAGCTAAGTGAGAAATAGTCACCTAGCTCTTCAATGCTCCTGAGTGGTATATCTGCTTATAATAGATCAGCTATTACAAACAGATATGCCTAAAGGCAGATCTGCCATTCAGTAGCATAGCATGGAAAAGCTAGGTGACTGTTTCTCACCTAACTTTTCCATGCTATGCTCCTGAATGGCAGATCTGCATATAATAGCTTGGCTATTATAAGCATGTACACTTGCAAGAAAAAGTATGTGAACCCTTTGGAATGATATGGATTTCTGCACAAATTGGTCATACAATGTGATCTGATCTTCATCTAAGTCACAACAATAGACAATCACAGTCTGCTTAAACTAATAACACACAAAGAATTAAATGTTACCATGTTTTTATTGAACACACCATGTAAACATTCACAGTGCAGGTGGAAAAAGTATGTGAACCCTTGGATATAATAACTGGTTGAACCTCCTTTGGCAGCAATAACTTCAACCAAATTTTTCCTGTAGTTGCAGATCAGACGTGCACAACGGTCAGGAGTAATTCTTGACCATTCCTCTTTACAGAACTGCTTCAGTTCAGCAATACTCTTGGGTTGTCTGGTGCGAATCACTTTCTTGAGGTCATGCCACAGCATCTCAATCGTGTTGAGGTCAGGACTCTGACTGGGCCACTCCAGAAGGTGTATTTTCTTCTGTTTAAGCCATTCTGTTGTTGATTTACTTCTATGCTTTGGGTCGTTGTCCTGTTGCAACACTCATCTTCTGTTGAGCTTCATCTGGTGGACAGATGGCCTTAAGTTCTCCTGCAAAATGTCTTGATAAACTTGGGAATTCATTTTTCTTTCGATGATAGCAATCCGTCCAGGACCTGATGCAGCAAAGCAGCCCCAAACCATGATGCCCCCACCACCATACTTCACAGTTGGGATGAGGTTTTGATGTTGGTGTGCTGTGCCTCTTTTTCTCCACACATAGTGTTGTGTGTTTCTTCCAAACAACTCAACTTTGGTTTCATCTGTCCACAGAATATTTTGCCAGTACTGCTGTGGAACATCCAGGTGCTCTTGTGCAAACTGTAAACGTGCAGCAATGATTTCTTTGGACAGCAGTGGCTTTCTCTGTGGTATCCTCCCATGAAATCCATTCTTGTTTAGTGTTTTACGTATCGTAGATTCACTAACAGGGATGTTAGCATATGCCAGAGACTTTTGTAAGTCTTTAGCTGACACTCTAGGATTCTTCTTCACCTCATAGAGCAGTCTGTGCTGTGCTCTTGTAGTCATCTTTACAGGACGGCCACTCCTAGGGAGAGTAGCAGCAGTGCTGAACTTTCTCAATTTTTAGACAATTTGTCTTACTGTGGACTGATGAACAGCAAGGCTTTTGGAGATACTTTTATAACCCTTTCCAGCTTTATGCAAGTCAACAATTCTTAATCGTAGGTCTTCTGAGAGCTCTTTTGTGCGAGGCATCATTCACATAAGGCAATGCTTCTTGTGAAAAGCAAACCCAGAACTGGTGTGTGTTTTTTATAGGGCAGGGCAGCTGTAACCAACACCTCCAATCTCATCTCATTGATTGGACTCCGGTTGGCTGACACCTCACTCCAATTATCTCTTGGAGATGTCATTAGTCTAGGGGTTCACATACTTTTTCCACCTGCACTGTGAATGTTTACATGGTGTGTTCAATAAAAACATGGTGACATTTAATTCTTTGTGTGTTATTAGTTTAAGCAGACTGTGATTGTCTATTGTTGTGACTTAGATGAAGATCAGATCACATTTTATGATTAATTTGTGCAGAAATCCATATAATTTCAAAGGGTTCACATACTTTTTCTTGCAACTGTATGCATATAAGCAGATATGCCATTCAGGAGCATGGAAAAGCTAGGTGACTATTTCTTGCCTACCTATCTTTTCCAAGCTCCTCAATGGCATATCTGCTTATAATAGACTAGCTTTTATAAACACATATGCCATTCAGGAGCATGGAAAAGCTAGACGTGAATAGCTTTTTCATGCTCCTGAATGACATATCCAGCAGCACTAGTTAACTCCTTGGGGGTTGCTATACATAATACAGCCATCTATATAGATGGCTGTATATTTAAACTGTGGCCAGAGATGTACACTTAGGCTAAGTTCACACAGCAGATTTTTCACACGCAAACCCATGCGTAAATCTTCTTCAAAATTACGCATGAACTTTAGTCCAATAGACTTGAATGAGATTACGCAGACCCGTTCACACTTCAAACTTTATGCATGCGTATTTTCACATGTGTAATTTTGCGTAAATTTACACTTTATTTGTGCTATAAAAAGTTGCTCTGCGTTGCGTTTTCATTTTCTATAAAAAGGCCCATTAAAATCTTCTGCACCAGGCCCATGATGCTCTTAATCCGGCCCTGCGTAGACCACAGCTTTTGTATTGCAGTTGATGTAAGACTTGATGTTAAATGTCTGTGTTATCAAAGGTTTTTGTATTTTGCACATAATTGCAGGTGCGGCACCGCTGGCTACCGCAGCGTGTGAATCCTTTGTATGTTAACCATGTATTTTTTTGTAGGTGTATTTCTCGTACAAACAGTAATGGAGACAGGGAATTCCCTATTGTAGTTGGTCTTTTTGGTACAATTCTACAACCCTGTTTGAGTATTATATCTAGTATATTATCCTCATATAATACAGGCAGATATTTTTTTTATTATATTCTGGATTATATTGAATTGTCTACTATACGTTATAACCATGGTAGGTTGTTTAACTTTAGCATCTTTGTTTTTTTGTTGTTGATTTATGTCCTCATTCATGCACCCATCTTTATTTTTGTATATATTGGATAGTTGTTTATTGTTATGGGTAGAGATATTTTTCTTGTAGTTAATATTCTTATTTTTGTTGAACAGTAATTATTCTCTTGTCTTATTTCGTGCTATATGGAGACCCCTTTGTATCATCCAATCTGGATACTTCCTAGCTGATAACCTCACCCATATCACATGGCTTTCTCTTCTGAATGCCTCGATTGTATTGCAATTTCTCCTGGCCCGTATAAATTCCCCCACTGGAATGGACTTGATAGTATGATGTGAGTGGTGACTATCCGCCCGTAAGATGGTATTGCCTGTAACCTCTTTACTATACGTTTCTGTTAGGATTATTTCCCCCGGATTACCCGTTACTTTTAAATCCAAAAAATTGATCATTTTGGGATCCTCATTGTATGTAAATCGCAGGTTATAGGTAATGTTTTGTAAGTACTGTATGAACTCTTGTACGGCAGGTACATCGCCGCACCAGATAATGAGCATGTCATCGATGTACCTGCCGTACCAGTTCAGGCAGTTAGTAAAGGGATTGTTGGTACTGTATATGTATTTCTGTTCCCAGTATGCCATTGTTAAATTGGCTAAAGCTGGGGAGTACTTCGCCCCCATTGAAACTCCCTTTGATTGTAGGTAAAATACCCTATCGAAAACAAAATAATTATGGGCCATGAGAAACATGGTCACATCGAGGACATAGTCAATGAAGTCATCTCCATATCCACTATAATTATGCAAGTGGAACTCCAAGGCCTCCACTGCAACATTATGTGGGATTGAGGGGTAGAGTGCTACCACATCTATTGTAAGCCATCTATATTCTGGTTTCCATTCTTTAACATAAAAGGACCTCAAGACCTCTGACGTGTCCCCGATGTAACCGGGGTAACAGGGAAATCGACATTCATATAATCATATTCTTTTTGTGATAAATATGCATAGTCCAGTCCTTTTTTAAGGATCTGGACACATTCCTTTTGATATTTTCCTATAGGATTTGATGGAAGTTTGATATACGTAATACCATCTCCTAGAATTTCCATTATTTAGTGGTAATATATATCCCTGTCGAGGACTACAACAGATCCCCCCCTTGTCTGCCATTTTAATAATTATTTTCTGGTTATCAGACAGCTCTATCAGGGCTTGTCTTTGTTTTTTGGAGACATTGTGGGATGTGTTGCCGTCCGCGACAGCATCATGCACTTGTTTTAATTCTTTTTCCACCAAATCCTGAAATAGGTCCATATTGCTAGTACGGGACATTAGTGGATAAAAGTCAGGGTTAGAAATCCTAAACCTTTGCTTTATCAGACAGCTTTTGTCCTGTTCATTTTCCCTCTGTAAATCCTCCAGACATGTCAGAGTTAATTGCTCCCGGAATTCCATATTACTATATGGGTTGTGCATATTTGGAGAATCTGACACGCTGGTAGGATATTCTGGGGGATCGGCATAAAAAAAATGCCTAGCTACTGTTAGCTGTCTGATAAACCTGTTTATATCTAACAGTGTTGAAAATAAATCAAAATTCACACTTGGCACAAAATTGAGACCCAAACTTAATACATATATTTGTTCTTGAGTTAAAGTCTCTGTAGACAGATTAATCACATCATTGCACTTTTCCTTTATATCGGCATCATTTACCTCCTTTTCTGTCTTGTTGACATTACATGTCCTTTTCTTATGTTTGCGTCCCGATCTCCGGACTCGTTTTTTGCTGGGGTCGAATGGTAGTTGCTATTTGCTTTATTCTTTCTGTAGTATGAGGTTTTGGGTCTCGTTATTTCATATGCTTTGTCATGTTGATTGCTTTCTTGTGTGGACTCCTGGGATAGATCGCTTAGTTCCATAGTGTCCAGTTCAGATGAGAAATTCACTTTTGGTGCGTTTTCTTTTCCTTTATCTTTTTTATTGGTTTTTCCTTTTTTGAGGATAGATTTTGGGCTGGAGAAGGGATTTTCTCTTCTACCCCATTCATATATTTGGTTATGTTTGTAATCATATAAGTCTCTTTGAAACTTCTTGTGTTTCATTTCAATAATATGTTCCTCCATTTCTTTGATATTTGCACTCATGTTATTTTGCTGGGTTTCGAAGTCCGGTATGTTTTCAGACCTATTTGCTTTTTGTTTTAGGACCTTGATATCTGTCTGTAGGTCTTGTAGTTTTTCTCCTTCGTATTTGACAATCAATGTCATAAGTTTGGTTGAACAGGCCGATAATATTTGGTTCCATTCCAGCACAAATTGCTCAGAGAAAATCGTGGTTGGGATCTTTTTTATTTTTATTTTTTTTATCCTTAAACCTCTCGGGATCATGTTCTTTTCCAGGTACTTTACCAGTGTTGTATGCTCCCACCATACTCTTGTCTCTTGGCATAATATTTTCTCTAGTTGGTACATATCACTGACACAGGATGCTTCTTCCAATACATATTTATCCGTATCTGAAAATACTCGATCTGCTTTAGATCTTCGTTCCGGTGAGAAACAGAAAGCCATAGCAGAGTTCACACAAATCAGCCACACCTAGGTTTGGGCCAAAATAAGAGAAAGTCCTTGTAGTCTGCTGCCTTAAACCCTTTTGAATGTTGGAGTAGACTTGCTTCTGACCGGGTTAGTGAGACACGGAAGAGAAAAAGTCCTATGTAGGTATTTAAAATACAGTGCAGATACCAGCTCACTCAAATTTGCAGATCAGATATACCTGTGTGCACGGTGCCTGGTTTTTCAACCTTCTAAGCTACCAACAGAGGCTGGAACACCTTCTCATGCACTTCAGCAGCTCCAGCAGTGACGAGGAGCTTGACACCTACCTATAAGGTGTCTCCAAAAAAAAAATATCAATAGTGACATTTTGGGAGCCACTCCGTGGACTGCTACTTGACGGGTGAGGACCTGTTTTCCCTTTGTGTGTGCTGTTTTAACCGTTTTGTTACAGGTTGCCAGTGTTTGTCCTCATCCAGATGGTCATGCTAGTTAGGACTCCCCCCACCAGCACTTAACTCCCTCACGTCCAAGTTAGGGCTCTTTCACACCTGCGTTCTTTTCTTACGGCATAGAGTTCTGTCGTCGGGGCTGATCAGTTTTATCCTAATGCATTCTGAATGGAGAGAAATCCGTTCAGGATGCATCAGGATGTCTTCAGTTCCGGAACGGAACGTTTTTTGGCCGGAGAAAATACCGCAGCATGCTGCGCTTTTTGCTCCGGCCAAAAATCCTGAAGACTTGCCGGAAGGCCGGATCCGGAATTAATGCCCATTGAAAGGCATTGATCCGGATCCGGCCTTAAGCTAAACGTCGTTTCGGCGCATTACCGGATCCGACGTTGAGATTTTTCTGAATGGTTACCATGGCTGCCGGGACTCTAAAGTCCTGGCAGCCATGGTAAAGTGTAGCGGGGAGCGGGGGAGCAGCATACTTACCGTCCGTGCGGCTCCCGGGGTGCTCCAGAGTGACGTCAGCGCGCCCCAAGCGCATGGATCACGTGATCGCATGGCACGTCATCCATGTGCATGGGGCGCTCTGACGTCATTCTGGAGCGCCCCGAGAGCCGCACGGACTGTAAGTATACTGCTCCCCCGCTCCCCGCTACTACTATGGCAACCAGGACTTTAATAGCGTCCTGGCTGCCATAGTAACACTGAAAGCATTTTGAAGACGGATCCGTCTTCAAATGCTTTCAGTACACTTGCGTTTTTCCGGATCCGGGGTGTAATTCCGGCAAGTGGAGTACACGCCGGATCCGGACAACGCAAGTGTGAAAGAGGCCTTAACCGTTTTATCCCCTTTCTCAGGTTACTTGATAGCCTGTTGCTGCTATTATTATATGACATTTTAACCCTTTGGATTACAATTAACTCTTTTGCCCTGTGGATTGCAAAGAACTTTTATTAGTTTCCAGAGGATTCTGCAACTTCAAGCACTTCCAGGAATAAGGACTCAAGTTATTGTTGAGCCTATCCTTGCACTTAATAAATTTGCACTATTTTATATAACATGTTTTACAGCAACATAAAAGCTTACACCCAAAGAAAAGACTCAAACGTGATACCTGAGCTCTTTGTGATCCTATACTGTGACAATTTTGCACTATTGTAATTAATTTACTGTTATGTAATGTTTAAGTAACCTGCCCATTGTGTGTATTATCCTTCTAGGTGCCGCAATGTAAATTTATGCACTGTTCATGATGATTGCACTTAACCATTGCACTTAACAAAAATGTAACTTACTTAACCACCTCAGCCCCCAGTGCTTAAACACCCTGAAAGACCAGGCTACTTTTTACACTTCTGACCTACACTACTTTCACCGTTTATTGCTCGGTCATGCAACTTACCACCCAAATGAATTTTACCTCCTTTTCTTCTCACTAATAGAGCTTTCATTTGGTGGTATTTCATTGCTGCTGACATTTTTACTTTTTTAATCGAAATCGAAATTTAACGATTTTTTTGCAAAAAAATGACATTTTTCACTTTCAGTTGTAAAATTTTGCAAAAAAAACGACATCCATATATAAATTTTGCTCTAAATTTATTGTTCTACATGTCTTTGATAAAAAAAAAATGTTTGGGTAAAAAAAAAATGGTTTGGGTAAAAGTTATAGCGTTTACAAACTATGGTACAAAAATGTGAATTTCCGCTTTTTGAAGCAGCTCTGACTTTCTGAGCACCTGTCATGTTTCCTGAGGTTCTACAATGGCCAGACAGTACAAACACCCCACAAATGACCCCATTTCGGAAAGTACACACCCTAAGGTATTCGCTGATGGGCATAGTGAGTTCATAGAACTTTTTATTTTTTGTCACAAGTTAGCGGAAAATGATGATTTTTTTCTTTTTTTTTTTTTTTCTTACAAAGTCTCATATTCCACTAACTTGTGACAAAAAATAAAAACTTCCATGAACTCACTATGCCCATCACGAAATACCTTGGGGTCTCTTCTTTCCAAAATGGGGTCACTTGTGGGGTAGTTATACTGCCCTGGCATTCTAGGGGCCCAAATGTGTGGTAAGGAGTTTGAAATCAAATTCTGTAAAAAATGACGAGTGAAATCCGAAAGGTGCTCTTTGGAATATGGGCCCCTTTGCCCACCTAGGCTGCAAAAAAGTGTCACACATCTGGTATCTCTGTACTCAGGAGAAGGTGGGGAATGTGTTTTGGGGTGTCATTTTACATATACCCATGCTGGGTGAGAGAAATATCTTGGCAAAATACAACTTTTCCCATTTTTTTATACAAAGTTGGCATTTGACCAAGATATTTATCTCACCCAGCATGGGTATATGTAAAAAGACACCCCAAAACACATTCCTCAACTTCTCCTGAATACAGAGATACCAGATGTGTGACACTTTTTTGCAGCCTAGGTGGGCAAAGGGGCCCATATTCCAAACAGCACCTTTCGGATTTCACAGGTCATTTTTTACAGAATTTGATTTCAAACTCCTTACCACACATTTGGGCCCCTAGAATGCCAGGGCAGTATAACTACCCCACAAGTGACCCCATTTTGGAAAGAAGACACCCCAAGGTATTCCGTGAGGGGCATGGCGAGTTCCTAGAATTTTTTATTTTTTGTCGCAAGTTAGTGGAAAATGCTGATTTATTTTTATTTTATTTTTTTTCATACAAAGTCTCATATTCCACTAACTTATGACAAAAAATAAAAACTTCCATGAACTCACTATGCCCATCAGCGAATACCTTGGGGTCTCTTCTTTCCAAAATGGGGTCACTTGTGGGGTAGTTATACTGCCCTGGCATTCTAGGGGCCCAAATGTGTGGTAAGGAGTTTGAAATCAAATTCTGTAAAAAATGACGAGTGAAATCCGAAAGGTGCTCTTTGGAATGTGGGCCCCTTTGCCCACCTAGGCTGCAAAAAAGTGTCACACATCTGGTATCTCCGTACTCAGGAGAAGGTGGGGAATGTGTTTTGGGGTGTCTTTTTACATATACCCATGCTGGGTGAGATAAATATCTTGGTCAAATGCCAACTTTGTATAAAAAAATGGGAAAAGTTGTCTTTTGCCAAGATATTTCTCTCACCCAGCATGGGTATATGTAAAATGACACCCCAAAACACATTCCCCACCTTCTCCTGAGTACGGAGATACCAGATGTGTGACACTTTTTTGCAGCCTAGGTGGGCAAAGGGGCCCATATTCCAAAGAGCACCTTTCGGATTTCACTCGTCATTTTTTACAGAATTTGATTTCAAACTCCTTACCACACATTTGGGCCCCTAGAATGCCAGGGCAGTATAACTACCCCACAAGTGACCCCATTTTGGAAAGAAGAGACCCCAAGGTATTCGCTGATGGGCATAGTGAGTTCATGGAAGTTTTTATTTTTTGTCACAAGTTAGTGGAATATGAGACTTTGTATGAAAAAAAAAAAAAATCATCATTTTCCACTAACTTGTGACAAAAAATAAAAAATTCTAGGAACTCGCCATGCCCCTCACGGAATACCTTGGGGTGTCTTCTTTCCAAAATGGAGTCACTTGTGGGGTAGTTATACTGCCCTGGCATTTTCCAGGGGCCCTAATGTGTGGTAAGTAGGTAAATGACCAGTGAAATCCGAAAGGTGCTCTTTGGAATGTGGGCCCCTTTGCCCACCTAGGCTGCAAAAAAGTGTCACACATGTGGTATCGCCGTATTCAGGAGACGTTGGGGAATGTGTTTTGGGGTGTCTTTTTACATATACCCATGCTGGGTGAGAGAAATATCTTGGCAAAAGACAACTTTTTCCATTTTTTTATACAAAGTTGGCATTTGACCAAGATATTTATCTCACCCAGCATGGGTATATGTAAAATGACACCCCAAAACACATTGCCCAACTTCTCCTGAGTACGGCGATACCAGATGTGTGACACTTTTTTGCAGCCTAGATGCGCAAAGGGGCCCAAATTCCTTTTAGGAGGGCATTTTTAGACATTTGGATACCAGACTTCTTCTCACGCTTTGGGGCCCCTAGAATGCCAGGGCAGTATAAATACCCCACATGTGACCCCATTTTGGAAAGAAGACACCCCAAGGTATTCAATGAGGGGCATGGCGAGTTCATAGAAATTTTTTTTTTTTGGCACAAGTTAGCGGAAATTGATATTTTTTATTTTTTTCTCACAAAGTCTCCCGTTCCGCTAACTTGGGACAAAGATTTCAATCTTTCATGGACTCAATATGCCCCTCACGGAATACCTGGGGGTGTCTTCTTTCCGAAATGGGGTCACATGTGGGGTATTTATACTGCCCTGGCATTCTAGGGGCCCTAAAGCGTGAGAAGAAGTCTGGAATATAAATGTCTAAAAAATTTTACGCATTTGGATTCCGTGAGGGGTATGGTGAGTTCATGTGAGATTTTATTTTTTGTCACAAGTTAGTGGAATATGTGACTTTGTAAGAAAAAAAAAAAGATTCCGCTAACTTGGGCCAAAAAAAAGACTGAATGCAGCCTTACAGGGGGGGGGGGGATCAATGACAGGGGGGTGATCAATGACAGGGGGGTGATCAGGGAGTCTATATGGGGTGATCACCCAACTGTCATTGATCACCCCCCTGTAAGGCTGCATTCAGACGTCCGTATGATTTTTACGGATCCGATCAGTCTATCAGTGGATCCGTAAAAATCATGCGGACATCTGAATGGAGCTTTACAGGGGGGTGATCAATGACAGAGGGGTAATCAATGACAGGGGGGTGATCAGGGAGTCTATATGGGGTGATCACCTCCGTCATTGATCACTCCCCTGTAAGGCTGCATTCAGACGTCCGTATGATTTTTACGGATCCGATCAGTCTATCAGTGGATCCGTAAAAATCATGCGGACATCTGAATGGAGCTTTACAGGGGGGTGATCAATGACAGAGGGGTAATCAATGACAGGGGGGTGATCAGGGAGTCTATATGGGGTGATCACCACAGTCATTGATCACGCCCCTGTAAGGCTGCATTCAGACGTCCGTATGATTTTTACGGATCCGATCAGTCTATCAGTGGATCCGTAAAAATCATGCGGACATCTGAATGGAGCTTTACAGGGGGGTGATCAATGACAGAGGGGTAATCAATGACAGGGGGGTGATCAGGGAGTCTATATGGGGTGATCACCACAGTCATTGATCACTCCCCTGTAAGGCTGCATTCAGACGTCCGTATGATTTTTACGGATCCGATCAGTCTATCAGTGGATCCGTAAAAATCATGCGGACATCTGAATGGAGCTTTACAGGGGGGTGATCAATGACAGAGGGGTAATCAATGACAGGGGGGTGATCAGGGAGTCTATATGGGGTGATCACCACAGTCATTGATCACTCCCCTGTAAGGCTGCATTCAGACGTCCGTATGATTTTTACGGATCCGATCAGTCTATCAGTGGATCCGTAAAAATCATGCGGACATCTGAATGGAGCTTTACAGGGGGGTGATCAATGACAGAGGGGTAATCAATGACAGGGGGGTGATCAGGGAGTCTATATGGGGTGATCACCACAGTCATTGATCACTCCCCTGTAAGGCTGCATTCAGACGTCCGTATGATTTTTACGGATCCGATCAGTCTATCAGTGGATCCGTAAAAATCATGCGGACATCTGAATGGAGCTTTACAGGGGGGTGATCAATGACAGAGGGGTAATCAATGACAGGGGGGTGATCAGGGAGTCTATATGGGGTGATCACCACAGTCATTGATCACTCCCCTGTAAGGCTGCATTCAGACGTCCGTATGATTTTTACGGATCCGATCAGTCTATCAGTGGATCCGTAAAAATCATGCGGACATCTGAATGGAGCTTTACAGGGGGGTGATCAATGACAGAGGGGTAATCAATGACAGGGGGGTGATCAGGGAGTCTATATGGGGTGATCACCACAGTCATTGATCACTCCCCTGTAAGGCTGCATTCAGACGTCCGTATGATTTTTACGGATCCGATCAGTCTATCAGTGGATCCGTAAAAATCATGCGGACATCAGAATGGAGCTTTACAGGGGGGTGATCAATGACAGAGGGGTAATCAATGACAGGGGGGTGATCAGGGAGTCTATATGGGGTGATCACCACAGTCATTGATCACTCCCCTGTAAGGCTGCATTCAGACGTCCGTATGATTTTTACGGATCCGATCAGTCTATCAGTGGATCCGTAAAAATCATGCGGACATCAGAATGGAGCTTTACAGGGGGGTGATCAATGACAGGGGGGTGATCAGGGAGTCTATATGGGGTGATCACCACAGTCATTGATCACTCCCCTGTAAGGCTGCATTCAGACGTCCGTATGATTTTTACGGATCCGATCAGTCTATCAGTGGATCCGTAAAAATCATGCGGACATCTGAATGGAGCTTTACAGGGGGGTGATCAATGACAGAGGGGTAATCAATGACAGGGGGGTGATCAGGGAGTCTATATGGGGTGATCACCACAGTCATTGATCACTCCCCTGTAAGGCTGCATTCAGACGTCCGTATGATTTTTACGGATCCGATCAGTCTATCAGTGGATCCGTAAAAATCATGCGGACATCTGAATGGAGCTTTACAGGGGGGTGATCAATGACAGGGGGGTAATCAATGACAGGGGGGTGATCAGGGAGTCTATATGGGGTGATCAGGGGTGATCAAGGGCTAATAAGGGGTTAATAAGTGACGGGGGGGGGGGGTGTAGTGTAGTGGTGCTTGGTGCAACATATTACTGAGCTGCCTGTGTCCTCTGGTGGTCGATCCAAACAAAGGGGACCACCAGAGGACCAGGTAGCAGGTATATTAGACGCTGTTATCAAAACAGCGTCTAATATACCTGTTAGGGGTTAAAAAAAATCACATCTCCAGCCTGCCAGCGAACGATCGCCGCTGGCAGGCTGGAGATCCACTCGCTTACCTTCCGATCCTGTGAACGCGCGCGCCTGTGTGCGCGCGTTCACAGGAAATCTCGCGTCTCGCGAGAGGACGCACCGGCGCGTCCACCCAGAACAACAGGACCGCCGCAAAGACGCAATCCTGCGTACGGCGGTCCTGAGGAGGTTAAAGTGTGCCTTTTTACAGCTCTTGTTCTCTCCCCCTTCATACGGACTGTCATCATAGGGACATTGAATACTAATGGCCTACACCCGGTGATATATACCCATAGGTACCCAGGGTAGGACCAAGTGGTAAGTCCAGACAGATCCAATTACACAGGTACACCTGCTGCTTCGGGAATCGTTAGAAGCCCTAGGCTGCTCCTTCCCACTTGTTTTATGTTCTGGATTGTTCCCATCCGGAGGTGTCTTATTTCCAGGAGATCCATGGGAACGTACTGCCCTCCTCCTGTGACTTGCCAGAAGACACGGAGACGATAAATACTTCCCCTTCTGAGCTTTTGCCTAAGGTATGGTACCTCAAGCCTTAGAGCCTTATACACTGCTCAAAAAAATAAAGGGAACACTTAAACAACACAATGTAACTCCAAGTCAATCACACTTCTGTGAAATCAAACTGTCCACTTAGGAAGCAACACTGAGTGACAATCAATTTCACATGCTGTTGTGCAAATGGGATAGACAACAGGTGTAAATTATAGGCAATTAGCAAGACACCCTCAATAAAGGAGTGGTTCTGCAGGTGGTAACCACAGACTACTTCTCAGTTCCTATGCTTCCTGGCTGATGTTTTGGTCACTTTTGAATGCTGGCGGTGCTTCCACTTTAGTGGTAGCATGAGACGGAGTCTACAACCCACACAAGTGGCTCAGGTAGTGCAGCTTATCCAGGATGGAACATCAATGCGAGCTGTGGCAAGAAGGTTTGCTGTGTCTGTCAGCGTAGTGTCCAGAGCATGGAGGCGCTACCAGGAGACAGGCCAGTACATCAGGAGACGTGGAGGAGGCCGTAGGAGGGCAACAACCCAGCAGCAGGACCGCTACCTCCGCCTTTGTGCAAGGAGGAACAGGAGGAGCACTGCCAGAGCCCTGCAAAATGACCTCCAGCAGGCCACAAATGTGCATGTGTCTGCTCAAACGGTCAGAAACAGACTCCATGAGGGTGATATGAGGGCCCAACGTCCACAGGTGGGGGTTGTGCTTACAGCACAACACCGTGCAGGACGTTTGGCATTTGCCAGAGAACACCAAGATTGGCAAATTCGCCACTGGCGCCCTGTGCTCTTCACAGATGAAAGCAGGTTCACACTGAGCACATGTGACAGACGTGACAGAGTCTGGAGACGCTGTGGAGAACGTTCTGCTGCCTTCAACATCCTCCAGCATGACCGGTTTGGCATTGGGTCAGTAATGGTGTGGGGTGGCATTTCTTTGGAGGGCCGCACAGCCCTCCATGTGCTCGCCAGAGGTAGCCTGACTGCCATTAGGTACCGAGATGAGATCCTCAGACCCCTTGTGCGACCATATGCTGGTGAGGTTGGCCCTGAGTTCCTCCTAATGCAAGACAATGCTAGACCTCATGTGGCTGGAGTGTGTCAGCAGTTCCTGCAAGACGAAGGCATTGATGCTATGGACTGGCCCGCCCGTTCCCCAAACCTGAATCCAATTGAGGACATCTGGGACATCATGTCTCGCTCTATCCACCAACGTCACGTTGCACCACAGACTGTCCAGGAGTTGGCAGATGCTTTAGTCCAGGTCTGGGAGGAGATCCCTCAGGAGACCGTCCGCCACCTCATCGGGAGCATGCACAGGCGTTGTAGGGAGGTCATACAGGCATGTGGAGGCCACACACACTACTGAGCCTCATTTTGACTTGTTTTAAGGACATTACATCAAAGTTGGATCAGCCTGTGTCACGGATGGTGTACAGGAAACAAGACAATACAATATAAACAATGGCTCACTGGATCCACAACTAAGGAACAAAAGGGAGACCCCTGCAAGAGACCTGCCGCTCTCCCTTATTGCTCAGCCTATGCGACCACCCCAAAGGTGGATGGGCGCATATCCACGTACCTCGACTATCTTACACCTGATGACCCTACAATAGTGAGGGGACACGACCACCGGCTCCCTACACAGACACGGAGGGAGTCAGGGTCACCTGGATCCAGAAAATCATAAATACATAAACAGAACTTATCTTGCAGATGACTGGGGACTGTGGACTGTGGACTGGGAACTAGGAACAGCATGCACACACACTCCAGGAAGTTGTATAAGCCGCACACTACTGCATTCTGGGGAGGAACTTAAAGGGCAGCAATCAGTCCAACTGCATGACAGCTGAGATAGACTAACGAGATGAGGAACTTAACAAAAACAAAGAAACTCAAGGAGGAGGATCTGGAAAGCTCCTGTCAGAGCTTCTCAACTGTCTGGTTGTGACAGTACCCCTCCCTCTACGAGTGGACTCCGGACACTCAGGGCCCACCTTCTCAGGATGGGACCTATGGAAAGCCCTGATGAGACGAGTGGCCTTAATGTCCGTCACTGGGACCCACATCCTCTCCTCAGGACCATAACCCTCCCAATGAACGAGGTACTGGAGGGAACCGCGGACAAGACGAGAATCCACAATCCTAGAGACCTGAAATTCAAGATTTCCATCAACCATAATCGGAGGAGGAGGCAAAGGCGAGGGTACAATAGGTTGAACATAAGGTTTCAATAAGGACTTATGAAAAACATTATGGATCTTCCAAGTCTGAGGAAGATCAAGACGGTAGGCAACAGGATTGATGACAGACAGGATCTTGTAAGGCCCAATAAACCTAGGACCCAACTTCCAGGAGGGAACCTTCAATTTGATATTCTTGGTAGACAACCACACCAGATCACCAACATTCAGGTCCGGACCAGGCACACGTCTCTTATCTGCCACACGCTTATATCTCTCACTCATGCTCTTTAGATTATCCTGAATCTTTTGCCAAATAGATGACAAAGACGAGGAGAATCTGTCCTCATCAGGTAAACCAGAAGACCCCTCTCCCGAGAAAGTCCAAAACTGCGGATGAAACCCATATGCACCAAAAAATGGTGACTTATCAGAGGACTCCTGACGACGGTTATTTAAAGCAAACTCAGCAAGGGACAAAAAAGAACACCAATCCTCCTGATTCTCCGCCACAAAACAGCGCAGATATGTCTCCAGATTCTGATTGACGCGCTCCTCAACATGAGCATCACTCACAACTGCGGGTGGAAAGCAGAAGAGAATGACAACCGAACCCCCAAGCGAGAACAGTAAGCCTTCCAGAATCTGGAAACAAACTGCGTGCCCCTATCAGAGACTATGTCTGAAGGAATACCATGCAATTTGACAATGTGGTCAATAAATGCCTGCGCCAGCGTCTTAGCATTGGGCAAACCAGGAAAAGGGATGAAATGCACCATTTTGCTAAAACGGTCCACCACCACCAGAATCACAGTCCTCCCCGAGGAACGAGGCAAGTCCGTTATGAAGTCCATGGACAGATGTGTCCAAGGACGGGAAGGAATGGGTAAGGGAAGGAGAGGACCTGATGGCCGTGAATGAGGGACTTTGGCACGAGCGCAAGTCTCGCAAGCTGCCACAAAACCCTCAACCGACTTACGAAGCGCAGGCCACCAGAATCTCCGAGCGATGAGATCCAGTGTGGCTCTTGCCCCCGGGTGCCCAGCAAGGACCGTATCGTGGTGTTCCTTAAAAATCTTGTGTCTCAAAGCGAGAGGCACAAACAACCTCCCAGGAGGACAAAGATCAGGAGCCTCTGACTGGGCTGCCTGCACCTCTGCCTCCAATTCAGGAAAAAGAGCAGAGACCACCACACCTTCAGCCAAAATGGGACCCGGGTCTTCAAAATTCCCACCTCCCGGAAAACAACGTGACAGGGCATCTGCCTTCACATTCTTAACCCCAGGGCTGAACGTGACAACAAAATTAAACCTTGAAAAGAATAAAGACCATCTGGCCTGTCTCGGGTTCAGACGCTTGGCTGACTCCAAGTAGGCCAGATTTTTATGGTCAGTAAACACAGTAATAGGGTGTCTGGCTCCCTCTAGCCAATGGCGCCATTCTTCAAAAGCCAACTTGATGGCCAACAATTCCCTATCTCCCACATCATAATTTCTCTCTGCGGAGGAGAGTTTCTTTGAGAAAAAGGCACACGGTTGCCATTTGGCAGGAGAGGAACCCTGAGACAAGACCGCACCCACCCCTACCTCAGAAGCATCAACCTCAACTATGAAGGGTAACGAAATATCAGGTTGTACCAGGATGGGAGCGGAAGCAAAACTCTCCTTGATATTAGAAAAGGCCTTACGCGCCTCTACCGACCAGGAAGAAAAATCTACCCCCTTTCTGGTCATATCAGTGAGTGGTTTAACAGAGGAATAATTCAAAATACATTTCCTGTAATAATTGGCAAAGCCCAAAAAATGCATCAGCGCCTTCTGATTCTCAGGAAGCTCCCACTCAAGCACAGCGCGGACCTTCTCGGGGTCCATGCGAAAACCAGAAGCGGAGAGAAGAAACCCCAGAAATTGAATTTCTGGAACCGCAAACACACATTTTTCCAGTTTCGCGTATAATTTATTCTCCCGCAGAATGAGCAAGACCTGAAGTAAATGTTCCTTATGAGTCTTGAAATCAGGAGAAAAAATCTAAATGTCATCCAAATACACTAATACAAATTTTCCCATTAAATTATAAAAAATGCTGTTCACGAAATGCTGAAAAACGGCTGGGGCATTCATCAAACCAAAAGGCATAACCAAATTCTCAAAATGGCCCTCAGGGGTATTGAAAGCCGTCTTCCATTCGTCTCCTTCTCTGACCCTGACCAGGTTGTATGCCCCTCTTAGGTCTAATTTGGAAAAGACTTTAGCCCCAACAACCTGGTTAAACAGGTCCGGGATCAGAGGAAGCGGATAAGGGTCACGAATAGTGATACTGTTCAGCTCCCTGAAATCCAGACAAGGTCTTAAAGAACCATCTTTTTTCTTAACAAAGAAAAAACCAGCGGCAACAGGTGACTTCGAGGGTCGTATGTGTCCTTTTCTCAGACTCTCAGAGATATAAGCACGCATAGCGACCCTCTCAGGTTGGGAAAGATTGTATAAACGAGATTTAGGCAGCTTGGCGCCTGGGATGAGATTAATAGGGCAATCGTACTCCCTGTGCGGGGGCAAATCCTGAACTCCACTCTCAGAGAAGACATCTGAAAATTCAGAGAGGAAAGGTGGTACAGTCTTAGTAGAAACCTCAGAAACAGATGTCATGAGGCAATTCTCTCTGCAAAAGTCACTCCAACCATTTATTTGCCTCGCTTGCCAATCAATGGTGGGGTTATGTTTAGTGAGCCAGGGTAGCCCCAACACTAGAGGAGTAGGCAAACCGCTAAGGACGAAACATGACACATCCTCAACATGAGCATCACTCACAATTAAACGGATACTGTGAACTATGCCCTTTAATGATTTCTGAGAAAGTGGAGCGGAATCAATAGCAAAAACAGGAATATCCTTTCCCAAAGTGCATACCTGGAAACCATGAGTTATTGCAAATTGATTATCAATGAGATTGACAGCTGCTCCACTATCCACAAAAATCTCACAAAAAATGCTTTTGCTCTCTAGCGCCACCCTAGCAGGCAGGACAAAACGGGAACTACAAGCAAACGGAAAACCTTCAATTTCCGCCTCAACCCTGCCAATAGTAACAGACGGAACATTTTTAAAAGATTTTTTCCTTTTTGTTTCTTTATTACTCCCAGAAAACTGCCTGAATCTCCTAGAGGGACAAACATTTGCCAAATGATTTATACTTCCACAACAAAAACAAACCCTCCCATGCGGGCTGAATCTTCTATTGTCAGAGGCAATCAACCCCAGCTGCATGGGCTCCTGCTCAGAAGGGACTGACAGCGACTGAGACCCCTGCGCACAGAAAGAGACCGCTGCACTGTCCCGGGACTGAGTATGACAGGAAGGAGAGATCTCTCCTCTCTCTCTAAGATGCCTGTCAATACGAACGGCCTGAGACATAGCAGAATCCAAGGAGGTAGGTCTCTCATGAAAGGCAAATGCATCTTTCAATCTCTCTGAAAGACCATGGCAAAATTGACTTCGGAGTGCAGCATCATTCCAACCAGTATCAGCTGCCCATCTCCGAAATTCTGAGCAGTATATCTCTGCGGATTGTTTACCCTGGCATAACAGACGTAGTCTAGACTCAGCCAGAGCAATACGATCCGGATCATCATATATCTGACCCAGGGCTAAAAAGAATTCATCCACTGAACGGAGGGGCCGTGCCCCCTCCGGCAGCGAAAAGGCCCAGGATTGAGCGTTACCCCTGAGCAGCGATATAACTATCCCCACCCTCCGTTCTTCATCACCAGAGGAATGGGGAAGAAGGCGAAAATGGAGTTTGCAAGCCTCTCTAAAACGCACAAAATACTCACTACCCCCGGAGAACGTATCCGGGAGCGAGATCTTAGGCTCAGAACAAACTCCATGAACGCAAGCTGAACCGGTCACTTGAAACTGAGAAAAAGTCTTACGGAGATCAGCTACCTCCAATGAAAGACCCTGGAAGCGCTCAGCCAAAAGTGAAACCGGATCCATGCTTGAGACGGTTTTGGCGGCTTATAATGTCACGGATGGTGTACAGGAAACAAGACAATACAATATAAACAATGACTCACTGGATCCACAACTAAGAAACAAAAGGGAGACCCCTGCAAGAGACCTGCCGCTCTCCCTTATTGCTCAGCCTATGCGACCACCCCAAAGGTGGATGGGCGCATATCCACGTACCTCGACTATCTTACACCTGATGACCCTACAATAGTGAGGGGACACGACCACCGGCTCCCTACACAGACACGGAGGGAGTCAGGGTCACCTGGATCCAGAAAACAGAAAATCATAAATACATAAACAGAACTTATCTTGCAGACGACTGGGGACTGTGGACTGTGGACTGGGAACTAGGAACAGCATGCACACACACTCCAGGAAGTTGTATAAGCCGCACACTACTGCATTCTGGGGAGGAACTTAAAGGGCAGCAATCAGTCCAACTGCATGACAGCTGAGATAGACTAACGAGATGAGGAACTTAACAAAAACAAAGAAACTCAAGGAGGAGGATCTGGAAAGCTATTGTCAGAGCTTCTCAACTGTCTGGTTGTGACAGCCTGTAGTGTGTTTTTCCACTTTAATTTTGAGTGTGACTCCAAATCCAGACCTCCATGGGTTGAAAAATTTGATTTCCATTTTTTTATTTTTGTGTGATTTTGTTGTCAGCACATTCAACTATGTAAAGAACAAAGTATTTCAGAAGAATATTTAATTAATTCAGATCTAGGATGTGTTATTTTTGTGTTCCCTTTATTTTTTTGAGCAGTGTATTTAGCTTCCTCATAGACATCATAGTGATCGTGCTATAAGCCAAATTTCTACAGGCTATGATGCAGGGAAGGGAATACAGGATAAAGCCACCCTTCTATTTGCGGGCATTCCATTACATAATGGTGGGATTACGGAGTAAAGACCCCCCCATGCTTTCTTTGATGTCAAAAGCACTTAAGACATACAAAGTCAGTTAGTGAAGGTTTTGCTTTGTGCAGTTATAGGTTCACTGGTTATACCAAGAGAAGGAAACTGTGTGTTGGACATTTTACTCTAGTGGGCAGGAACCTCGAGGAAACCGTTATATGTTTCGTCTTTGTATGTTATTTTTGTGTATATTCAGGCAGCACTTTGTATTTATTGGGTACCCAGAGCTTATTCCTCACCGCCTAACATACGCCGAGGACGGCTTCATTTAAAGTAACGGGATATGTAACATCCTGAAGTATGTCACTAAACTTCTGTTCCCCTGCTTCATAATGTTAATTGTAAATGTGTATTACCATCTTGTGTAATTTAACTGTCTATTTGCCAAAATGTATATTTTTATGCCTGTTTTATATATATGCTGTAGTTCTCAATGTACACCAGCAGGTGGCAGCAGTATACAGCAGGTCAGAGTTAGCTTCCAGGCTGGAATAGACCATTCCAGGCTAGCTCCCCCCTTTCTGAGGAGGAGTGGACTGTTTCCCACATCCTACTTCAGGGTGAGGAAGGAAAGTTTTAGGCAGTGTGAGCCACCCCCCTGCTGGGGTAGGCTGTGTTAGTAGGAGCTCCCAGAAACAGGGATCCCAACCTAGGATCCAAGCCTCGGCTTAGGCCCAAGATCAACCTTCCCAGCCTGAGTCCTCTACCTCAGCTGTGGACAAAGAAAGCAGCCATATACAGCACTATAGATCTCCAGGAAGACAACACCATTCCCTGCGAGCAGTTCTGTAAGTACAGATCCAAAGACAAAGAGAAGCTAAGTACCTCATCAGCTAGTCAGGCCCAAACCAAGCAGACTAAAGACAGAGCAGAAGATAGATACCTGCCAGATTCTAATAGGTGTATGTACAAGAAGCAGAATATATGTAAATTCCTGCCACATATTGCCACTACCTGCTGGGATCCTAGACTATTGCTGTACTTGTATGGATCAAAGCTGCATAACACCAAGTAAAGACAAGTTGGACCCTATTATCTGTTTGGAACTTCAATTATTCCACAATTACTCCTGCTAACCACACTCAATTTATTGCATGTGAGCCAGGATACAGGAGTCCAGCCGTACCAAGGTAGGAGACACCGTTGATACTATACAAAGACATTATCCCCCTCAGGCATTCCTAACCTGGTACGTGTGCTCATACCATCTTAAAGGGCCCTGCTACAGTACCTGCGCAAGCTGCAATTGGCGTCACGAACTCTTACACATATAATCTGAAACACTGCATAGCATTCCCACTGACCCAGTGTCCTGCTCATTGCACACTGCCCCCACAGTACCAATTGTCCCCCACACTGCCACAACAGTACCAATTGTCCCCCGCACTGCCTCCACAGTACCAATTGTCCCCCGCACTGCCTCAACAGTACCAATTGTCCCCCGCACTGCCCCCACAGTACCAATTGTCCCCTACATTATCAATTTCCCCCACACTGCCCCCACAGTATCAATTTTCCAGACAGTATCAATTTCCCCCACACTGCCCCCACAGTATTGATTTCCCCCAGACTGCCCCACAGTAGTTATTTTTCCCTCACACTGCCCCACAGTATTAATTGTCCCCTGCAATACCCACACAGTATTAATTTCCCCCCACACTGCCCCCATGTAGTAGTTTGCTCCCCATGTAGTAATTTGCCCCATTGTCCCTTCAGTAATATGTATCCTCGCCTCCTATTCCCCTCAGTAATGTGCCCCAAAGTTGGCTTGGCACACAAAAAAATAAAATAAAAGCCAATACTTACCTGTGTCCTAGACTCCTGGCGCTCACTCATAGATAGGCAGGCACGCGGCGCACATCACTGTGCTGCGTCCCGGCACAGGCGAGTGATGACGTTATCGCGCCCGCCTGCGTCGGGAATACTATAGGTAATATAGCGATTTGCGACTTGCTGCGACAGCCGCCGTGCCCGAGCCCTGATAGCCTGCCCCGGGTGAATAACTTTGCAGTCCGTGCACATTATGTTATGTGCACGGCTGTGGCGGACCCCTATCCCGGCCGGGCCTTCGGACCACGTCAGTGGTCAGTCCACCCCTGCCCTACTGACAAGCCTGGTGGCTTCCTCGAAGGTCCTGAGTATGCGACAGGCGACTCTGACGAGCTGCCGCTGCATGATCTCTCAGTGACACATGCTTCCCACTGTGGGGGTCTTTAGCATGATGTAATCATTGACTGCTTTATGCTGCTCATACAGGAGCTCCAACATGTGCAAGGTGGAATCCAGGGAGTTGTAACATTACAGGTCAAGCGGTACAAAGGCGACTTCCAGGATTTAGCCACATTAGAATGGCTGAAATATATACGGACACTCTTCTGGACATGGACAACACCATGCACTGCACCATCAAATGTATCACTTGCACCATGCAGGGAGCATATGTTACTTCTCCCAAATGCAGCCACAGTGTTCCTGCCACTGTAGATGTGCTTGATGCGGATTTGCAACAGATCCACTGTGTAGCTTCTCTCACTCAGGCTCATCATCATGCATGGCAATGCACACATATGAAAGGAGGTAGGTGTAGTTGAAGCAATACTTGGATGTCCATTGAGGAGGACATGGAAGAGATGGATAGGCGCCTTGTATGGGAACCAGTCCAGCACAGACATCAGTAGGACCTGACCTTGTTGCTGTGGTGGAGCGTTGGCTCTGCCACACAAAGCATTGGTCCAGTGGCCCATGAAAGACATGTACTGTCTCTGGCAGTAACAGCTGCTCCTCGTGTCAATGGTGGCGTACACCTTGCGCACAGCAACTATGCCTGGGAGCGGCCCAGGTTCCCATCCATGTGAAAGCATAAGACAGGGGTGTCATTGTTTTTTAAAGTATTAAAAGATGACAAGTTGTAACATTTTCTGAAGACAAGAAGACAATTTTCAGCAATTTTTAAAGACAAGAAATTTCCATTTTTTTTAAAATAGTTGCAAAGTCCAATACAATCCATAGGAGGTCAGATAAACGAAATTTTTCATAAATTTTTTGTTAGAAAAAAAAACAATACAATACACCAGGGATCTGCAACCTCCAGCCCTCCAGCTGTTTTGAAACTACAACTCCCAGAATGCTTCATTCACTTCTGTGGGAGTTACAAGAACAGCCAAGTAAGTGTGCATGCTGGGAGTTGTAGTTTCACAGCAGCTGGAGGGGCGAAGGTTGCTGATCCCTGCAACACAATATTGGCCTTCACTGTGAAGAAAAATGACCACATGGGAGATGCACAGAGCCCCCACCAGCAATGATCACATAATTGTGGCCACCACCCGAGCTTAGCAGAGCCTATTCCGAGAGGTCCCTGCAGCAAAGTCCAGATCCCTGTATAAGGGTTAAAGGGTGACTACCGGGGGAGGGGGGATGTCTGTTGGTGGTGCAGTAAAATAAGTTTCTTGTATACTTATTAACTGTAAAAGCTTTGCAATAGGTTTTTTGGGGAAAAGGATGCAATTGTGCAATGCTTGTTTCAAGAATATATGCTGCCAGTGATGGGGTAAAATACACTTATTTGGACGCTTATTAACTGGCATTGTGGGGGGAAAAGGTGCAACTGTCCAACCTCTGCAGCAAAATATATGCTTCCGGGGATGCTGTAACATACTCTTTTTGTAATTGTAGCAGCTTTGCACCTTTTTTTTTTTTAAAGGCTGGCTCCAGCGCATAATTCAGCCATATAATGCCCACGTAGTGTACATGCTCATCCTCTGCTCCCAACCTGGGCACCCTACCAACTCATGTCTCTGGGCTTAATTCTACTGAAGAACTCTTCGTCTCCATCCCTCTAATACCATCCCCCTCTGTCAGACCCCTCATTGGTAGCCCATCTTACATAGATTCCAATTTAAAATCCTTATTCTAAATTACAAAGCTCCATCCAATCCAACCTAAAGGTCTTTCCACCTGGTGTCCTACCACTCCCTCCACCAGACGTGTCTACAGCTGACGACTCCCTATCCCGGCCTCTGTTATCTGCACACCTATTACAGATTGGAAACCAATATGACAACAATAATGTGCTACAAAAAATGCTACGAAGGCGGATGACGCTGACCAACAGTTTTGGTGACCATTTAGATCAACCAACTGGTGCCCTACAGTCTGAGAATAATACTGTTACACAGTGCCCAAGTAGTAGAACTAACACAGTACTACTAGAGCCAACCATATCAGTACCTATTCACTAGAATTAAGCAGAAAAATAGTGCCATACAGCATGAAAGTAATCCTATAGAAGACACTCTACTGCTATAAGGTAATTCCTGTTAAGTAGAATTAATAGTGCCATGCAGTGCACATAAAAAGTATCAAAAGCAGGGCGCACCATATACTACTACTAAAAGCAACCATATGAGTTTCCATAAAATAAAACCAAACATAGTAGCACCATACAGTGCTGAAATAATAAACTCAACATACTTCCACTAGAAGCGCCCTTATTAGTACCCCATCAATAACATAGTGCCCTCTATGACCTACATCCTTGGCATGGAAGAGTTATCTCAGTTACACATCCCCTTTCTATGTCTTATGTGGGTACATTGTCCCACATTTGTCTTTGTGTGTTATGGTCTTGTTTCTCCAGTAGGTGGCGGTACAATTCTTCAATAAATTGTAATTTCTGTCATAAAAAGATTAATGTGTCCTATATACTCTATATACTGTCCAGTTCCCTGTGTATTAGATGTAACTCAGCTGCCAAAATTCTTGAACCCCAAATCTGTCCAAGTCAGTATGTGTTGTGTTGGTGGCATGGGTACGCTGCTGTCCTGTCTTCTCGGACAGGCGACTCTCCACTTACCCTGTGTGAATTGGGACTAGTGCTCAGTAAACTTCCTTACTGCACTGCTAGAGTTAATCCTTCCCTCCTGCTCCCTGTCCAGCTGCTGACTAAGGTGCTGATCAGCCTTCCTATTTAGCTGGGCTGTGGATCCACCTCCTCGCCTGAGCTTTGAGGTTTTGTAGTCTCTAGTAACCAGCGGAGGTGTGATCTCTTCTCTGACTGCCCATCTACCTACCTTGCCCGTTTACCGATTCTGCTCATTGCCTCCTGCCCTTAACTTGGAACTGTCATCTGGAGTAAGTACATACTTATACAACCTGGCAATGTAATTCTGGATGTGGGGGGCACTCTAATATCTCTGGCTGTATATACTAATCACAATATGTTTAAGTAGTTCAATATAACAATAAAAGTGGATCTTGGTGAAATATAATTTTTTTTGCTAGAATGCTGAATAAAAAGCGTCATGCGCATCCAATTGTAGTTGTTATAAAAATTACTATAAAAATGCCGTAAAAATGTATTAATTAAGCCTATTTCTATGAATGGAAACCTTAAAATAGAAAACAAACAAAAAGATAATAACAAATAAAATATAAGAAAAATACTAGAAATATAAACAAAATATTAATTTGTAAAAAGAGACCATTCCTAAAATATCCCCTTCATAGGGATTTTTCCATCTGTTAATATTTGCAGGGTAATGGTCTTTTTACTTGTGTTCAGTAGGTGGCGCTGTGGCTTTAGAATTAAAAAGCTGCGAAGCGATCGGGATAGAATGACATCTAATTACGGGTATTAGTTTTTCTTTCTTCATTGTCTGAAAAAAAGTCCTTCTGTATTGGTATAGTTGATAATCCTGTTATGGAATAAAGGGGTAAGGATTCAGCTGATCGCTGCTTGAGTGATAGAGAGGTGCTATTTGTTAAGTAGGACTAGATATATACAGCCAGGTCCATAAATATTGGGACATGGACACAATTCTAACATTTTTGGCTCTATACACCACCACAGTGGGTTTGAAATGAAACAAACAAGAAGTGCTTTACCTGCAGACTGTCAGCTTTAATATGAGGGTATTTACATCCAAATCAGGTGAACGGTGCAGGAATTACAACAGTTTGTATATGTGCCTCCCACTTGTTAGGAGGCCAAAAGTAATGGGACAGAATAATAATCATAAATCAAACTTTCACTTTTTAATACTTGGTTGCAAATCCTTTGCAGTCAATTACAGCCTGAAGTCTGGAACACAGAGACATCACCAGACGCTGGGTTTCATCCCTGGTGATGCTCTGCCAGGCCTCTACTGCAACTGTCTTCAGTTCCTGCTTGTTCTTGGGGCATTTTCCCTTCAGTTTTGTCTTCAGCAAGTGAAGTGCATGCTCAATCGGATTCAGGTGAGGTGATTGACTTGGCCATTGCATAACATTCCACTTCTTTCCCTTAGAAAACTCTTTGGTTGCTTTTGCAGTATGCTTTGGGTCATTGTCCATCTGCCCTGTGAAGCGCCGTCCAATGAGTTCTGAAGCATTTGGCTGAATATGAGCAGATAATATTGCCCGAAACACTTCAGAATTCATCCTGCTGCTTTTGTCAGCAGTCAAATCATCAATAAATACAAGAGAAGCAGTTCCATTGGCAGCCATACATGCCCACGCCGTGACACTATCACCACCATGCTTCACTGATGAGGTGGTATGCTTAGGATCATGAGCAGTTCCTTTCCTTCTCCACACTCTTCTCTTCCCATCACTCTGGTACAAGTTGATCTTGGTCTCATCTGTCCATAGGATGTTGTTCCAGAACTGTGAAGGCTTTTTTAGATGTCGTTTGGCAATCTCCAATCTGACCTTCCTGTTTTTGAGGCTCACCAATGGTTTACATCTTGTGGTGAACCCTCTGTATTCACTCTGGTGAAGTCTTCTCTTGATTGTTGACTTTGACACACATACACCTACCTCCTGGAGAGTGTTCTTGATCTGGCCAACTGTTGTGAAGGGTGTTTTCTTCACCAGGGAAAGAATTCTTCGGTCATCCACCACAGATGTTTTCCGTCTTCCGGGTCTTTTGGTGTTGCTTAGCTCACCGGTGCGTTCATTCTTTTTAAGAATGTTCCAAACAGTTGTTTTGGCCGCGCCTAATGTTTTTGCTATCTTTCTGATGGGTTTGTTGTGTTTTTTCCAGCCTAATGATGGCTTGCTTCACTGATAGTGACAGCTCTTTGGATCTCATCTTGAGAGTTGACAGCAACAGATTCCAAATGCAAATAGCAGACTTGAAATGACCTCTGGACCTTTTATCTGCTCATTGTAATTGGGATAATGAGGGAATAACACACACCTGGCCATGGAACAGCTGAGAAGCCAATTGTCCCATTACTTTTGGTCCCTTAACAAGTGAGAGGCACATATGGAAACTGTTGTAATTCCTGCACCGTTCACCTGATTTGGATGTAAATACCCTCAAATTAAAGCCGACAGTCTGCAGGTAAAGCACATCTTGTTCGTTTCATTTCAAACCCATTGTGGTGGTGTATAGAGCCAAAAATGTTAGAATTGTGTCCATGTCCCAATATTTATGGACCTGACTGTATATCACATATATCGATCAATATGTCCGATATTCCCACATCAGCCAGCAGACGCAGCCATTACATCCACAGGAAAGGACTTTAACACTATATGTGTTATCTCGGCACTTTCAGTCTTTGTGTTATTCCATAACAGGATTATCAACTATACCAATATAGAAGGACTTTTTTTCAGACAATGAAGGAAGAAAAACTAATACCCGCAATTAGATGTCATTCTATCCTGATCGCTTCACAGCTTTTTAATTCTAAAGCAACAGCGCCACCTACTGAACACAAGTTAAAAGACCATTAGGCCTCATGCACACGATCGTTGTTCTGGTCCGCATCCGAGCCGCAGTTTTTGCGGCTCGGGTGCGGACCCATTCACTTCAATGGGTCCGCAAAAGATGCGAACAGCACTCCGTGTGCTGTCCGCATCCGTTGCTCCGTTCCGTGGCACCGCAAAAAAAAATAGAACATGTCCTATTCTTGTCCGTTTTGCAGACAAGAATAGGCATTTCTACAATGGGCCGCCCGTTCCGTTCCCTAAGTTGTGGAAGGCACACAGGCGGCTTCCGTTTTTTTGCGGACCTTAAAAAACTGAACGGTCGTGTGCATGAGGCCTTACCCTGCAAATATTAACAGATGGAAAAATCCCTTTGAAGGGGATATTTTAGGAATTGACTCTTTTTACAAATTAATAATACATTTTTTATATTTCTAGTATTTTTCTTATATTTTATTTTTTCTTATCTTTTTGTTTGTTTTCTATTTTAAGGTTTCCATTCAAAGAAATAGTTTTAATTAATTAATTAATTTTTACTGCATTTTTTATAGCAATTTTTATAACAACTACAATTGTACCTATTGACGATGCGCATGACGCTTTTTATTCAGCATTCTAGCAAATAAATGTATATGGCACCAAGATCCATTTTTATTGTTATATTGAACTACTTAAACATATTGTGATTAATATATACAGCCAGAGATATCAGCGTGCCCCCCACATCCAGAATTACATTGCCATTTTTGCCTAGTGACACTGGGGTGAGTCGCGGGGAGAGCCCCGAACCATAGTCTTCCAAAAAGGTGCAGCCACTTACTGACCTACACATACTTATACAACCTACAGGAAGGTTCCCAAACAGAACAAAAGAACCATGCCCAAAGATACAGTACAGACCAAAAGTTTGGACACACCTTCTCATTCAAAGAGTTTTCTTTATTTTCATGACTATGAAGGCATCAAAACTATGAATTAACACATGTGGAATTATATACATAACAAACAAGTGTGAAACAACTGAAAATATGTCATATTCTAGGTTCTTCAAAGTAGTCACCTTTTGCTTTGATCTTGGCATTCTCTTGATGAGCTTCAAGAGGTAGTCCCCTGAAATGGTCTTCCAACAGTCTTGAAGGAGTTCCCAGAGATGCTTAGCACTTGTTGGCCCTTTTGCCTTCACTCTGCGGTCCAGCTCACCCCAAACCATCTCGATTGGGTTCAGGTCCGGTGACTGTGGAGGCCAGGTCATCTGGCGTAGCACCCCATCACTATCCTTCATGGTCAAATAGCCCTTACTTTCAAAGTTTTCCCAATTTTTCGGCTGACTGACTGACCTTCATTTCTTAAAGTAATGATGGCCACTCGTTTTTCTTTACTTAGCTGCTTTTTTCTTGCCATAATACAAATTCTAACAGTCTATTCAGTAGGACTATCAGCTGTGTATCCACCTGACTTCTCCTCAACGCAACTGATGGTCCCAACCCCATTTATAAGGCAAGAAATCCCACTTATTAAACCTGACAGGGCACACCTGTGAAGTGAAAACCATTTCAGGGGACTGCCTCTTGAAGCTCATCAAGAGAATGCCAAGAGTGTGCAAAGCAGTAATCAAAGCAAAAGGTGGCTACTTTGAAGAACCTAGAATATGACATATTTTCAGTTGTTTCACACTTGTTTGTTATGTATATAATTCCACATGTGTTAATTCATAGTTTTGATGCCTTCATTGTCATGAAAATAAAGAAAACTCTTTGAATGAGAAGGTGTGTCCAAACTTTTGGTCTGTACTGTATATTATAAAATAATTATCAATTTATTAATGGTGAAATAAGATTCAGGATTAGGTGGCACTACGGCAAACTTTCGCTTCACCACTAGTCACACAGAGAAAACAGGGCCACGGTCTCTCGCGGTCTGGTGGTGCACGACTTGTCAGAAACAAAAATGGTTCCACATATAGAAATAAATAAGCGGCACTCACCATTCGATGCGAATGTTTCTTTTACTGGGTACAGAGAGGGGGATGACAAAAACAGTGCAATCACAGAAACATGGCGACGGCCGTTTCGCGTATCACCGCTTCATCTGGCCAATACTGACAACCTTTTGACGCAAATGACATAATCTTTTATGCGCCACGCGCGCTAACTTAGGCGCGTAATGTTGGCGTAGGCTGTCGCATATCATTGCGAATATAGGCTACATCAGCAACGGGGGGTTGTACATCGATGTAAAGTTATGCACATGGGAAGGAATAATGCAAGTCACCCGTACATACTAAATGGTAAAACACTGGGTAACACTGACATGGAAAAGGACCTAGGAATTTTAATAAACAGCAAACTAAGCTGCAAAAACCAGTGTCAGGCAGCTGCTGCCAAGGCCAAGAAGATAATGGGTTGCATCAAAAGGGGCATAGATGCCCATGATGAGAACATAGTCCTACCACTTTACACATCACTAGTCAGAACACACATGGAGGACTGTGTACAGTTCTGGGCTCCAGTGAACAAGGCAGACATAGCAGAGCTGGAAAGGGTCCAGAGGAGGGCAACTAAAGTAATAACTGGAATGGGGCAACTACAGTACCCTGAAAGATTATCAACATTAGGGTTATTCACGTTAGAAAAAAGACGACTGAGGGGAGATCTAATTACTATGTATAAATATATCAGGGGTCAGTACAGAGATCTATCCCATCATCTATTTATCCCCAGGATGGTGACTGTGACGAGGGAACATTCTCTGCGTCTGGAGGAAAGAAGGTTTGTACACAAACATAGAAGAGGATTCTTTACGGTAAGAGCAGTGAGACTATGGAGCTCTCTGCCTGAGGAGGTGGTGATGGTGAGTACAATAAAGGAATAAAGGTTGCACCTGGCAACCTCTCTATAGGTGTGCCTTTTATCGGTGTGCACAGGGTGTTATATGTGTTGTGTGCACTTCCCCTTTAAGTTGTTGTTTTCCCTTCCCTGGTGTTGGAAGGGTTAACCTCCTTCCTAGTGCGTGTGTGCACTGGGTGTGTCTGACTGTGGGTGTGGCTACCTGGCCCTATAAAGCCTCAGTGGAAGGCAGTAGTGAGAGAGGGTGCTTCAGCCATGCTTGCTGGAGACATCCTCCTGCTTATTTACCATCTGCCAGTGAGCGCCACCCTGGTTGTCATAAACGTTATGTCTGGTGTTAGTTTATGGTTTATCTATTATTGCAGCATATGGTTTACTGGGTTCCCGTGTGATGTCTGTTGTGTGCTGTGTCCTTTATGTTGGTTGTGGATAGCAGCACTTGCACGTGGGTTCCAGGTTGTGTGTCTGTGGCAGGTAAGTGTGGAACTAGTCTCACTTACCTGTCATTGCCATATGTCTGTTTATGTTCCCCCTTTCTATGTAGCTTGGCCAGTGAGACTCCTGTTCCTCCGTGTCTAGGAGGAACGGGTCGTCTTACCCTGCTCCTAGTCCAGGGCCACCTTGAGGGCGAGCAGGAATATCAGGTTCCGGAGTATGAGCCCTCCTACCTTCAGGGTTGGCTCATACGGATAGGAGACAGGGTCAGAGTTAGGGATGTGTAGGAGGTGACCAGCTCCCAGTTCTCTGTCCTGGCCTTGCAGCGACTCCATCTGCTGATACCGCACGGCTGAGGGTTTTCCCCATCCTCAGCCGTGACAGGGCCTGGATGTATTTCTGGAGCGTAATAATATTACAGGCTATAGCTACTAGAGAGGGGTCGTTGATCCAGGGAGATATTCTGATTGCCTGATTGGAGTCGGGAAGGAATTTTTTATTCCCCTAAAGTGGGGAAAATTGGCTTCTACCTCACAGTTTTTTTTTTGCCTTGCTCTGGATCAACTTGCAGGATAACAGGCCGAACTTGTAGGGTGTGCAGGATATGGCTGGGGTGTATTATTGTACGAACAGAGCCAATAAGGAATATTGTCATTGAGGGTACCACTTGTTCATGCACGTATTTACTTTTGTACCTAATTATAGCTTGTTTTGATTTTGTATAAATTATCTTGCCTGTTGGCAGGCTCATCTTGGCCTTTGGCCCTTGTATATATAATTATGTAGTCACTGTTGATCATGTGTTGTTCACTAAATATATGTATGAATCATTGTCCTGATTGGGGGTCTATTATGGCCCATAATTTGGACATGTTGCTTGTTCACTTACAATCACATCGCATATATAATCATGTAGTTACCCTCTTGAGATTGACTCAAAATACCAAATCATGATAAAATATTTAATTCGATGTTAGTTATCGGCTTGTTTGTTTATTGATGGTTACCTTTTGTGCTCGATTTAAATGTCTGTATCAACAACATTCACCTTTGCCCTTTGCGTTCCATTGTGTCCCATTGCGCTCCTTACCTGTTTGCGTTCCATTGGATGTGTGGCGCAGGTTGGCGGCCGGAGGTGACGTCGGTGCCGAGGTGCGTTTCCGGTCTTTGGAGCGCATCACGGCATCGACTTCCGTTTTGGGCCCCAGCGCGCGACCATGCACCGGGGAGTATCCAGGTAACACACACCCTCTGCCGCCCTTTCCCTGGTTCCCTCCCCATGACTTTTTGATAGGTTTTACCACAGCTTTGCATAATTATCAAGTAATCATGATGTGTATAAGAATTTTGAAACAGTCATTTGGATTTACATGGACCTCTGAGGAAGCTAGTCTCTGCACTAGCGATACGCGTGAGGGCTTTCTGCTCTCCTCACCGATGGGCTTTTGACCTTCCATGTGCTACCACTGTGTTGTGTGATAAGTATATTACCTAGGAATTGCAGGCATTTCATTGTTTTCCTGCTTTAGAATTGTTTATTTCATGGTAACCTTGGATGTATTATTGCACATCACTTTACCCATCAGTGGGGCTTGCTCCATGAATCCATGTTTTTAATTAATATATCTCAATAAATTATGTTTTATTCTTGGAGGTGCGGCTCAGTTATGGTATTTCTTTTCTTAGTTTAGTTTACACTATGGGGGCCTTATTACTACTGAGGGGTCTGTAGAGGCTTTCTTACCACTGGGGGAACAATAGGGAGCCTTATTTCTACTAGGGGCTCTGTAAGGACAATATTAATAATGGAGGGCTCTTCTACTAATGGAGACACTCTTGGGGATCATTATCACTGTTGGGGCACTGTAAGGGGTTGTATTACTAATGAGGGCATTCTAGAAGGGAATTACTATTGGTGGGACTTTGAGGAGCACTATTACTAATGGGGGGGACTATCTGTATGGGACAAATTTTTATTCAGGATACTATTTGGGGGTATTGGGGAGCACAGTGAGCAGCAGGATAACACTGCTGGGACTCGAGGTTGGAGGATCATGATAGAAAAGTGAGGAAGCTAAGATGTCTATGTGTCAAAGAGGCGCGGCTGAAAGAAGTTGTCCGGACCAAATGGAGTAGATGATAACAGAGAAGATCTATATTGAAAGAGACATCACCTGGGATGCACTGGATGTGAGAGGTATGTGCTGCTGTATAGCAAATACTGTAAAATGCAGTGTGTGGGGGAGAGGGTATTTGGCCATATCCATTGTTGCTTGGGCCCTGGGTCTTTTGGGACCCTAGCAATCTCCCTACACTGTCCCTGCACTGCCCCTATCCAATATTCTACAATTAAATGATTGCTAAAACTCTATCTCCCAATGCTCAGTTTACAGTGAAATGGTGACTCCCGCTTGGGATGAGGCTTTTATAGAGCTGCGACATCACAGTGGATGGCTATCTGCTGATTGGCTGACTGCATGTCATTATGGGTCATATCTCATTCCCAGGCTTCTTAATTTCTCTTTGTAACACATGTAGCCACCATTTTAGGGAAAAGAAAGATTTGTTATGTGAGGGAATTCGTATTTGTTGTGAATCACAAATTCTTATGGTTAGTGATGGGTGGACCCAGAACTTAACCCCGATCCACACTGAAGTCAATAGGGACCCGAACTTTGGGGTTGAAAAATGGCTGTAAAAAAGTCATAGAAAGGGATAGAGGGCTGCAAAAGGAACCAACATGGTGGTAAGAGTAGTGCAATTATCCTGCAAACAAATGTGGATAGGGAAAGACAGAGAACAGGGAAAATTCATTCTTGATTCTATTAATTTTATTTTAAATCATAATTATTTCCAATATAAGAGGGAATTCTATCTACAGAAGTGTGGCACGGCAATGGGGACTAAGTTTTCCTCTTTTTATGCAAACATCTTTATGGGGGCATTCGAGAAAGAGACAGGTCTTCTAGAACATCATCATATTAAATTCTATAATTGTTATATACATGATAATTAGAGTTGAGCGGACACCTGGATGTTCGGGTTCTACGAGTTCGGACGAACTTGAAAAAAACTGTTCGGGTTCGGGACCCGAACTTGACCCGAACTGGACCCCGAACACGAACCCCATTGAAGTCAATGGGGACCCGAACTTTTGGGCACTAAAATGGCTCTAAAATAGTCCTGGAAAGGGCTAGAGGGCTGCAAAAGGCATCAAAATGTGCTTAAGAGCATGGCAACTGTTCTGCAAACAAATGTGGATAGGGAAATGACTTAAAATAACATAAAATACAGAAAAATTAACAATAACAATCTGGATCTAGGAGTAGGAGGTTGAGGAGGCGGTGGATGGGTGTATGTGGCGGTGTAGGTTGACGTGGCGGTGTAGGTGGAAGCGGCGGTGAAGGAGGAATAGGTAGCCAACACTGATTTGTGTTATTTTTTATTTTTAAATTGGGGTATCCCCCAAAATATTGGGACATATAACAAAATAAAACAAAGAATAAGTGCACTTGAGTACAAGAATGGATGGTTGAGGCTGGTATAAATGTCTATTCTGCACAAGGTACGGACAAGTCCTGTGGGATCCATGCCTGGTTCATTTTAATAAACGTAAGCTTGTCCACATTGGCTGCGGCCTGTGATAAGGCTCTCTTCCGTGCTAAACATACGTTCACACTATACACTGGCTGCAGGGCAGGTCAGCACCTCCAAGGCTGACAAAGCTTTTCCACATTTGGGCCATGCTAACCCTGCCTTCTCAGGTGCTGGCGGTGCCCCAGCTGCGTTGGCGACCTCTTCCTCCTCCTCTGCCTTCGCCTTGTGCTTCCCCTGTGCCCGCGCTGTCAGGTGGGAATGCCATCATCAGCGTGCGCTTGTAGTCGCGCATCTTCCGATCAGTAACAGATGTTTTCACTAAATTTAGTTCCCTGTCAGCAATGCAGAGCAGGGGTTCATTCACGGCAAAAGGGGGTTCATGTCACCCAGCAATAGAACAGAGGATTTTGAGAGATTTAGGCCCCTGTCACCCAGGCACAGCAGGGGTTCATTCACGGCAAAAGGGGGTTCTTGTCACCCAGCAATAGAACAGAGGATTTTGAGAGATTTAGGCCCCTGTCACCCAGGCACAGCAGGAGTTTGTATA